>NW_016690183.1:8283415-8336456 GCF_001604755.1 Lepidothrix coronata
AAAGAGCTCAGCAGCATCTGCAAAGCAGACTGTTAAACGCTGCAGAGCTGCTTCTGTGTGGGCCACAAGGGCGGCGTCATCAGCATAGAGCAGCTCCCGGACAAGATGGTTTAAGGTCTTGGTGTGGGCCTTCAGTCGCCTTAGATTGAATAGACTTCCATCAGTATGGTATCGAATGTAGATACCATCCTGATCATCGAGGTCTGCTGTGGCCCTTTGGAGCATCATGCTAAAGAAGACGGTGAATAGGGTAGGAGCGAGAACGCAGCCTTGTTTCACACCATTCTTGATTAAAAAGGGCTCAGAAAGTGTGTTGCCGTATCTGACTTGGCCGTGCTGATCCTCGTGGAGTGAGAGCCGTATCTGACTTGGCCGTGCTGATCTTCGTGGAGTGAGAGCTTTTGAATAAACTATAGGAAAAAAAAAAAAAAAATACTCATTGATTGTTTGAACCTACTGCTTGGGACAAAAAAACCAATCTTATACTTGTAGTTTTTGTATTACAGAACTACATATCAAGTAATTTAGAAAAATTGCATTTTCTGCAATATAAGAGAAAACAATACAGTGTGCTGGCAGAGCACTTAGCATCATGGGGTTGCTATCTCTTGTGGTCTGTGAGCACTGCTCTAGGAAACACGATTACCAAACTGGAGTTCAAACTGTAGAACTTATGCTGCTGCTCTTTGTTTAGCGTGCCAGGGAGTGAAATGGCAGAAAGATACTAATTTTTCACTGGTATATGATACACTACTTGTTTAAATTAAAGGAGTGATAGAAGTGTCATATTTAAACTTATTTGTATTTATGACAATTTTAAAATTGAATCAGGATTAATCTCACTACAATTTGGATGGGAACAGTTTTGCAACAGTTTTCTTCACTTGTCAAATTGTGACCATTTCTTCCCATTCTGGAAGAACATAAAATCCATAGTACTAAAGTTTTGAACAAGTTCTGTATCAAAATTTACCACAATTTTTTACAGAATAATTTATATTGAAAAGAACTTCCAGGTGCCATCTAATCCCACTGAAACTAAGCGCTCAACTTAAGGCTGACTTCAGTGTCAGGTGAGGTTACTCAGGGACTCATTCAGTCAAGCTCTGAAGAGTTCCAAAGCCTCTCCAGGTGACTTGTTCCAGTGTTTGACTATTGTCATAGTGAAAGTTCTTCTTTATAAACCAGGATTTTTCTTGCAGCAATTTGCAATGACTGACCACTCTCCTTTCACTGCACACCCTTAGAGAAGGCCTTATCTTCCATCTTCTCTAACAAGACTCCTACAGGTACCGGAAGATCCCCTCAAATGCCTTCTCCAGGATACACAGTCCCAGAGCCATCAGACTCTCTTGATATGCCACATTCTCCAGCCCCTTCATGAACTTGGCAGCCCTCCACTTGATTGGCTCCAGTTTGTTAGTCTCTTCTGGTGGGAAGGGGTAAAACCAGGAATGGTACTTTCTGCACGCAAGTGCTGGAAAATAAGGAACAGTCCTTTCCCTGAACCGCGCAGAGACATCCTGGATAATCCACCCCCTGCACTTTGACTGCAGCATGAGCATGAAGCAACTTCCCCTCCAGGTCCCTTTGCACAAGCACCTGTACAGTTGTACGTATACATTTATTTCCTCCCAGTCAGGTGCAGGACTTTCCACTTGCTTTTGCTGGACGTACAAGGTTTCTGCCAATCCACTCTAGCCTTTTAAGGTCCTCCTGGGTGGCAGCCCTCTGCAAGTCTCATGAAGATACATTTTGCTCTGCTACCCATTAACCGTTGGAGACATTTTTGAATTTAGCATGATTATTCTGCATTATAACTTTGTACAGAAGTCAGAACAAAACTATTTTTCCATACTTAAGAAACCTGGCTTTGTTATTAATCATCTTGACAAAGCTATTAAGAATGTTTTTAATATTACTGAAAATCAGTGTTCTCTGACAAAATTAATCTGAAAGAAAACCATCAACTCTTCTTTGGATTGAGTTAACATGTAATACATGCATAGGGAGTTATGCCCTGGTCTGGCCAAGCAATAGTCTAAATCCTGTTTTCAGCAGGATTTGGTATTTGGAGACAAACACCTGTCAGGAAGCTGATATATGGCAGAAGGGCAACTGTAAAACCTCAAGAAATTTCCAAAGAATCTTTGCTTGAGGATCTAGTACTTACTTTTC
The DNA here is from genome assembly GCF_001604755.1 of Lepidothrix coronata. Classification (NCBI taxonomy): domain Eukaryota; kingdom Metazoa; phylum Chordata; class Aves; order Passeriformes; family Pipridae; genus Lepidothrix; species Lepidothrix coronata. The sequence continues at coordinate 8,285,594 of NW_016690183.1, forward strand.
CCTGTATGAACTGCAGATTCCTCTCCCTGCCTCCCCCCCCCATTAGTAGTCCTAGGGAATGTATTACAAGCTCCCCTGAAATTGCTGAAATAGGACAGAGTAAAACAAGCTATAAGGTATCATCCTAAAGAGAACAAGCCCCCTCTAGAAATGTATAATAATATGTTTCATATGTCAAGGTCTTGAAAATGAGTGTCTTTCATAGCTTTATTCTACCATATCAAAGAACACAAGATAAATTTGATTTTGATAGGCTTATTACGTTTAAGCAACCATCTTCCATTTCATATGGAAACTGCAAATGAATGAGAGATTTCCAATTTTCTGTTTCTAAAGCATTCAATTATACAGGTATGACCCAGATGAAATAAGCTTTCCCTCATGGTAAATTCAGTGGGATTTAACATATGTTGATCTCAGAAGTACTAGCACTTTCCCATAAATGAGCTGCAGCTAAACATGTGCCACAGTAGCTAAGCTGGGGTGTGTACTGATTATTACAGCAGTGGAAAGAATTGTGTTATTAAATGTAAATTGATTTTTCCATTTAGTTTGGTGGATACAAACAGTAACTGGTATTATCCTTTTTTTCAAGCTTCCATACTCTCCAGATAGGGTGCTACCCACTTCCACACTCTCTAAAGCCCTTCATATCTTACAAAGGCAGAAAAGGTCCCCAAGAAGAACAACTGTTTTTATCAGTCTTGTACAGAATGGAGTTTTTTGACGAGAAGACTGAGACATGCATTAGCACTTTATTATAACAGGGGTCTGTCACAAGTTTCAGATGTGAATTTTCATATCCCAAAATAAAAAAGCATGTGATCCTCCTTTTGAAGGATTGATGCTACACTCTTATAATAAAGAACTTTCATTGAAGTAGCAATCAATAAAATATCTGATGAGTTTAATAGTTACCAACGTCTGTTATCAGGGTAAATGACAGCATATTTCTTTGTGGTTAGAGGTGTAAAATTAAAAAAAAAAAACACACCAAAACCAAACATCCAAATTGTGAGACAATGTTCAACTAAAATGAGGAAGTTCTCACATATTTTCTCACTTGAAAAATTATAAAAGAGAAAATTGGTCCACTAAAATGTGGTCATAGGGAATGGGCAACAAGGATGAAGATGGCAAATTGTTAAACAGTTGTTTTGCTCCAAACTTTCCAGAGGACAAAGGAGACAGAGCTTTGTTTTCCAGTCACGAGACATACTCCAGAGGACTGGAAAACAGGAAACCTGCTATTTAATGAAAAAAGTCTATTGTAGCAAACAGATTATAGCCTGGTTAGCATAGTTAAGGGAGAAGGGGTACAGGTGAAGAAATGGTTTGAAGGACACATTATGGAGACCTTCACATGAATAATTTGATTCTAAATATCCATTGTGGACCCGTAGGAGTCCTGCTTAAACTAACTCGTTTTCATTCTGAAGAGATAATATTGCTGCAGCAGGAGCAAGGGAACTGCAGTGTTTCATACACTTACATTTTCAAAGAGTAATAAGGTTCCACACTGAAGATAATTGAATAAGGCAGAGAGTCATGGTACATAGGTTAAAATAATAGCTTTAGGATAGAAAATTAGCTCAAAAATAGGAAACAGTGAAGAGGTAATAAGAGGTGTGAAAGAAAAGAGTTTACTAGTGAGGTACCTCAGAGGTCAGGTAGCTTTTAACTAATGTATGCAAACAATTTAGATAAGAGGAAATTTCACCTTTTCTGTGCCTGCTGCAGTTGTTTTATCCACAGGGACTGAACAAGCACAGAATATGCAATGGAGACCCAGGATGTACAGAGAAGAGGTGAAGGTTGGTCTTCGTTTGTTGACAAAATAAAAGTAGTAAATGCCATACAACCTTGGTTGTACAAAGGTATACAATGGTACCACGTGGCTCTAGACAACCAGGAGTGCAGATAATGGGAGAGCTAAGACAACCTGCTTGCAAACCTTCAATAAACAGAAGCAAGTCAAGTACTGTGGTAGTTATTCAAGGTGAAGTTTATTACAGCTCTGCTACAAGGCAATACCTGTCATAAGTATTGTTTTCTCATAGTAGATGGACATGAGCAGTCATAACTTCAGATCAATATCATGGTCCTCAAAACCTGTACTGAGGGTTAAGGGAGAGAAAAGACAATAAGCTGCAGATGAACTCCCCAGGAGCTCATGTGCTCTTTATACGAAATATGCTTGCAGCAGAGATGAGGTTAGAACAAGGATGAGGATAGAAAAAGGCTGGGCTACCCAGCCTTCCCCAACTTTACAGTGTTGGTCTTCAGGACCTCGTGATTGTTCTGCTCAGACAAAAATCTTTCTCCTACTTCCCAGGAAAAGTCAATTCAGACATAGAAGCCTTGGAAAAACACATGGGAAAAAAAAGCCCAGTAACCTACTGAATTAACAAAACCCACTTCAAACTCTATAGGCAGTATGGTGGGAGGTGGGAAGTATGAGGATAGAAGAGATGCTGCTGCTCTCTTTTAAGGTTTCTACTGGAAGTTTCAGGTATGCCAAGAACATCACAGCGGTTTTTTGAAGCTAAAATCCAGCAGGAATAATTAGCTCTTAAATTTTTGTTGACTCACTGGTCAACAGTCCTACTACATCAACATATCATGAGCAGCTTGAATTCTTCTCCAAAACCAGTTTCAGGATGAATTCACTTGCCTTACTAAACATGAAGGCAAAGCAGCTTTGAAGCACTATCAGTTTATATGGAGAGGAGATGAAGCTGCCTGTGCAGACTCAGATAGCTGCAATTCATATTGAGGGATGAACAAAGAAGCATTCAGCCCAGAAAAATGCTGGATTACTTCCTGTCATGGTTTAGGAATGGTATTCCCACTGAAACACCCCAAACCACTCACTCACTCTCCCTTTCTCTTCCCCGTGCTGTGGGTTGGAGAGAATTGAAGGCACAAAAGGTAAAGATCATGGGTTGGGATAAGAACAATTCACTGGAAACAGCAATGGAATAGGAAAATAAACAGTAACAGCAACAATATTAATAACAGAGGGTACAAGAGAGGCAAACAATTCATATAAAATGCTCACCATGCAGAAACTGGCAATATGCAAACCACCTCCATGCTACCCCTGTCCAGGGAAACGATGTGAGGTGGTATGGAATAACATCTGGGTCCTGGCCATACCCCCTCCTGGCTACTGCAAAAATTAATCCTGTCCTGGCTGGAACCAGAACACTTTCCTCTACATTAACTTGCTAATTTAAAGAAGCAGCCTGAGGTTTTCTTTAGGCAAGGCATAGCAAAATGTGAACTCCACTTATGCCCTTTTCCAGAGTCTTAAAAACAGGGAGAAAGTAATTCAGTGTCTCAACAATGCAGATTTGACATGTGTAGAAGGTCAAGGATTCCAACCTTCATCAGAAACAGTAGAAGCAAAGGGAAACATTTCAGCATGTATATAGAGCTGACTGAGCTGTGTAAGCAAGTATTTTACAGCTGGAATTTTCACAAGGTAGTTACAGAAGAGAGATGACGTACAATGATTTATTAGAGAAGCATTCATGCCTTTATTTTCCTCCCTCTCCAACGAGGATATTTAAAAGCCATTCAGTTTGCTAACTAGTGTTAGATCTGAAGTGTCTTTATGCTTCAATTCAGAATACCCCAGCCTACATATTAAAGTACTTATCCAACTAACAGGCACACACTGGTTTCCATGGAAGGTTGGTCTAGATGAGAACAATAATTTTCAGCAGAATATGTTCCTTTGTATAAAATAGTTAAAAAGGATTTTTAGTGTCATACTTCAGTAGATTAATGTAATTGGCTTGATAATAGTGTTTTCTATAAAAAAGAAAATAATAAACAAGTTCTATTTCCCAGTGTGAGAGATAATAATCTTATCTTTTATTTAGCTGTGCTGAAAGGCCACATACTACTTTTTTTGAGGAGAGCAATAAGAATACACTCTTCTTGCTAGGTCTGTTCTTCAAGGCAAGCATTGACCTTCCTCCTACACTTTGCTAATTTCTTCACTTTGAGCCAATGACATTTTTTGTGACTTTGATGAAGGGTTCCTTAGTTTAATAACAGCAAGTAGCACTTCCTATTTTCAAGCATTATGGATTCAAACTACTGTTCAACCTAATTAAAAGCATTGTTTTGTCCTCAGAACCTGTTTTAATCAATTGTCAGTAAAGGGGTTTGAAATAATTACTGTGTTTAGGCAAATTTTTGAAAGGGGTGATATGTCAAAGAGCAGTAGTTTCATAGCACTGTGAGATTAAGGAAGATAAATAAAAAAATATTTTACCATGACCAATTCTACCATAGCTTCTTATGTTATAAATAGCTTAGTGGAGAGAAGTCTCCTCCAAAATCAAGAGTAACTGTAGGTTTGAATTGGAACACTTCTCCCTCAAGTCCTGTGTGATTGATTTCCTCTAAAATAAACAAAGATATTTGAAAATTATTTCTTGAGGATTGTGGACAGTTTCAAACAAGCAGGAGCAGCAGTAAATAATTGATGCTGCTGTCTTCTACTGCTGAACATTATTATTAATATATACATGTACGAGTCAAAGAAACATGTGTGTGTAATATGTTCATGGCACATACTTGGATCAAGTTTCAATTGTAGAGATTTGCCACAGAAATATTAAAATTTGTACAAATGAAATATGAATAGCAGAGCATGTCTGTTTACAAGTACTGGAAGAAACAGCATGATAAAGGTTAATAGTCTGTTTTGATACAGAGAACACAATTGCCAAGATATTGCTCTTAGAAGTAAGACTGATATTTGTTAGATTCATAAGATTCATATTCGTTAATTAATATGAAGACCAGAAGAACTGTACCCTGATAAGACCACAGCAGTGATGTGTCATCAGCAGAAGATCCTGTATCACAATAGCAGGAGGACAGCGACAAGGCTGCAGCATCTCATATGCCATTTCTTTTTCTGCTAGTCCCTCAGGAACAGAGATATTCCTACCAGACATGGGAAAAATCAGGAAAGGTTACTTACTCCCCATTGTCCAAGATTCATGAAGGCCCAAACTAGCAAGATCCATTAACCAAAGGATCATCCTCTACCAACTGCTACCTCCTAAAAATACAAAAGCTTGGTTCAAATAGCAAGAATGAAAATATCTTGGTTTTATATAAAGAACCACAACAATAAGTTAAGACTGAACAGCTGGCACCCCTTGTCCTCTCTGCAACATTAATTATCTTGTCTATAACATTTACAACATACCTTTTGGTGATTTAGTATATAATTTTGGCAATGTGAATCAATGAAGTCTATGAGAAAATGAGTGTGCAAAATCAGTTCACTTGCAGATTTCGTAAGCCAGTATTGTATTTTGCCTCAGGGGCAGATGTGAAGAAAGTTCTTCACTGAACCTAGTTACACCTGGAAACAGGTTGACCAAATAAGTGGACTCTCCTTCACTGAAAATATTTAGGACACAGACTGATGGGGCTCTTAATAAAGAATCTAAGACCTTGATTTTTAAGAGATGGCTGAAGCACACAATAGATGTTCTCCAACACTGACTTTATATTTTTTATTATCCATTCATATTATCTCATTTTGTCTCTTATTACACAAGTTCTCAAGTGTATTTATATTTTTTAGCCAAATGCTGTGGACCTCATTTTGTGAAGTATTGGATTCTGAAGTATTTTGTGAAGTATTGGATTCTGTTGAAGAACATGTTTTTGTTCTGAAAAATGCATAGATTTATTGAAATAGCATGAAAATGTTAGTTTATGCTGTCTGAGACAGATTCATATGAGAATGTTCTGATCCCATTTCACAGACTCGTAACCAGTGGACTCACAGGTCTGGCCAGTAGAAGAATCCTTCCAGACCCTAAATCTGCACTAGAAAACTCCTATGAATTTCAGTATACCTCGTCCAATGCCTTTTCTGAGTATGGAAAGATGAAAGGCAAAACAGACAAGAGAGACTCATAGCAAAACATTCACAGGAGAATGATCAGGTTGTTGGTGTCACAAGAGAAGTGAAAGACACTGTAAGGTTAGAATTTTGCTCTGTTTTAAATGGACGTAACCAGAGGAATAGTACAGTCATCAGTGTAAAACCCCAATGATTCAGATACAGAAAAACAACATTCCCTGGGCTCACTGTTATTCTCAGAAACAAACTTGTTTCTGTTTATTTTCCCTTCACCATCCTTTTCTATTACTGCCTAAAAATATATACTTCTAAAATACAACTAAATGAAGGGCTCCTAGGGATAGGAAGTCTAGCTACAAAACCTGCAAATGTCAATTTTCCACATGAACCATATTTAAAAATGACTTCAGAAAAGATTGCACACTTCTCAAAAGCAATAACTATCACCCCATGCTATGTTCTGTAAACAGCACGAGTGACATTATACATAATTACGCCTGTCAGGAAATTCTATGCAAGCCCACTCTACCAGAGCTTTTCAAACAGAAGGTGGAACAGCCTCTCTGCAACGTGCATCGGCCAAAGCTCTTAAAGATTTGACTTCTAATTACAGAAGAGTGACATGGACATAAATCTCATTTTCCCCAGTGCACCCCAGCAAGAGGACTAGGAGAACTGTCTAGCAGATATAAAGAGATTAACCACTACCTCATGTCCATCACCTCTCAAGTAAACTGCTGTTATATTGTGATGGATGACTTTTCAAGAGTCATCAAAAAGGCTGTTTGTAATCAAGAATCTGGCAAAAAAACAGTTTTACACAGAGCTGTGCTGGTCCATGATGAAGTTGAATAACTGAAGAAAAAAAAATCAAATAAAGTGTGTTAAATTACATCTGTGAAGATCTCTCTGCTGTGCACAACACAGGGTGTGAGGCAGCCTCTCATACAACTTGTAGTTCCCCTAATCTCAATTAAGAGGCCTTTTAGTTTAGCAATAGTCAGTGATATATAGGGCATGGTGCAGATAGTAGCAGGTGTGTGATGACTTCTGTGCACATACAGGTCACACTGCCCTTGCAGGTATCAAAAACCTGGAGCACAGCTGTAGTCTGGCCACAAAAGCCGGCATTTTTGCCTCCTGCTTCTTTGAGCATTAAAGATTAGTTTGCAAGAGAAGATAAAAAGAGGCATGGGCAAGTTCAGATGAAATGTGTTCAAAGCTGTGAATAGATCTGTCAACACAGCATAGTACTGCACTCTGTAGAGATACCTGCACTAACTCTGAAGCAATGTCATGTTATCATAGCCCTACTCTTATGGAGAAATACTTCCAGCTTGCAATGCTGTCCAAAACATAACTAGAAAGCACTTTAACACCATCCCAGGTTTGTCTTCAATCATTCTTAGCTCACTCCTGTAGTGCAGAAGACTAATCTTGTTACACTGTAGAATCTGGGCTTTAAAATAGGATGCTACAATGAAATAAGAAATCGAAACAGGTCAAAACTGCAATACTTCAACATGACTAAAGCATATTGCAAACACTTCAAAGAAAAAATACAGCAAACCTCACCAGATATAAATGATCAAAACAGTATTGGGTTCTACCCCTTCCTTTTTGCCACCAATTAGAAATCATCTATTTTACACATACAAAAATATACTTTTTGGAACACCAGAATTAGCTTTTAACTTTTCCATCTAGAAAGGAGTTTGTCATTTAAGGTAGTGTGCGCTTTTTCTTTAGCAGTACATATCTCCTTGAAGGTGGAATATTTAGGTGCAATCCTTTCTGTTAATTCACACCATTCAAAAGCAAGCCTGCATGAGGATGTATAAGTCCTGTTTATCACTTTTTTCCCCCTCAGAAATAGCACCAGCAAAGTTTTCAATACTTGAGACAAAGCAATTAAGCAAGACATTCTAGAACTAAGGATCTGCCATAGCATGCTTTATATCTAATTGTTTCTCCAATAACTGTTCTTACATACTAAGTGCCAATATCTAGCTATTTTATTTGATTAGTGTCATCTTACAGCAATATAATGTCTGACCTCCTCCATTTCCATAACAAATTTATAAATACAATGCATAAATAAGAATAAATAGGTCCAAAATTCCTTCCTTTTACTGTTTAACCAGAGTCTGGGCTTCAATCTAGCTAATTACATATTGAAGTTACTCAGGCTGTCTTTGGATACCATGAACAGCAGCTCTTGCTTCTGAAATTTATTTTCAAAGGCTTTCACCTACATACATATCAATTCTGACACGTACAAGATGCACTATTTTTTATTAGTAATAAGCTTCACCATTTGTCTTTTAACCATTTCTGTGTGAGACAGCTCAAAATATGCTGCAGCTTGTGGGTACCAGTAGGCCTAGAAATAAAGGAGTGATAGGGATGTTAGCTGCCAAAAGGACTAATAAGTACTAGTTTTCCAATCAGATTTGCTATGCCTGGAACCTGTGGTAGAGCCTCATACTCCACAGGACCTCAACACGTTTTGTAATCCTATTAGACACTAGAAGTTTTATAGGATTTTTTAAACACCCATCCTATACTCTTGGGAAGTTTGTACCTTCTGCATGGCTTCATGCTTTGCATAGATAAGCTTTGCATAGACTCCTGTAGGGGTTACTGCACAGAAGCCACACTGCGTTTTTCACTCTTACAGGGAATCACAGGACATAAGTAGCCATAATATGTTCACGCTGAGAGCACTGGACCACTCAAACATCCAATTCAGAGTAAAGATGGGGTTATGCAAGGTTTATTACATACTATTGTTTAACAGAAGAAGTACTCCTCTCTCAAAATCTGCTGCCCATTAAAGTATAACAGAAAACCTAGAAAACATGACGCTACTTTGTAGTAAACTGCAACAGACTAGCAAAGTCAAATAAATACAATAAATACTTATGAAAGTCATTATTAACCACACTGCACTGTGCTGTTCGTAGTGCTGGTTATTCTCTTCTAAATTTAAAAAAACCCACACAACCAAACAGAAGAGCCAGTTGCAACCTAATACAGAAACTCAGTCTTCCCTTCTTTCTAGAACCTGACCTGACTGCAATCGCAAGAAGTTGATTCTCCTTTATTCCTTCTTAAAATTTCCAGTTCCTACATCAGCCCATGTATTACAGTAAAATTATGTTTTATAATCTGAGTAATCTGAAGGAAAGTTTTGGGGCTGCAGGCCTGAGGAGTCATATTTGTTTCAAACTGTCACAGGTGTACAGTTGAATTTTCAGTTAACCAGGTATTTTATAAACATCCTAATCTCTAGCTAGGTTAAGGTATTATTTAAAAAGAAAGAAAACACATTTTTGAAGAGTCAAAAAGACACAGGAATCTAGGTAAGCTGTTGGGGGTTAGCTCCAGTAAACAGCTAAGCACCAAACCACTCCTAACTACATTCCCTCCCCCATCCTCAGTGGAATAGGGGAAGAAAATGAAGAGCAAGACAAAACTCATAAGTCAAGATAAAAATATCTTAATAAGCAAACACGAAGTGAAAGAATAAAGAAACAATATAAGACAAGATGCAAAGGTACTCGCACACCACGTCACATGGACAGACTAACACTCACTCAGACCATAAGCAAAACTCCCTAAACTACTCTACTCTCCATTTTATTGCTGAGCAGGACATCACACAGCATGGAGTAGCTTTTTGGTCAGTTTGGGTTATCTGCCCAGTTACATCTCCTCCCAGACTCTTGCCCATTCCCAGTCTTTTCACTGGGCAGGGTGGGGGCAAATCAGAGTGAAAAGCAGAGAAGGCCTTGATGCTGGGCAACCACAGTTCAGCAATACTTAGAACAGTGTTACTGGCGCTGTTTTGGTCACAAATCTGAAACACAGCACCATGGGAACTGTTATAACAGCAGTGAACTCCATCCAACCACACCCAGTACATAAGGAAAATACTCAATTTACTATTTCGAATTCAAGTCCCAAAGCCTCTCTCACTCTGTGTAGAAGACTTCATCATATAGTCTTACACAAGACCAAGGTGTCAGGGCAGGTGCTTATTCTCATACCACAACTACATGAGAGAACAGTAGCTGAAAAAAAGCTATCATTTCCTGTCCTTCCTATTATTTCTAGTTCATCTTGCTCATCACCAAAAAGAGGTAAGTTTTTGTGCTTGTTTTTGGTTTGGGTTTTTACTCCTCATTTTAAGAACTGAAAAATCTTCAAGCAAAATGCCTTGATCAGTGGAAAAAGCAATGTGCAAGCCTCAGCCCGAAGCCTGGCATACCCTGAAATTTCCATTTTATGTTAAGACGTTTGGTACAAAAGCATCAGAGATCAATGCATGGAAATGCATTGCTGGATCTTGAAGTCAGTCCTGATGGCAACCAACCATGTGATGATAATGGGTTTGAGGATCACTGACCTTAATCATCCCTTACAAGCATCCTATGCTGTGGCCTACATGTGCAAACTTGTGGTTTTGCTGCATAGCCTAATGATCAGGTAAGAATGAGTGAAATTTTATCAAGTATGATGTTTTACAGGATGCAAAATTTTCATCACCCTATATTTATTTACCTTCAAGAAAAAATATTCTACATGCTTTAGTGGATGTTAAAACTAGTTATCTCCTCCCCCAAATACCCATTTAATATCTTATGTATTTCACCTGCTGTACATATGCAGTTTTTATTTCCCATGTTCCAAGGTCCACAATACGATATCAAATCTGTTTTTCTGAACACTCCCAAACTTCACGTATTCTTAGAGAATGATCTCACTTTGGGTTGGTGTTCAGCATAATCTTTCTAAGAGATAGCACCTAAAATGTCATCTATGGCTCATACCAGCAGAGGAAGGGAAGACATTGCAGGGAAGTCTTGGTTAGTCTGAAGCCCAGGTGAAAAGCTCCCCTTTATTGAAGCTAGACAGTACTGACTATCGAGATCCTGTATCCTTAAAAGGATTTTAATTTACTTTCAGAATCAAAGTAGGTAACAGTTGTCTCAACTGCTCCTAATCTTGCTCCTTGCTTTAAAACCTGTCTTTCTCCAATCAGCCATACATCAGTGGCAGAAATATACCACTTCACTTGGCAATAGGGAACTGTTGATTGATTGCTGTACAATCTGTGCTGATTTACATGATTTTACCATTGAGACTAAAGGTAATTTATTTTAGGTGGCTGGGAGGACATCAAATCCTTGTAGCATGCTCTGAAGTTTGCTTTACCTGTCTTCAAAAGAGATTGAAATTATTTCATTTACATAGTTATTTCAAAATTGGGTCTCTGTTAGTTAAATCTCTCATTCTGACAAATTGCCAAGTGATTTCTGAAAATAGGTCATTTTGAAGACATACTGTTCTTTCAGTCCACCCCCTACAATGGCTTTTCCTAAACCAGAGATTCATATTTGCTACATTATCATAAGAAATACAAAAATGTCATTAAGCAAAAGCAATTTCTTTAAGGAACGTCTTTAAAAACATATGAAATGTACTTTACTGTCGTTGGCTTTCAATTAAAACTGACTAAAGTCTACAAAGGCTATGTTTACAAATGTGGCAAATTCAAATGAGAAGGGCAAGTGAGATTAACCAAAATTCGCAATAATTTCAACTGGATGCTGCCTTGCTTAATGTTTTCCTGCTGTGCTCTTTTTGAACTTGCCATTATGCTTAATAGGATTTGTTTGGGATTTCAGATTAAATGATTAGAGGCATTCTTACAGAGATCATCTGAATTTAGAGGTATACTTAAGATATAAAACTAATCTCTGGCAGTGTATCAGATTATGCTGCATTTCCGAATATTGTCACCTGAAGCTTGTTTTCCATTTGCACATTCCTAAAGCATCCATACCTAGAAACTGGAAAGGTTTCTAGAACTCTTTCAAAAGATTCAATGAAAAATGATTTTATGGACATGTGTTACACTAGTCATAATTTTGCCCTAAATAAAACTTTACACCCATAAAAGACAGTCTAGTCTTGTCAAAGTTGGAGACAATAAATGGCAAAGTTGGGATGTGATCAATGGCAGCAAGACAGCAGGTCTCTACAGCTGACAGTCTGTCTGTCCAAGGAAAGCAACTCTAAAGAAGAGAGAGGACAGTGACTGTGCCCAGCAAGACTCTGCTTTCAGACATCTTGAGCTGTCTGTATTTTTAACAAGTCCAGAGTCAGGAAAATTTTATTAGCTTTTAATGGGTCCCCTGGAAACAGATGTAAGGACAGATGAACACCAAGACCAGCAGAATTGCAGCTGCCTGTCTCACCTTAGAAGCAGGGAGTTGGATCAAACAAAATTACTAAAATCCTCAAGGAGAAGATAAGAAAAACGGAAATATAGAATGTGTTGAGTGTAAACGCAGTGAAAGGTGCTACTATCAGGATCAGTCTGTAAGCATGACACTAACTTCAACATCATGTGCCCAGTGCTACTCTCCAGAGTCAATTGGTCATGATCCAGTGATAGAACATGAAAAGACATCTTACATGCATTTAAACTTAAGAATAGTAATGCTGGTGACAACAAAGCTGCATTCTGACTGCAGAAATTGCCACAGTAATCACTACACTCATCATAGTCTAATATTTAATGACAACAGAGGTCCTGCATGCTACATGGGAATTCATCAAATCATTTACCTTATATTCATATGGAATACATTTTACCCTCAGCAATGCAGGCAAAGAAAGTCAGAAAAAGGATCCTGAACTGCTTTAGTTACAGTCACAAAGTGGCACTGAAACTTCCCTTGTTGCTCTATTAAGTGCAGGATTCTGTGGCTGCTCAAGTTGTCAAAGGGTAAAAGAGAAGTGAAGAGTTAGCACCAAGAGGGCTCCGCACAGGTGAGCAAACGTCGCAGTATGTGGAGGGGCAGCACCTGAACTCCCAGAGGAGGAACACTTCCAGAAAACTTTCCTCCTTCCTGCCTTCACCCATGCTACAGAGAAATCCAGGACAGTGATGCAGTGTCAGAGACTGTGCATCCAGGCACACTTGCAGAGGCAGGCATGACAAGCTAGCTGGGAAATGCACCTGCAGAAAACCACACAGCACTCCAGGCTACTGTTTTTTTCAAAGCATCATACAGTTCCAGCTCTGCATAGGCTGGAGTCACATCACCAAGTATAACCCTTTCCACTACAATCTGAGCAGCACTGCTCATGCTTGCCTCTCACCTTCCCAGAGTTACAGCAGCTGAAAGGGAGGGGCTGCTCTTAAACCCGAGTGAGCTGACTGACTATCAGCACACTGCGCATTTTCTGAAAGACTGCTCTGCTATTGCACTCCTGTTTATTGAGATCATATGGCACTATTCAATTTTAAGAGCGGCTACAAGTTTTGTGTTTTCTCTCAGCGTTCTCAGACTTCAAGCCTTTATACGAAACATGAAAGCAATTTTTTCTTTTTTAAAAAACAGGCTTTCTACTACATGGTCACCAAGGCTAATACAAATGTCATCTCCTCCACCTTTTTGTTCACTTACCATTGGGTGACATGCTTCCCTGTCCAAAGCTCTGCAGTCTGCTCTCCTACAACATGTTCTATAAAGCAAAGAAGCTGGCTAGGTATTGAACTGCAAAGCATTTTGTCCTTGGAAGCCCAGTACAGCTGTATGAGCACAACTTGCAACTTCAGACTAGCACAGCTTTCTCTTTTTCCATGTGAGGAGGCATAACTGGTACACAGGGACCACGAGCCACTGCTTGTAGTGGCTTGACCGCACTAGCAAAGCTTGCCATACAAACCCAGAGACAGTGCTACCTACAGTGTAAGGCTACAGAATGTACAGAAGACCCAGGCAGTAAGCTAGGGCAGCAGAAAATGGATCCAGCCATTAGTACACTTACAGCATAGCTTACAAAAGAACTAGCCCCCTCAGTTTAACTTAAATAGAAGCCACAGGGCCCATGGGCAGGTGTGGGTGGTGACCCTATGTGAGGTAATGTCGTAAGGGCAATTAAGGCTATCAGAACCTTCTGGGTCCTCTTAGCAGACTTGCTGATGTCTATTCCTTCTGGGGAACTTCACAATAAACACCAAAGAGAGTTTAACACATGGAAGTTTGTCTTTAGAAAGCTAGCAATGGCAACACGGTTAGGAACTCTGCAGGCAGGTCCTTCCTGCAATCCACTCAGTAGCTTTCTGAGTTGCTTCAAACCCTGTGTAAAACCATTTGGCCCAAAGCATCTCTGAGATGAGGCTGTTTACTCCATGCTTTCCACTCATCAATCCTGTGCTCTTCCCACAAGCTCTACCCCACTGACCCTTCAGCTCCATAATAATTTTTATTATGATTTGGTCCTTGGGCACACAGATTTATCGCCTTTTCTATCCCTTTTTCTGTGACCCTCTGAGAAACTTTATCTATAAGCACTTTCCAACTGCATTTCTGGAAAGGTGCTCCTTTGTTGGGCTTTTTTGGTTTGGTTTATGCAGGGCTTCTGCTCATTGGTCTCTACAAAAATCTTGAACAATCTTTCTCTGTGTCATTTAGAAAAGCTTGACTTGTGTCATTTCTGTTAGTTCTGTCCCAGTTGTTTTTTTTCTGGATCGAGAATCCCCAGCCTTTGGCTAAATGCCATGCTTGCAGAAAGAGAAACATTTCCAGGTCTTGTTTCCCTCTGGGGAATGGCTTAGCCTGTACTCCATCACCCACCTGGCTGCCTCAGGCACAGTGACAGGGTGCCTGCCCCCTACTTACAGTTTTACTGTTTACAGTTTCACTGCCAAAGGTTAATGAACACATTGTTGTTCCAGGTCTAGAAAATACATGACTCCTTCAACAGTTTCAACCCTTTCTCCCTTAAACAATTTCCACAGGAATTCCAAGCCCAATAGCTACTTGGCAGGGGCTATCCTCTTTCATTTTCCTTTGCCTAAATCTTGGGCCACGATTCTCCAACATTTTTTCAGACTGTACAGCAGTTCGCTATGCTATAAGCTTCAGAGTACTCTAAAAGGTGTTGTAATCAACTTTTAGAGATTTTCTCTGCAGTAGATGTAAGTAATTAGCTTTTTCTATTCCTCAGCTCCACACATCAGCTGAAAGTTTTCATTGGCATTAAAAAAATGTATTGATTTTCCTCAATACTTTGGAATATAGGCTGCAGTATTCATCTTGATATTCAAGGCCCTTGCATGAAGGCTTCTTCTACCTTCAGGCCAGCAGACTGACTCCAAGGTGAGGCTGCTGGTCACAAACCCTCAAGGTTCACTGTGAGTGGTGGCAGCAGTGTCTCAGCTCAGTCTTGAGCCTCCCGGGGTGGTCACAGCACTCCCATAAAGCTGGCATATGCTGAGAATGTCATACTTTGCACAAGGAGACAAGGCACTGAGATTTTCGGAGGCTGTGAAACACAATGTGTTTTCTGCTGAAGAACAAGGCCATGGCCATTGGTGCACTGTGTACCACACAGCTAAATAAAAGTTATCATCTGCAGGCAGTTGTTGCTACCAAAACTGATATAGAACTAGTCACGGAGAAGAAGTGCTTGGAGGACTTTCACCCCAGGGAATGACTAGGCCTGGACTACTACTGCTATCCAAATATGCCAAACAACTGGGGTTTGAGCTGTACACTAACTACTCTCTCTTTCTTCGATTTTCTTGCATGAACGGATAACACAAAGACAGTAGGAACAAGACCTTCCTCCTCTAAAATATGAAAGCTACAGTTACAGCTTTTTGTTTAAACCTGCTGCTGTTAAGCTTGGATTTTCTTAAACCTCAACGGCATTTTAGTGAGCTTCACACTGTCCCAGATGGGAGGACAAATTTAGTATGACTTCAATCACTATTTTAGGGATGTACATGGAAGTCAGACATAAGAAGACACCAAACTGCTGAGTTCAGCTTAGACCAGCCAAAAGTCTGGTATGACTGGATATACAAAACAGATTATTATGAACCTACATAACTACTAATAAAAATAGATGACTGCTTGTGATGATGTTAGCTTAATGTAAAAGGTTACTGCCTTCTTCAGATGGAAATTACTGTCTCCTCAGCAGAAAGTAGCTGATGGTTGGTATGATCTTCCATTCTGCAGACTAATCAAGTTCCCTTGAAAACTTTTCAGGGTTTATTGTACATTGTAATAGAAAAGGAGCTGTTGTTGTGCCTCAGCTGGGAGGAGGTAAGTTCCATTAAGTGTGCAATAACTTGTATATGTGCTTGTCTGAGAGGTCAGGGAAATGGACAGAAGTGATGAGTTAAATAAAAGTGGTGTGGATTGTTTGCTTTTGGACCAGGAAACTTAAATTCCACTTCTCTTGAGTTTTAGGTACCAAAGTAAATTTTTTTGGATCTGGTCCTTGTTCATAGTTCAGATTTCAGAATCCCACTGGGGAAAGGAGACAGGTTTGAAAGAAAAGAAACTTATGTCCTCTCATTACACTGTGTTATATATAAAGCATCAGATGTATTTCTCTGCAGAAGGTATTAATCTGGCTTACATATTGTTAAAGTTGCTGAACTGAAAAGGATGCTATGTATGTTTTATTTATTACTTCTCACAGGGATTAGTTATCTTCATAAACTTACATGCTTTGTATATACTAAAAAGTGCATAAGATACTTAATTTCATGAGTCTTCTTCACCTTTGTCCCTCCTAATAACTTCTCATTAAGAGACACATTAGATGCCAAAGAACTGAGCTGACTTCTTTTTAGTACTTTCTCCAAAGATTGAGTGCTGCATGAATTTGAAGTCATATCTAATGATCACATGTGAGGAGGTGCAAGTAAACTCACCCATGGTTTTAGACAGTTAGAAGCCAGGCAAACTTGTTAGACAGCAGTGAGTGGGGGGTAATAGATTCCAAGCTGGTTTGCTTAGTCTCAGCATCACGCTGCCCATAACACTACTACTCCCAACTGGATGTTTTGAGCACAAGCTGAACTTCTGTCCATATTGAATACATTGGAACAGCACATAGAAATGTCACAAAAGTGACTGTACAATACAAATATCAGAATTGGTTCAAGATAGGAGAATAATATGAAAGTTCTAATTTATTGCCAAGACACAACTGATAAAGGCAAAACAATATTTATTACATCAAAGGAAAGGGGATGCACTGAAAACCATCTGTAAAGTGGAAGGGGCACAGCTAAAGCCATCCTTTCCAGAAAACTAGCCCAGAGTCATAGATAGTATTTCAAAACTAAGGGTAGTGCCCAAAAGTTCAGCATTCACATCTGCATCACAGAACTCTCCAGGTTCTTTTGTAGTCACCCTGTCACGCCTTCCATGATAGGATGTTGGGATTTACAAATTATCCCGTGCTCCTTTACATCTGTGACTGTGCCATATTCAAGCAGCAAGTGCTTCTTTGATCTTATCTTCTTGAGACACAGCCCAGTATGATCCAAATGATGGACCTCACATCCTACAGATCCCTGGCTCCTCTCTGGACTTGCTGTATAGTCACATTGCTGCTCATTATTTCCACCAGTGAGCTACATACAACCTGGAATCTGTTAGCAGTGCGTATCCTCTGAGGGACCATGTGTCTGAACCAGAAAGTGGTGAATTGAGTACCCAGGGACTGCCACACAGGAGCAAGACAAAGGAGGGTGGTAGTTATCCTAGGCAGGAAATGGCTTTCTCCTCATTTGATTCCCCACTCCATCATGAGCCATCCTTGTCTTTGTAATCAATGTCTGAGCTAACCACAGGCCAGGGAGGAGGTAAGCACTCAGTTTCTGGAGTCACATGCATTGGGGAAGCCTCTAGTGTTCCTAAAGACAAACCTTTTCTTTCATAAAGACATTCCTAAGTAAAGAGGGAGTATCCTCTGCAGGTCTCTCTCCACGTTCTATTCAGACATACCTCCCTAATCCTGCCTATGTTGTCTCTGTAAATGGAGTTTGTGGATTTGGGTGCTCTTTTCCTATTTGGCACAGCTATGGTCCAGGAGCAGATCTGAAGTATCACAAAGCCAGCGCTGTTCATTGGTATCAGTCACACCTCACCTGCAGAGGTGAGGGTGCTATCTCAGGCAGAAGTGTCTCACTGCATTGCCCATGGAAGCAAAGCCATAATTCATTCCTGACAGGATGTGGACATGCAACACATGGGAGCAAAACAACACACATGTACACAAAGGAGAAAAATAAGTTAAGCAACACAAAGAACCGAAACTTAATTAAAACTATGTATTTGGAGGCCAAACCATGCCCTCCCTGAATGATTCCATGAATGTCATTCCTGGTCATCCATTTTGGTTCACCTTTTTCTCTCCTTCTGGCAGCAAAATGCTGCCAGTTACAGCATCAAAGCTGGTAACTTTAAATGGTGGTTTCCAAAGGAGGTGTTCTCCTTCTCTCAGGAATGGTTGTTGTGTCTTTCCCTTTCTAGGGAACCACCAAAATTTGCAGGAGAGCTCTTCATGCCTTTAGCAGTAATCACTATGGTCACTCCTTTGTTAGCATAGTGCCTGATTCTGGAGCCCTTGATTGTGGAAATAGTGCTTTGAAGTCTAGAGCCAGCAACAGATGGAGTCAGCCAGCACCTCAAAGGGACGAGTGCTGTAGTCTGTCAGGGACAAAGGAGAGGAATCACTGCTCTAATTCTGTTGAGCTCTTCACCACTGGGAATTGGACAGCAAATGTCCTTCAGTGAGAAGTGTTAGAGTTTACCTGGCTCAAGCTGACAGAACTGGATCACAAAGTTTGCTACACATACAGACAGCCCAGATCTCACAGCTCTTGCTTATGCACATTTTGCATTGGAATCCTGCTTTTAAACTTAATTATTAAGTGATCAGTATATCTATATATAGCTGTGTCATGCAGATCTATGTATTGCTACTCTGGTGCCCTTTACATTGTTAATAATTAGATTCACTTAACAAATGCAGAATTCATGACATACCCAGGAAGAACTATTCGTGTGGTAGGGAAAGATTAAAAAGGAAATTCATTTCACATAAATATTTTTAAATCCTATTTATAGCTTCATGAACCTCTTTCTCTTCATATTTAAATTTTATAGTGGAGTACAAGGTACAGAGTTTCTTTTTATTTTCAAAGTTTACAGAAGAACAAACACATATTAATATAGAAGCTGTAATGTATTCTGAGTTAAGCTGTCATAAAATCTAAGGCTTTTCATATCATCACTTTTGAAGGTCAGTGTCACAGAGAAAAAGAAGCATCTGTACTGGATCACCAAGAACATTTGTAATACATTGCAATAAATACTGCAATATATTTCATTTTTATATGTTTTTGATGAAGAGGCAAAAGTGCATCTTCAACAGTAACTTTTCAAAAATTGCTCATCTGTTTGGAATGGCTGTAAAAGAGATTGAAGCTAAACATTATTCATAGATACATTACACCTCCTCACTGAGACCACAGCTGAAATGAGAAGAGTTTTCCAATGATATTTCATTTAGAGTATCGATTTTTCTGAGCTTGTCCCACAAAGCTATTGCATACGCATTCCAGGCAAGTATGAGAAGATGTAGATTACCCTAGCTGTCTTTCTTGCCTAAGCTGGTTTTAATTCTCCCAACTTTGTTATAAACATTTTGCTCATTTTGTGCTTTAATTCTCTTAGAACTCCTAACAAGGGTGAAGATTGCTCCCTTGCAGAATTTTTGAAACTAAGACTAATATTTGTTTTTCAGAGGGTGCCTGAATCATTCAGAAGTGAAGTGTGGAATACTTTTGCCTCCCAGTGCAAAACAATGAAAAGTAGCAGTTCTTTTACTGTGAAACACTTGTCAACAAATTAGGTTGCTGAGTGCAGTAGCCTGGAAAAGTCCAGCCAAAGGATTATAAACATGGCAGTAGAGTACTCCATCTGGGTAACTTTGCTCTGTCGAGAAATCTGACCCTGATTTTTTATTTGCAGCCGATTCTCCAGTACTTAAGCTACAGAATTATTTTACGGTTGCCTGAGGATAGCATGATCTCTGAAGCTTCCTTATCTTCCAGCCAAATGATCTCATCAGGTCACCATAAGACACAGTGACAAAAGGAGCAAGGAGATAGTTTAACCTTGAGGAACAGAAGTCAGTCTGACTCCTGGCACTGTAGTCATCTCCCAGAGTAATTGAACTTCCTGCTTAATCTGTGTTCCCACGTGCCTGGGGGCTGCTGGTAAGAAAAAAACTGCAGGTTTTCAGCAGTTTCTAAAATGAAAAAGTCCAGGAAAAGAAGGCGTGTTAGTCACTTCAAGTTATGCTTCTGTCTGCAGGGCACCAGGATACAGAGGCCAGTGTGAGCACTAGCAGGCTGCATGGGCATCTTCTGTGGGCTGTTACCCATTGTGGTGCAGCTTAGTACATACAGCCAACAAGGAACAGAGCATTCCCTGATGACTTATGCAATTCCCCTCTCTGCTGCCTTACAAGGGCTTACACAAAGTTGCCAACTGAAGCTATGCCTGTGGATTGCATTCCTTGGGGGTGTTTTTTCCCTCCTGATACAGGACATCAGCATATAAATTTTCAACCAGGAAGCAAGTAGGTTTTATGGGGGACCTCTCTCTCATAGCAGCTGCAAGCCTGACAGAAGAAGCTAAACGTAATGGTTCTTTTTCTTTTTGGATGAGCAGACCAGAGTCAGTTGAGCCCCTGAAAGAAATACTGTTTTTCCATTCCATAATGACTTATTTATTTCACTGTACCTTGAATTCTGCAAGAACAGCCTATTAACTACAGAATATCATTGCACATGTTCCAGGAGAAACTACATTAACAATAACATAAAGTAGTTACTATTTTATGAACTCACAATCCTGTATGATCCTATATTAAAATGTGGCAGGTTGAATATTGGATATTATATTTCGATCTACCTTAGATGAATAAAATGAAAATATCAAAAAGGCTGGGTTGTTATAGTTCAGTGAAGTACTGAAGTGGTTTCCCAAACATTTCAAATTATAATGTGAAAACAACACACAGACACATCCACCCCAACCAAATAAAAGTTTCTAATAAAACAGTGCATTTCTGCCTTTTTCTTTGCTCCTCATTTCAGGATTTCCAAAACCAAAGAATCTCATATCATGAATATAAAGATAGTGACCAAGATCTGCAGGTGCTTCAAATTTTGGGTGCTTCTATCACCATTAGAACATTTGCTGAGACTTTTTTTTTAAATCCACTGGAAAAATGGTTCTGTGAAAAAAAAAATTGCTGTGGAAACATTGCAGGATGTTCTTGCTTGCCAAAACTGGATGGAAAAGAGTGTCAAAATAGCCAACTGGCCCAAAATTTACCTTTTGCAGCTACTGTATTATTTGTAATGAATACAACCAAGGTTTTAGCCCTGCTCATTTTAAGGCTGAGCCTACTGCATTTAAGGTATGTCACCCACCAAATTAATATCTTGCCTTCTGTGGTTTTCCATAAAAACTTTGAAAGACCTAGGATTGATCCCATGTAAAAACTGAAAAAACTTTTCAATCCAATAAAAATATGAAGTCTTTCACTCCATATATTGTTTTCAATTTTAGGGGGAAAAAAGGGAAAATAAATTAAAAAAAGTAAATTCAAACTCTGAGATAGGTACCCTAACAGAAGGAGCTCCTAAATTACCATTCAGTAATAAGAAGTTAACTAAGAGCAATTTTTCTGGTTTTTTCATTGAAGTTTTCTTTGAAATTGCATAGAAAGTGTAAGCCTAAGTGGAGACAATAAACAGGTAAATATTGAGTAAATTTATTTGAAAGTTTGTATCTTTTCCCACAAATAGCAGCAATAAAGCTTTCAGCAGGGTAAAACTCTCAAGAAACATTCCCTGAAACTATGGCCAAATGGGTCTATTTTTCACTCAAAGTGTGTACCGTGTGGGGGCCATAAACTGCCACAGGGTCACATTTAACTGGGGAACCAAGCTAAATAAAATAAAACCCAAGCAGGTGACTTAGTCTCCAAACTTCCCCACCTCCCTACCCTAACATGAATCTTAGTGGTCTGAAAACTGAGTTGCTTTTGCTTTATAAATAAATAAATCACTTGATTTGACGCTCGGTGAATTTAGCTGGAGGCAAAATGAGATCTTTTTAATGCTGTTAGTTCTTGTGCTGTTTCTGACAGAAGCCCAAAATCTATCAATAATGGAGTTTAAGAGAGACACTTTCTTCTTAGATCTATAAAGAGCAAATAGGTAGACCATAACTCAAACTCAAAAAATTAAAGGAAACATTCAAACCCATGCAGATGTTAGGTGGGATCTTTTAATCTGTTAATGTCTATTGACACATTCTCATTGTTGTTACACAGCTTCTGGATGGTTTTGTCACTCATGTCACTAAGACAGATATTTTTTCTATGTAGTTTTTTCTATGCAGTGACCACAGATGACTAATGACTTTTGGATTAGATTTATTAATGTTTTACACTTGTTTCTGTTACTCTGTGTGTTTGGACAAAGGAAACAGAGTACCCTCAGGTTTTGTGTTTGTTTGCTTGTTTTTCTCCTTTCATCTTGACAGCCAGTATTGAAAAAATAAATAAATAAGGGTTTTTTTCAAGATCAAGAAAACAGCTCCTGCAGTGCCTTAAGAAATTATATTCAATACATCATTTATCCAGTTTTATTGAGCACATATTTTCAAAGCTTATGGTGCAAATTTAATGCAACATTTCGATACAAGATTTAGAAAAAACATAAAATGCTGGAGTCACAATTTTCTACGTGTCTACACATCTATTAGGGTCATAATTATTTAATTAAGCTGACCTGCTTCAAAGTGGCAAATTCTTTTATTCTGAAAAGTCTTTGACTAGCAAAGACTTCAGCTCTCTTACAGCCTAAAATCAGTATCTGAAATGATCACAAATAATCAAACCCTTGTTCTGTTTTAAGAAACTAGAATGATCCCTTCCCTTCACATTGCTCCAAAATAAACAAAAATATTGCAAAACATAGAAAACTCAACATCATTTCCAACTAATGGACATTGTTGGTATAACATGTTGTGCTCCTCATCTAAATAGGTTTATTGTAATTGTTACACAGCACTAGCATCAATATCAGCACAACCTGAATGCTGATGTTTCTGCAGAGGTTGCTAACTAAGGAGACATTAAAATATACCGGGAGAAGTGCAGCCATTTCTTTGTCTTTCTTACAGAATATTTGAATTCCATTTTCACATCATCCTGAAGATTTTTCTTAGATGGAGCCCTCAATAAAAGTTGTAATTACCTTTCAGGAGAACTCAAGAACAACTGACAGGCCCAAAAAAGTAGTTTTTGCTGAAAAGTGGATGGAGAACAGAAAGAAAGCAGATCGTGCCAGGTACAGATGATACTTTTCTTTGAGAAGATACTTGTTTTCTGCAGACAAGTGAAATATGTTAGATCCAATTTGCCTGAACTACAGTAAGGCATTCACGGGAATTCTAAAATAAAGAAATTGGGAATTAGGAAACCATTTGTAAGATGGCTTGGAAATTTTAAGGGAGAAGTGTGACACTGGAGTAAATAAGGAACTTTCAAAGTAGAGGGATGCTGCATTTAAGCTTTTCCTTAATGACCCTTAAGCAAGGAAAACACTATAACTCTAATAATGAAATTTCCATAGGTTGCAGACCTGAAAGACACCACCAGAAAGGAGAAAGGGACGCAGAGAGAGTTTGGAAGAATAAGCGGCACCAATCTGATGTGGTCATTAAAGAAACAGCTAATATTTATCAAAGTCACCTTAATGAGGATAGAGTGTATGAATGCTTCCCTACAAAACCCTGTCAAGAGTTTATCTAGAATTCAAAACACAGCTCTAACCACAAAGGTTCAAGAGAATTGAATTCCAAAGGAAGAGCTACACAGTTTGGCCACAAGGATGGGAGGGGAAACAAAGTTCCTGTGCTGCAGAGTGAGAACTGAGGTGTCTGCCTTGTTGAGGGAACAAAAATCTGCACTAAAAAAAATACACTTTGAGTTCTCAGATTTTGAAAATTTAGGCTATTCACTGTTTCTCTCTCAGATGGAAGTGAATTGCCTTTTTTCCTCTAGGGTAGTCCTATCTTACTCTCTGAGAGGGTATCTTAAAAATAATAATTAAAAAAAATCAATCAACTCGTCCCTATGATTTTGTGAAGCACAAGCAAGAACATCTTTCCGTCTAGTTAGTACTTCAGTGAGCATTTCAATAAGGCTGATCTGCAAAGCCCATTGTCCTGAGAACATATGCCTTCATAGTGTAGAACCTCATAGTACAGACTTACTACAAGCAGAATGAGTTAAAATAATACTCTTAAATATTTCACGTGCTCCTTAATCAATGTTTTTCCTTCCTTTTTAAATCCAAGCAATGTCACTTCATTGCAACTTGCTGTCCAACAATGTTGTGACATAAATCTTCATTAATTGATTCCTTATTACAGTAGTAATACCTTAAAGTCTTAGTCTAATTCCTAAACTTGGAAAGAGCAAGGTTTCTTTTTAATGAGCACCAAAGCTTTCTGATTCCTTAAATTTCTCAGTTATCTGTTGTAGTGGGTTGACCCTGGCCAGACGCCAGATACCCACTAAAGCCGCTCTCTCACTCTCCCTCTGCAACTGGACAGAGGAGAGAGTAAAAAAACAGCTAAGGATTCATGAGTAGAGATAAGAGCTGGGAGAGATCAGTGACTGATTACCTTCACTGTCAAAACAGACTCAAAGTGGGGATAGTACCTAAATTTATCACTAACAGGATAAGAGCCAAAGAGTGAGAAATAAAACAGTCTTAAAAACACTTTCCCCCAACCCCTCCTTCCTTCCATGTTCTCCCTCCTCCTCCCCAGTGGTGCAGGGGGACGGGGAATGGGGGCTGTGGTCAGTTGTTTTTTCTGCTACTGCTCAGGGAGAGGAATCCTTCCCTGCTCCCGTGGGGTCCCTCCCACGGGAGACAGTCCTTGATGGACCTCTCCAGCGTCAGTCCATCCCTCGGGCAGCAGCTCTTCCCAAACTGCTGTCCTGTGGGTCACTCCTCCGTGGGGTGCAGTTCTTCACAAATGAGCTGTACTGATGTGGGTCCCTTGCATGGGCCATAAGTCTTATCTGGGAAAAACCTGCTCCAGTGTGGGTTTCCCTCTCCACAGGCCGCAGGTCTCTGGCAGGACCCCACTCCATCCTGGGCCTCCCACGAGGTCACAGACTCCTTCATGCATCCACCTGCTCCAGCATGGGCTCCTCCATGGGCTGCAGGTGGGTCTCTGCACCCCGATGGTCCTCCATGGGCTGCAGGGGCACAGCTGCTCCACCATGGTCTGCACCACGGGCTGCAGGGGCCTCAGCTCCGGCACCTGGAGCACCTCCTGCCCCTCCTTCTGCACTGATCTTGGTTTCTACCTTGTTATTCCCATGTTCTCCCTCCACTCTTCCCCGGCTGGAATTTCTCCTGCGCAGCAATCTTCTATTCTTAAATATGTTAGCACAGAGGTGTTACTATCACTCCTAATTGGCTTGGCCTTGGGCAGCAGAAGGAAATCCGTCCTGGAGGTGGCTGGCATTGGCTCCATGGGACAGGGGAAGCTTCTAGCAGCTTCCAAAAGAAGCCACCCCTGTAGCCTCTCCTGCTACCAAAACCCAGCCGCAGAAACCCACTACATCTGTAATGAAATTTTTTTCCCACCGTTAGAGTCCAACCACTCTGACAGCATATATCCAATAAAATTTTTAACTTCATTTGCTGCAAAATTTACCTAGTAATTTATCTGAAAACCAAAATCAATCACTTTCATCTCTCACTTTAATAAGCTGTATGTTTAAAGATGTTTATACATGTACATGTTCAAATACAACAAAATATAGAGGAGGACAGGGTTATTTTACTTAAACAAATACTTTTCCTATCTCCTCTTCCTATTTCTCTCAGTGCGTATGTGCACTTCTTCCTCTATCTCATTTCTTGCCTTTAATCCGTGAGGTTGCAAACAGTTTCCACAAAGAGTCATGAATGGTTTTCCTGATATTTCTTGTACTGACTGTATGTTGAAAAATATCCTTCCTTTGTGTCTACAAGAGACAGGCTTCCAAAGCAGCCTCACGGAGTACCAAATGACAATGATGCATGGCAAACATTCCCCAAGATTAATTATAGACTGAAGGAAATGAAGAGAGAAAAGTAGAAGTCATAAAATCTACAGAATGCTAGTGAAAGAATCAATGGAATAAATACACCTGCTTGAGAGACAACTCTATGCATCATCTCACCTTCTGGTAGTATGCAAAGCTGTTTTTAGCCCCATCTTGAAATTCCTTAACAAGTTAACAAGGAGCTCTGTTAAATGAGATCCTATTATACAAGATAAAGACCTAAACAAGATTTGTTTCTAAGTGATTCACTATCCATCATCTCACTATTCAAGATTCAGCTTTTGAAAACATCAGAAGTAACATCACTCAAAAAGGAAAATTCTCAGCTCCTGTCTTGCTCTTCTCATTGCTACTTCTTAATGTGGCTTGCAGTCTGTCAACCAAGTGTAACATATGCAGGCACATATAATGACAACAACTAACTGAATGCTGAATTATCCATTCCTTTTGACCAGTCTAGTCCCTCAAAATATCTATTCCCAAAGTGTGGAGGAAGATCAAATGGCCTCTGTTGGGCTTAGTTTTAGGTTATCTGGATCTGCAGCCCATTTTAACTGACTGCAGGCTGGCGTCAAACACCAATTCAAACTGCTAAACAAAAGATGTTTGGGAAAGACAACATATAATAATGGAGACCTTGGAAAATGCATCATAATTTATTAGGTCACAGAGTCATGCAACACTCATAAAGAAAGAAGGGATGTTATAACAGAAGGTATTGAATTATTCCTTACATGACTTTATGTTGTTATACACTTTTTGTATGACCACAATAAGTGATTTACCTCTCTGTGCCCCTTCTGTAAAACAGGAATAAAAACACGTTCTCTTCTTTACCTTTTGTCTTTCTGCCCTGGAGTGTGAGCTAGTAGGGTATGAATTCTCTCCTTTGAGTATATATAGAGTTGTGCACAGCAAGACTTTTTTGCACTGTGCCATCTGAATAAAATACCTGATAACATTTAATGAACACTGATGTTTTTAGAGTACCCTTGCTACTTTGAAAAGGCTTCTGTAACATTCTAATTTCTAAGGAATAGCAGGATCGTAGTCATTCTAACATTTCAAACTACTCCTGGAGAGAATGTGCAAGATTAAAGTTTATGAAAAAATATCTCCAGGCCTTCATGCACTTATTGTAGAATTGTAGAATGGTTTGGGTTAGAAGGGACCATAAAGATCTTCTAGTTCCAACCTCCCTGCCATGGGTGGTGACACCTTCCAGTGACACCTACTATGTCAACCTTATTCCTGACAGGTGTTTGCATAACCTCTCCTTAAGATTTCTAGCCATGGAGTCTCCACAGCACCCTTTCATTTTCTGTTGGCTCAGCCATGAATGCGATTAACAACCTGACACTTGGCTGTGTGGTTGCAGGTTGCCCCAAATATCAGTATTCCTTTCTTCTTCTCTAGGGACACGTTCAAAGTTGCATACAAGACAAATCCTGCATTAACTGACTCTTCTCGCTGCTTATATGTCTGGGATTCTTTGACAACCATCTGTTGTAAGAAGTCCTTTTGTATCCTTCCTCTGGTCTCCTGAAGGAATCCCTGGAACTCTTCCCCTCTTCAACTACTGCAATACTATGTTTTGTTTTGCCAACTTCTTCATAGCTGCTTCTGTTTCTATACTTAGAGTTTTAGAATTCACCTCTTATTCTTTCAGTTTCTTTCTGAAGAGAAATTATCTCCAACTGCTCCTCTATGTTCTATAACAACCTCATTGGAACAATTTTGCTGAAGATCACATTTGCTGTTTGCTCATGTTTGTCCGTCATGTATGTTGTCTCATAGATGTACAGGCTGTATGATAGTTTCTATTCCCCAAGTACACTTTTTGTTCTATATTTGTCTTTTTCTAACTTACCTCTGAGTTAAAAGAAGAGGTTATACAATGAAGGTGTCTGGCTTTAAGTTTTCTGTCAAACCACATTTCAGCTGGTGACAGATCAAATTTAAAGGATGTTGCCCTGAAATTCAGAAATGCCAAATAGGAATCTGATTTTTTCCTAGCTTTTTAAAGCATTCTCCTGTCATTTTCTACAGCACTAAAACCACCGACCTTGGACACTCTGGACCTGTGGTAAAATACCTATGATCTTATTCTTCTGAAAACCATTTAATCTCTTAATAATTGAATGTGGTCTTTTACCTGTCATAACAACATTTATTATGTCCCATTTAGTAAGCATTTAAGTTTCACATCCAAAAGCATTAGTTTTCTACTGATACTACTTCTAGATAACAAAAATAGTTGTTCAGAAGCTCATTACTCCTATTCTGTGAAAAAAACGATTTGATACAGGTTGAGTTGCTTTTTTTAACCTTCCTTCACACACTAGGAATTATTCTCTTGCTCTGTTCTTCAAACATTCCCTATTCTACTACAAATAACTTTGTTCCAAAGCCTTTGTTGCTGTTAGCACACAAGCTTGTGTACCAGGGCTTACTTTGCAAATGATAAAGATTTCACTAGTATTTAAGCTGATATTCCCTTTCTCACACATAATTCTTTGGATAAATTTCACAATGGTGAAAGTCTTCCTTCTGCTTGTTGTCCAAAACTTCATCATTAACTTAGTTTTAGATGCAGTCATTCTTTACTGGCTGTTCTAGAAGATGGTTTTTCTTCTTCCAAATATAGTCTGTCTAAACTCCAGACACTGCTTAAATCTCACTTTTTTTCCTCATCCCGCACAATTTTTCATCCTGTTTATTCTGAGCAAAACTCAGTTCATTATTTAGGCTTTTCTTTGAGTGTTTGATCTTATTCCACTTCTGTATGCTCATGGGAGTTGTAAGACTTACTTATCCAGTGCATTAACATTTCTTGTTCTCTTCTCTCAAAACATATGGCCTGTTGTGCCTTCCTTAGCTTGCCAAATATGCATTTCTTTTTTATGTACTAAAAAAGTCTTTCTGAGAATCCTTTTCTCCTGTTGGGGCCCTTGATTTCTGTTGTAATTCGATCTGAAATTGGAAATTGCTCAAGATGCTTGGTCTTGAATATTTGACATCTGTTTCAAAAGCTTTTTTTTTTTTTTTCTGGTTAACAATGTCAGATATCTTTCAGAAGTTTCTTTCTTTCTTAGGATGGTATATGCTTTATCTCTCCTTGGAACATTTCAGCACTTACTCAGCTCCTGTTATCCTACTCAAGTTATCTACTGCCTTACTGGACAGCCCCTGCTGCTCTGGCTCACCTGACATGTTTCAGTTAGAATAGAAGAATTTAGCACTTGGTAGTAGTCAAAGAGAATGCTAAGTCCAGAAATCTATAAATATAAGGTCTCCCTAATTAAATAAGACAGAAATCACCTTATAGATGAATAAACCTATTGTGAGGAAGGGACAGTGTGTGCCACCATCCAACAAGTTAAGCCAATATTAGCAGCAATATCCTGTATGATATTCAGCTTGAAGTGATCTATAAGAGGGCCAGGATAATAAATTAAGACAAAAGTAAGGACCATACACTAAATGCTAAATTTCTTTCAATTTTAATAAGCTGCAGTTACATAAAATTTTAAACTGGATTTTAACAGACATTTACAGTTCATTCTGTAAACTGCAATTTTAGCACATTACCTTTAAACTGCATAACTAAAATAGTACATAAAAGAGAAAAGATAGTTATTTGCGAAAGAACTATTATTTACTGTAATGCATAATCAAGGTTATTGTCTCTAAAAATTATTAAGTACTCGTCACCAAATTTTAAATACTTTAAATAGAGACCTGTAAAGAGCTCATGTATATTTAAATGCCTGTGTTTTCACACATCTATTAAATACTAGCTAAATTGAGATAAAAGCATTTAGCTTCCACTTATGAGCAGGGTTAGAAACAGCAATTAAAAGAAGAATTAAATCTCAGAGGAAAGAAAAATAAAAAATTGATAGGAGTGACGCAAAGGACTGCAAAAAAAAGGGATGTATTTTCAGAAGACAATTTCTGGAAGCTTTCTCCCAGGTTTTCAAGCTATTTCTAGTTAAAACCTTTGCCTTCAGCCAGCCTGCAACCAGAACTTGAATGACTAGAAAATAACCCAGGTCAGATTGTCGGTTGTGTATTCCATTCATGTAAAATTTTGAGTACATACCAAGTTGCTATACACAGCTGGAATCCTTGTTTGCAAGAACCAAATGGACAGTTTTTCTAAAGGAGTTTAGCAGGAAAATAAAATGTCATAGCCTTCACATCACTTGTTTGTTCCCTGCTTGAGACCTCTCTCTTACTTGCACCTCCTATTCTTTTAAGTTTCTGTGTTGAACAGAATCTGGATCACAGACTGTGAATTGTGTCAGGTCTTTTGTCTTTCTCTTCAAGGTGAATCAAACTCCATCCAAATTGCTTACTGAAACAATCTAGGCCTGTCTATTAATCTGCTTCAAATACTCAGCCTGGAAACAGCTCTGAGGAAAGTGATCTGTTAATGGTATTGATCCTCATTTGGCCTTTTATATCATGGGTATTTTCCTCAGATGGGTGCTGCTTGCTCCACAGTTTTTGTTAGCTCAAAATCCCTCATGCCAGCATCAGACTTTGGGATGGAGGTTCTACAACATTTGTATTTTGTGATCAGATCCATCCCTTGTTCTGACAGAAATGTGTTTGGATTTAAGTAATTTTTATTTCTTCTATAAAATCCCCATTAAAACAACAATGAATGTCAACTTTTCCTCCTACTTGCCCACCTGAGGAACCTTCCAGGGATTGCTCTAATTTACTCAACCTGTTAATTCCTCCTAAAATATCTAAACTAGTTAAAACATTTCAGATTGTTTCTTTTTTTTACTACTAAACATTTCCAAAGGGCATGAGCCAGATTTTGTTTTACTTTGGGTCATATTAGGAGTCTATATATTGTAATTTGAACGAAGATAAGGCACAATTTTTTCAATTCGAGTTAGAGGAACAATTACTCATGCAAATTATTATTTAGAGTAAACAATGGTCTCACCACCTAGGCTTTGGATTTTAGTGGTTATTGAAATCTTCCTTATTCTCCCATCCTCCTCATCAAACATTGATTCTGCGTTTCACATTTTATATTTTACTTATCTGACAGTTTTTCCAGTTCTTGCTTGTAGACAGCAGTAACATAAGGCTGTCACTTGTTAGAGCAAAAAGCATGATAATATGTGCAGAAAAGCTTACAAACCTTGCTTTTTTGCAAGTCTTCCAAGTATCAATCTGATCAAGGAGCTCAGAGGAGGTGCATCTTTCACTCTGTTACCACATTTCATTTTAAATAAACTACTAGACATACATAATTCACAAGAAACAAATGGGTTTCTTAAATCTGATTGTAATATGAAAGATTTTTCTACATAATAATGATAATAAAAAAGGTAATATATACTAAACAACATTCTCATTATTTCTACCAAATTATTTTCTTCCCATACCCCGTGGGAAAGGGGTGATTTTCTATTCTATTTTATTTCAATCACAGCACAAGTTCAAATATTCATTTTTGCATACATTTTGAACCTGATGTGTAAGTTTGACACTTTGAGCTGTGAGTGATACAGCGTCTGTCAAGCAGGAATCTATTTCTGATGTCTGGGTTTTTTTTACTACTTCACAATGCGAAAAGCAGCAACCACTCTATAGTTTAATTATGCGTTAGCACCATAATGTACATGTCGAAATAAAATAATAAAGATGTAATTGCTTTTATGTTTTAGTAAATATATCACCAATTAAAAAAACCCTACTAACTGTTTATTTGTCCATTCTGTTATTTTCCATATAAAGCTTATAATTCAATGTTTTAACAACATGCAAAGAAAATAGCTCAGCTTTTTAAAAAATCATGTTATATAATTATGCATCTTGACATTACAATCTCTAATGAAAAATAGACCTTTGTAAACATTTTGGGTATGAATGTCTTATATTATTTGAGGCATGGCCTTGTCATCTGCAGTGCTGCAAAAACCTTTGGTTTGCTGTTCTTACCTTCTGCTGTAGCAAGCTGCCTTTTTGAGGCCCAGTTTAGTGTTAGTGTTAGTAGAAGAGCATATCAGCAATACAGCTGTCTGGAACAAAAGGAGGAAGAAAAGCTCGAAAACACTTGTTCTAGTTTGAAAGTTGTAATTCACATATAATTTTAAAACAGTTCTCATGAAGAATGATGTGAATTTCTATCCAAATATTTTTTTCTCACAAAACCCAAAGATGGTCTTACTCAGCTCTGACAGATACCCAGTAAAACCAACAGTGTCACCCTTTCCTTAACTGGGTCTCAGAAGGGACAGATTATTTTTTCCTTAGAAACATATCTAACAGCTTTCTCCAAAACAGTTGCCATTCAAAAATCTCTAATTCTTAATGTTATATTAGTCCCAATAGGATATTTTGCAATTCACACAGAGCAAATACACATACAGCTTGCTTCTGTCATTTAACCAAACCAGCTTCATTGAATTCAGCGGAGAAAATAAAATCAAGCTCATTTTATACATACATAAATATAAAAATATAAATATATGTATCTTCACA
The DNA here is from genome assembly GCF_001604755.1 of Lepidothrix coronata. Taxonomy (NCBI): domain Eukaryota; kingdom Metazoa; phylum Chordata; class Aves; order Passeriformes; family Pipridae; genus Lepidothrix; species Lepidothrix coronata. Next base: position 8,318,061 of record NW_016690183.1, read on the forward strand.
TTATAGATACATATTTCTTAAAAAAAACCCAGCAAAAAAACAAAAAACCAAAACCTCCAAATCTAGTTGGGCATTTCTGTTCTTTTTTTTTTTAAACTATAAAGAAGAGAGAAATCTGATATCAGGTACATTTTATATCACAGTGAAAATGTTTGCAGGAGTATAAAAGTGTGTGGTAAGAGACATTAAAACATAATAGCACAGTAGGACAACTTATCCCAATTGCTTCACAGTGGGACTATTGTCATTCAAGCACAAGTACTAAGTTAAAGGGCAATAAATGGTATATTAGGTCCATTACTAAAGGCACTTTAGATACAGTAATATCTACTGGAATTACTTGTGTTGTTATTAAAATAGATGATATTTTGGTAACAGTGTGTGAAGCAGGAACATGAACAGTTTATTTCTGAATGAGCCATTATTCCACATCTTTTACTCCTTAGGATTGTAGAGGAGTGGGCAAATAAACAACATGACAAAGAAAACTTTGTCTGCAGAACCAGAGATTAGGGATCACAGAGGCTCTTCAATAATCATTACAGAATGAAATCAGACCCCAGGATACACCAGTTGCAGCTGGAGGGCAGGTGTAAAAGAGAGAGGGGAAATAAACACCAAGAGAGACAAAGAGAGGGAAGGGTGGAACAGAGGAACACTAACATATTTTGCAAAAGAAATTATTAACTTTTAGATGTGCTGAAGATCCTTCAGTTCAGTGTCTGCTGGGAAATGCAAACCTTGATGATGGCACGGTAGTCATTAATGGTTTTGATAAGTGTATGCAAGATTATATTTAATTTTAAAATGTATGAGAGGTGACATATACACATGGGAGGTCAAGCCTATCTGCAAGTCCTGAGCAGGAAGAAGAGGATTCTTAATATAGAAAAATACTGGCTGAACCTGGTGCTGTCTTTTCTGTACAAATCTCTTGGGTTTTGGCCGTATTTGTGACCACAATGACACACAATATTCTTTATCACTCTCCTTTCAAAAGCAGTAAGAGAAACAAATCCAAATGCTAGATCCTAGCCTTTGGGCTTGCCAGCATCACAGAGGGAGTAGAGAGAAAGCTTCTATTAGTGAAGAAGTCACAAACTTGCAGTTAGATGGACTTAAACAATTTTTTACCAGTAAACTGTGGCTATAATACTATGCATGGATCACAACTTATATTTTCATTTGTCTATCTGCTAAAGATTGATGAGACTTGTCATCAGTAAGGAAGAAATATTGTTGTGATTCTGGGTAAGTGTACAGCATATCTTAAGATTTCCTGAGAAATTTATTTTTTCTCACCATTTGAGGTTATATATTTAATCCAAGAAATAAGCCACAGAATATGCTAAAATCTCAAGCTGTAGGATAAGAAAAAGAAATGCCAATTTGTTTAATAGCCTGGAACAACTGGTCAAGAATAACTGAAAATTGTGTATTTGATTTTTTATAAAAAAAGTTGACAATACAAAATAGTCAAGAAATCTTTGAAAATATACTAAGACCCATTTTGTGCTTAGAAAAGTACCTTTAAGACTGAGTCCAAGCTACATAAATTTTGTAACAAAATAGAGGCACAGCTACCTTATTTTTGCAAGAGCCAAAAAATTTACTGTCTCTCACCCAGACGTGTCGTCACACATATCCCTAATTCCCCATCTCCACGTTGTCACCATCTTTGGGGCACCTACAAACCGAGAAGGCAAGGATTTGTGATGTCTCTTCCTTGCAGTGAGGCACATGTTGTCACCAGCATCTGACAAGCCTGTCAACGATTATCAGGAATAGGAAGGCAAATCTAGAGAATAATATCCCCAGCAGAGAAAGAGAGACTGGGCCCCTAAACTGTGGGGTGAGTAGCACTCAGCATAGCTGTGCAAGGACAAAGGGATGTTTTAGCAACACTGCTAAGAATGACAGTAGGTACTATGAAACAACATGTGGAGTTGGCTGATGCTCGCAGCCTAGAAGGGAAGCCAGCATCTTAGAACTACCCAGCATAAGCACTCACCTCTGAAGTTGCAGTCACGTAAAAATTCTGGAGGTAGTAAGCAGTAGAAAACAACAACAAGCACTTTCAACAGTAAAATTACTTCATTGAAGTGTTTTTTATTTGTGAGTACAGACTGGCTTTTTGAGGTCTTTACAACTCATCCTATGACAAAAAACAGAAGGAGCATCCCTTCCTTCCTGGCTTGAACTATATTTTTTCCTGTGTTTTATTCTCACAGTAAACATCTACTTAATCCAATTAGCCTTGGCTGATTAAAGCTATTTCTATAGGGCAAAAATTTTCAAAAACCTAAAAATAACCTTCACCTGACACTTACAGGCACAGTGTAGTGTGTCTTAAAACACACTTCTGTTTTGAAGATGATTATTCAGCATCTGATGAATCTATTATTAAACTATAACTGTTTGCTGTGTAAAAACATATATGCTTTAACCAGTTATATCTCTAATACAAGTATATGAAAAGCTCAAAATTCGTGAAATTAAATTTGTAACTTTTTATAATAGGTTAAAAATAGTATGACTTTACTCTTTTCACATGCTAAAATATATGAGCTGGCCATAATAGAAAGATACTCTGAAAAGATTGGGAAAAACCCCAAAAATAAACAAACACTAAGAGCAAAATTCCTGATATCTGGAGAAATTTGGTCTTTATATATGATGTCAGGGGCATGAGGCATCAAATAGCATTTATCAGCAATGGGTATTGCTTGACGTTATGAAATTACTTTTATTAGCCAAAATATTAGAAACTGTAACCAATACAGCTATGACAGAGTCCACAGTCTTGCTTTATTTCATGTCTCCAAACTGAAGTCTTAAAAAGGCACTGACTTTCACAGGCCATGGACAGAAAGTTCAGAGGCTCAGCTCACATGCCAAAGAGCAAGCAGTATGGGGAAAAAAAGAGCTCTTAACATTTCCTAAAAAAAGAGAGAACAAACTTCAAGGGTGAATTTTCAGTAGTCCGAGACCAGGTCACTGAAGGTTTCTTGATCAGAGCGTAAAGGCAGAATCACAGAAAGAATCATTAAGTAGTTTGGGTTGGAAGGGACCTTAAAGATCTTCTAGTTCCAACTGCACTGCCATGGGCAGGGACACCTTTCTCTAGACCAGGTTGCTCAAAATCTAATCCAACCCGGCCTTGAACATTTCCAGGGATGAGGCATTCACAACTTCTTTGGGCAACCTGGTTCAGTGCCTCACCACTCTAACAATAAAGCATTTCTTCCTACTATCTAACCTAAGTCTACCGTCTTTCAGTTCCAAGCCATTCACCCTTATAAAACTCTCCCTCTTGAGCTTTCCTGTAGGCTTCCTTAAGGTACTGCAAGGCTGTTCTAAGGTCTCTGTGGAGCATTCTGTCCTCCTGGCTGAACAACCCCAGCTCTCAGTTTTTCTTCATAAGAGAGGTGCTCCAGCCCTCTGACCGTCATTGTGGCCGTATCCATTCACCCTCCAGCCTGTATTTATGCTTGGGATTGCCCCAATCCTGGTGCAGACCTTCTGCTCGACCTTGTTGAACATCATGAGGTTGCATGAGCCCACCTCTCAAGCCTGGCAGGTCAACAAAAGGCACAACAAAACAACAAAAGGTAGCTGATAAAATGGTGCAAAATACTTTCAACAGTGGCTTTTCAGATTAGTTTTTAAATGATGTGTAGATGGCAATGCATTCATTTCTTATCAGAATGAAGCATCTTCAGTTGTTGCTAATTGCTTCTGGCAGTTAATGTTTAGCACAATATTGCAAAGCACAGAAAATCTGGGATTTTAAAGAAAGGGAATTATTCTTCTGCTTAAAATGAAAGGATCTGTAAGGTTATGTATATTAGAATTTTCTGTTAATTTGAGAAAATAAAACCAACAAATAATAGTCGGTAGGGGGAAATATTATCTGCTTATCTTGATATTTTTGCTATTATTTTTTGTCATAAAAAACCAAGGCCTGAAAGATTTGTTCACTCTTTCTTCATCCTTGCTCAGATAAAGCTGCCATTTAATATTAATGATCTGAAAGGTCCTGTTGTCTTTGCAGTGAATATTTTGAATATTTTCATAGCTCCTTACTTGACTCCATAATAAATCACAAAGCTAGCATTTTTTGCCTATCTACATTCATAGCTATAGATCTTAAAAATCAGTGAGAGTGGAGCTGGAGAATTCACTTGTGAGCAATCACAAGGAGCACATTTTTTTCCAAATGGAAAGGGTAAATAATTATTTGACATATTTGGCAATTGTTCACAATTCAAAGGGGCAAGTATGAAATCAAGTGGAAGGGAGAGGTGTCTATGGGTGTGTCTGCTACTAAATGAATTGCTAATAAGAAACTTTATCATAATGTCACTTTTTTTTTGCTAACTGGAAAATATTGTTGCTTAGATTATTTTACATTATTGTGTGAGAATACATCATTTTGTGATGAAACTATGTTTTATAAAAATGACAATTTGATTGAATTGAGCCATTCAGTCTTGGAAATCTGACCATTCAAAATACCTCTTCAAAAAATACTGTATTTCATAAAAGAACAAAATTTTTATGGCTCACTGAAGTGCAACACTTGAATTAAACTGATATGAAAGGCCTTTTCTTCTGTTCAAAATGCCTCAACTTCTGAACAAATATTCCAATTTTCAGTCAGAACTCACTGTGACAGAACAGCAATGATATGCATTACCTGACCAATGTCAGCAGGAGAAGACACCTTCTAAAGTCAAGTTAGTTACTGTTATTCAGACTCTACCACCCTTTAGTGCTTAAGGACAAAGTAGAATAATTTTCTTTCTGCGAGTACACAAACGTGATTTTGCTTTACAAAATGCAAGTCAGCTTGCTGCAACACTAATGAGTCTACATTTGACTGTTTTCCTTGTAAAATTCTTCATGATGATGTATTAAATTTTTGGACATGTGAAAATACAAGAAAATGTGACAACTTTAAATCACATTAGTTCAAAGCCCAATGAATATTTTTTTTATATGCTAATTTAAAAATTGCCCCTTTTATTATACTTGAACAGTATTCTTCTTCCTATTTACTGTTTCTTTAGGACAGGAAGGCAGATGTCAAGTGAGGCTCCAGACATTTTTTTAATTAAATCTATATTGATGAGAACTATTAAATAGCTAACTGGAGACAGGCTAGTTTTTAAAACCATGTGAATGTAGAACACTGATTTACAAGTGTCATCTACTGCATTCTATCTTTCAAATCAACTTTGTCACTTCCTCTAAATTTACACTACAAATTCATACTATTACCCACTTTACTGAAGCAGTTAGCCAATACATCCTGCCAAAGTTGTTCTTAAGATGAAAAATAGAAGTCAGGTATATCATTTGGTGTAATCCTGTTTATTTAAAGAAAATAAGCACAAAGTGCAGGTTCCTAGAGCAGAGTAGGGTAAACAAACAGCAGGCAGTTCAGCATCTGAGATAAAACTACATCTGTTGCTCAGTCAAGCTTCACAGTTCAAGGAGTCTTGGTTTCTGTGTCTGCTCATGATGATTCTCTTGTTTCCTTTCTGGATGCCCCGTCTCCAGCATTACCAGCCTTTAAAATGTCCTTGGTCTGTAAAGCTCTCAGTTTGTTGCAGTATGCTTGGAGAGAGGCAGCCACTACTCAGAATTCCTCAATTTATTATTCACTCACTAAGTTTTAGAAAATTTTCAAAAATCAGAACACATTGTTTTCCTCTTTGCTGACAAGAGAAATGCCATTCTAAACCTCTGCCCATGGTCTCTGTTGATATTCCTGTAGCAATGTTTCTGTGATGGTGGGCTTGGCTTTGCTCCACAATTTCCTTCACAAACTTTTCTTCTGTTTTATTTGCAGCTCCTAGTATGAAAATTACTTGAAATTAAGGACTGTAACAGACATCTGCTTTATGTGATCTTTATTCTAATGGATTAACATTGCTTCCTATGAACTATCAACTACACCAGCCTACCTATTAAAAAAATTACTTACAGGAGAAGCAGAAAGCAAAATTTGAAAGGCTGGTAAAACAATCAATCCAACAAAAAAATCCTCCAAACAAATAAAACTGCACATCCCCAAAACAGTCAAAAATCTCACCCAAAACCCACCAAATCAAAAAGGAAAAAAAAAACATTAACCTAATCCAAACCACCTACACAACCTCTATTAATTCAAGGCACAAATTTGATGCACTGGAGGCAGAAACTAAAGCTAAAAAAAACTTGATATGAAGTTTCAGTAAAAGGCAGATAAAGTGGGACGACGAGATGAAGTATGCAGATAGAAGATGTGGAATATAATCAAATTAGAACTGCAAATACCTGAGCTTTACCACAAAGATGGCCACAAAGCTAGAGTATACAGAAAAGGATACAGAACAAGTAGTAAGATAATTAAAAAAGAAAAATCTAGTAAGGAAGTGGGAAAAGAAATAGAATAAAAGTTGATAAGGGAAAGAAAACTTCAGAAAGCAATGGAAGCTATGTTCATGAACTGCAAGACTAAAGAAGTGAATGTGTAAGAGCAGCAAACGAATAATACATCTGGGTAGGAAAAACACAAACCTCTTTGCTGGAGTAATAGAAGTTAATATTGGTGACTATTGATGGAAGTGAACCCATAAAACCAGCTAAGGACAAAATATTGAAAATTAAGTGAGAAAGCAATAGCAACATAATCAAGAGTAAGCAAAATGATAAAATAAATTAACGGATTTGATGTGTTCTGGGAGACAAGACATCCCTCAGCTTCTCTCTAGACTGAAATGCAATACGTTTGTTTACTGTAAGAAGCAAGGGCACAGCATGGTACCTATTGTAGGTTTTTTGGGAAAAAAAATTGAAAAACCATGCATGACTTTCCGTAAATGGTACTTGTGTGCTTGATGTCTGCAACAGTTCCTCTAAGACTTATATTGAATACATAAAAAGTTATCAAAAAAAGAAGAAAATTTAGTATATCGATACTGTTTATAATATCTCCTCTTCTGATTGGTCAGAATGTCTCAGTCTTTCTGGTTATTATTTCACATAGTCTACTGCAGTGTTATTACTACTTTCTATCATCAGGGATTTAAATAATCAGGGAAAAGCATACAGTTAAAGTCAAGGAAGTATTTACACAACTGGAAGCCTGAAAACTTCTGCAAATGGTTCACAGAATCAGTTTAGACATCATTTTGAATAAATAAATACCAATTTGCAGAGGAAACACATTCCCTTTGTAGACACAGAGGCACCAGTCTGCAAAACTTGAAACTTGAATTTGGTGTTCTAGAAACATATTTTTCATCTCAGAGAGAAATAAACATTTGTGTAGTAATAATTTAAAGATTGCCCCTTTTTAATGTTATTTATATAAAAGAATATTTTTTTTAATATAAGAGATGAAGATGTCCTATTACTGGCCAAATTACATCCTCTGATTTTTGACAAATTACAGAAAACATGTTTTTTTACCTATACACTGCTCACAAGTCTGACTGAACCAAAATGAAACAAAAACAAACCAGGAAAAGAAACTCTATCCTTACCAGAGCTAATTCCAGTTGCTGAATGACTAAACATGGGGAGCAGTCTCAGCTGGAGGGAGCAAGTGAAATTAAGGAAGGGAAGCACAGGTGTTTTTAGTAGGAGAGCAAATTTCTGCAGGTATGTAGCCCAAAGATAGTGGTTTTTTTGTTTCCAAAAAAAGAACATTCCCAGACTGTGAATAGCTCTTAGGTGTAGCAAGATGCCTAGAGGAAACAAAAATGTTTTGGTTTAAAGTCCTTTCCTGAAGAGAAACGTTTACCCTCAGCAATTAAGAATCAGCAGACAACTATTGCTGTAATATCTTTGAGTGGTTTTATAACACACCCTGGAGAAAGGCCTTGATATATTAATATATTGAGATGTGCAGTAATAGCAGTATGGCATCACTATTATTGTAACTATAGAATAAAATCTGTAAGAGTCTTTCAATTTTGAGTTCATAGAGCTAGATACATTGTTTTGCAATCATTCACACTAGGAAACTAAAAGAAAGCTCTCTTCCTCAGAAAGCTGTGGGACAAAGTGGGCTGAGCTTCAGATGAGACTGGATGAAACCTCACCTCACGTCAGAGGAACACAGACTAGATTCTGCAGTCTTCTACTGTTCAAACAGTCTGCCAAAGAAGAAAAAGGGTCATAACATACTACAAGAGCAGTAAAAAAATTTCTTACATTAGTTGACACTGAAAGGACACAAGGGAGAAGAAAGCAGATGAATGACACAAGTGAGATGTGTCACACAGTTGCTTTGTCCCATTTTTTCTGCTTTGTACCAGCAAATGTCAAAAGTGACAACCACTCTGCTGGGAACCAGTTCCAGCATCCCCGTGATTAGATTTTGACGGATTTAGATTTTAATTTGCATAGAAAAATTATGCCAGTTTACTTAAATGAAAGGAAGACAACAGCTATGGACTCACGCATTCATCGAGCCAACACTTGGTGCGTGCTAGAATTTGCTTCCTCCAACTGCAAGGAATCACCCTTCAGTGAGGGTCTACAGGTAGAGTGTGTGCCCATCTCATCACTCAGTGCATTTTCGTGCAAATGACACAAATTGGCAGTTTAGGCTGCACTGTGATTTGCAGGGGCTGAATCACAAGTACACATTCCCTCCTGCTGGTTCTACTGTTGAGACAGTCATGTCTGGAATAAAGAAAGACAGGCAGTGGGGATAGGGAAAGATCCTCATCCTCAGCAACATAAGCAACCAAAGGAAAGTCAGATCCTGGCAAACTGTGGGTTTTTCTTCCAAAAAAAACAGGGAAAAGAAAAAGACGGCACAATCCCATGCTTACTTTGCCAGGGGTAGCTTCAGTTATAGTTTCTTAGATGAGAAAACATCAGAGGCTTTCCTTCTCTTACAGAAAGCTATTAGCCTTTTCCTGGCAGCTGCCACCTCTGAGGTAGAGGAAAGCTCATGCCTTTTGTATGTGGCAGGCTCCAGATCCAGAGACTTTAAAGATTTCAAAGTCCCTGAAACTGAAGTGCTAGAGTGTTATGACAGAAGGAGCAGAAAAATGAGGAGGCAAATTTTTAGACCTACCTTCTTTGTATTGTGCAATGCAAGAAAACCAAAAAAACCTTCAGAAACCTAAAACCTACTGTTCCTCATCAAACACTGTTCTCATACAGCAGTCAAAATGCTACCTGAAGTGCACGAAGGAAATCTGTTCCCAGGAGCTCACACCTCCTAGTAAAAAAGCCTGTTATTACATGAAATATCATTTGTTTCTTGTTTTGGTTTTTTTTGCACAAATCTCAGAACACATTTGATCTTTCTGATAAGGTGGATATCCTGGATCCCTACAAATGCTGGAAAGCATGTTTACACCTAAATTTCTTAAGTTCCTCAACATGCTCACTTTTGTCATGTGTTTTACGCTGACTTGTCTCCAAGTCTCTCTTCATTATTTGGATTCAGCGTGGTTACTTAGATTTAAAGTTTAACAGGGTTGTTCTGCATTGTTTATATATCTATGCCCCCCAAGTCTATATATAACACATTTATTTGAAAAGAACAAGTCAATAGTTATTTACTAAACTAGTGTGCTCAGCCCTTGGAGAAGCAGTTATAAAGAAACTGCAAGATACTAACAAAATAGTAAAAGAGGACATTTTTCTTCTGAAATACCAAGCCAAATTACGGTGGGCATCAAGCAATCAAACTCCAGTTTACCTTATTATAAACTTACTGTGGCTTGGATGTAAAATTAAATTATCATTTCCTTTTCCGGCAAGAAACAGCTGTCTTTGAACTATTTGACTACAGATCATGTTTCCCATCTGTTATGTCCTCTTCCTTCCTCTTTCTTTCCTCCCAGATGAAATCAAGTGATGCCTTATATTGCTAAGCAGTAGTTTTGGCTGTTTCTAAATTTTCAGGTTTCTCAATTTAGCAGCGTATTTTGGATGGGGTGGACTATTGCACTTCTACAAGTCTTACTAATAAAGATGACTATTTTCTGAACAATCTGCTTCTATTTATAATTTCTCCTTCTACAAAGGATAAAGCTAAGCTGAGCTTACTCAGTCTCCATGGACAACTGATCAGAGAATAAATGGACTGATGTTTAAGAAAGGTTATTCTCAAGAAACCACCATGTCTGTTTCTCCCTGGTTTATGTAGGTCACCGGGTGACCACTCTGTTTTGCTGGCACAGCTGTACAGCTCTGCACAGTTCATTGCCCGCCATCCCTGCTCTGGTGATAAAGTTTTCTCCACAATATTCCACACTGGCATTGGTTTAGTCTTCCATGTGAATAGGCTTCATACAGAGAACTTTTTGGCTGAAGAGATCTTGGTAAGTTGAACTGCTACACCCTGCAAGTTATTCAGCAACACCTTCAGTAAATGCTTCCTGTCAAATGGCATTGAACATGTCTCTTCCACCTGCCTTAGTTTTCTTACCTGAAAGTCTGGTAAAATAAGACTTTGGAATAATAAATCTTTGGAAACTTGGAAGATAAAGGGAATTTTCTGACCTGCTGGATTTTCTCCATGCTGGCCTGGCCCTCTGGAAATGAAGTGGCCAATAAGGTCAGTGCAGTACCGTGGTGGCAATGCTCTGATCACACTCCTAGAAACAACTTAAGAGTCCATGCTTCTGGTCAAGGTTTGCAAGCATGTATAAAATGTTCTGGATTTCTTGTCTGAGTCTAGATGGATTATTGGTGAAAACACATCATTTCAAGGAGAGGGTGAAAGAATCAGAAAGTAGGTTTATATCTGGCACCTGGTGTTGTGTCTGCCAGGGCAAAGGTACAGCCTTAGTCTAACATATACTTAACTTCCAGATATGAAACAGATTTCTGAGCTCTGCATTCCTCACCACAGACTTAAAAATTACTCGATCCTTTGGCTACTGTACAGCAAGAAGATAGTCACAGGATACTAAACAGATAAGGGATCCGAAACAGTAATTTTCTTCAGATTTTCAGATCAGCTTTCTAGGTTTCTCGCAACCACTGCTGTGCTGTCTGCCATTTCTGAATATTTCTTCTTCTCAGAAGTGCCTCCAGGAAAAGTACCAGACAAATGAATGTTACTTTTATATTGATTTATGGTTTTGTTTTGTTTTGTTGTGTTTTGTTTTTTTTTTTCTTTCAAAGAAGTATTGCTTTGCTCCCTGACATTCAGTCCTGTACTTCTGAACATCAAAAGTTGTACTTCAGCTCCCAGCTTCAGCAGCTGAAAATAAAACTGGAAGATGACTGAGCAGGCAGGTGCAGTAACAAAAATGTAGCTCCACTTTCTCCTCTTGATATGTTTTATTTCTCTAAGATTGTTGTATTCCTTATTTCTCTGTGCATTATTCTTTGCACGTCTGAAAAATTAGGGAGGAGGTTGTGATTGCTTACTGTCATCCACAGGTTCTTAATGGTTTCTGTCAAATGGGGAACACAGCAGTACCAGCTCTGCTAGAGGTGCATGAGCAAGCCCCTTTTTGCTATACCCATTAGCTTCAGGTGACATTCCCCCTCTCAGTTTTTTCTTTGCTTCTGGCCCAGATACAATGAGATGCACACATAGAGCAGGACCAACCATTCTGTCTTTTTCCAGCTGAGATGCAGAAAGAGATGTCCTCAGTAAGAAACCTTTGGATTGCCCATACTTCATTGAGAATAACAAGGAAAAAAAAAATCAAAAGCTGAGTAGGGTGGGAACTTCTAATATCAAGCAATCCTGACTCCCAAAGACTTTCTACAAAAGATGCTGCTGTATGAAGTCTGCCTAATATGGTAGTGCTGAAGACTTCAAATTTCCCTCTTTAAGAAACTTCCACATCATCCAAGAAGCAGAACAGGTCAAAATCAAGTAATCTTCTTCACTTTAGGCTATCAGTTGCCACTCTTGAAGCTGTAACACAACACTGAATAGATATTTTTTAAAAAGTTTTCAGTTCTCCTGAAAGCACTCTAGGATTTCTGCCACAGGGTATTTCTGTGTTCAACCCACTGTCAGAAATTCCTGGTCACCAGCCCTCTGAACATTGCAGCTTCTATATGACCCTGTCAGGCTAAAAAAGGCTGATGGCTACCAGCAGAAATAGCTGCTGATAGGCAAAGAAAGACCTTGAATAACTGAGAGGTTAATGGATGTGCTAACCACTGTAAAAAGCATTTTAGCCCAGTACAGACTAGGATAGGTGAAACCACAGGAACATGTACTGAGCTTTAGAGCAGGATGAACAGAAGCTTAGCCACAGGATCCATGGGTTTCTGGGGCTGCAATGCGGCAGCTTTGCTTTTGAATTTTATCTGTCGGGAAGAAACAAACAAGAGAAAAACTACTAGCAGGAAAACCAGAAAGAACAAGCAGGAAATTGAAGACACGTTGGTATGATAGTGCTGGGAGGGAGACAGAAAACTGAGCCAGCTTGGAGTAAAAATAGAAAAAGAAATTTCCTTTTATTTTATTTTCATGTGATGAAAGAAACAAACATTTTTATACATTCCCTAAAAAGAAGGATTGCATGAAAGCAATACTTGACTACATCGCGAGTTTCTCTTTCTAACAGAGACAAGTCAGCAAGACCCTGTATATTGTCTAATCACTCATGCTAACGTGTTTGGGGTGGATTAATGAAGAACGTGTTCCATTAAATTTCATTGTGTTATATTGTGTTTCGTTGTGTTTTCCACTGTTTTTGATTTCTAAAGGTTTCCACTGAAGGCATTGACCCTAGTATAATGAATGAAGACTACCAATAATATATCTGCTTTGATTAGTGTTTGCAGACCCTTAGAGTGATCCATGGAGTTTCTAAACATCTATGGTTGGGAGATAAAAATAAATAAGGTATGCTTGTGACCAGCTGCTATGAAGTATCTTTTCATGTGTATTTCAATAATACTTATTGAAAATCTCTTACCTCATAAGCAGAGTGACAAAGATAGCTTCATATGTTATTTACTTTTTTTAATATGTGTATTTGTGATTACCACTTCACTTTTTTTATTTTATTTTATTCTATTACAGAAATTTCTTAGGCAACTCTTGCCCTACACAGAGGAAAGCAATGCATGAGAACATGTGTGAAGATGACTTTGCGTGTCTTGGAGAAGTTGACATCACCACATCCTCCTGAAAGCCAAGGTAACAAAAGTCATTGATATTTGTCTCCTGCTTTCCCACAGAAATATCAGAGAAGACTGCAGAGATTACATACAGAGGGAGAGGGACCGTTTCATCCATCACTGAAAGAAATTCCTTCATCTCTGTATCATCTCTGTGCTTGGCAGTGCTCCCATTATGTGCATTAATGGACCAATAAAATATTTCTTGGTATGCTTTAATACTACAGAATATTTCTTCCTATAGTAAGTGCCAACTGAGTGAAATTCTTCATCTTGCTGTTTCTTTTGGCTGTTTCAAATGTTTATTTTTATTTTTGACACATTTCAGTGTAAGTTGCTCAGGCAGATACCTTGTGAACAACTTGAAGATTACAGCTTGGGTCTTTCATTCTCTAAAACAGTCAGGTCACTAACTTCTGTGCATCCCAATGATCACAAAGCAAATGATTTCTTACAAAGTACCTCTCAGATTACTTAGAAATAACACAGAGATTACTCCATAGCCCAGATATATTTCAACTTGATTTGCTTTTCCATCTCTTTAATCATACCCTTGATAGAGAGGGGTTTAAATATTTAGTTGTATCAATGACCTATGCAGAAAAGTTTGACCTGATCCAGTTCCTAAGATGTACATGTTTTTAAGTTTAAGAAGATGAACAACTCTTCTTAAGTCAAAGAATACAGTGCTTCATTTTCATCGTGTGTTTTAAAAGCTTTACGTGTGACTGCAATCTTCAGATATTTTTCACTGTCATCTTTTCCCCTCTAGTGTTGTGCTATAAAACAACTAGAGATTGGCTCTTTGTGCTGAGGTTGGTTTCTGCTGCCCTTACAGACTTTGAGGAACACTTCCTCTGGTGAGGAATTCATAGAAATCAGTGAAGTCAAGTGGTAGTCAACCTTGAAACTCTCCAATTATTATTTTCAAAGCATTCCAGGCTGGTAAACAGCAGCTGAGAAAACACTAACCCTTGCAGACTTTCAAGGGTGCAAGAATAAATTTTCTTGAGTGAGAGCTTTTGTATGACACAGGATGGAAATATAAACATAACTTTTGTCATAATTTTTAATGTCTCTTAAAAATATGTATTGCATGTACTGAGAAAATCTAAGAGGAATCCCTTTGCTTCCAAATTATGTCTTAAGATAGCAAGTAGTGGGCTATAATCAAGGACAGCTACAAGTTCCCAGTATCCAGAAAGTTTCAGGACACAGCAGGATCCGGTTGCTGTTAGGCTATGAACTAAAGCAGATGTTTGCAGGTGTTAACTGTTTCTTCTCTTGGTCCTTTGCATGCTTGTCCCCTCTGAGGTGGCAGCCTGAGAGGTACACAGTGGGTCTTCCTCTGTTTAGCCACTCCTTTGTATTGTCATTTCTTGGATCTAATTTGTGTTTCTGAAACCTTAAAGCTCCTCTGTCCCTTTAAAAGCCCATTATTAACTGAACCACAGATTTCCATGATCCTTTTGTATTCCTCTCTATGGCACATCTTGGATCTCCCTTAATTGTCCCAGTGAATTTAATTTACTCTTAATTACTGAATTTGCCCTGCCATCCCTTGCTTCTTTTCACTACTGCCTTCACAAAACAACATCTAATCTAAATCAGCATAGATCCATGATCTGATAGTCTCCAGACTCAAAGTTCTTTTTCTGAACACTAGTGCTTATTCCTCAGGGAAAACATTTCAACATCCAGTTTACTCATGATAATTTGTCTTCCAGATTTTTCTGTAACCAGTGTGACCAGAAATGGGGAGGAGATAGGCAGGCCTGATGCTTCCTTTCAAACCCCCTCAGCCTCCTCCCACCTTCTCTCTGTTCTCCAACCTTCCTCCTTGTTGTAATTTCTAAACCGCGAGCAGAGAATCCTAGAGCATGAGATAGTTCTGGTCTAAAAGGGACTCCTTCTGCCCAAAGCAGGGACAGCTCAGAGATCAGACTGACTTGTCCAGGGCTCTTTCCAACTGAGTCTTGAAAATCTTCAAGGATGGAGACTGTGCAATACCTCTCTTCACATCACATTCCAAGGCTTAACTGGCTTGATAGCAGCTTTCTATGTCATCTTTTGGGCACGTTATAAAGACCTTAGTGTGCTTTGCTACTATTTATTCCCTCATTTGATATTTTATGCACTAACCTTAGTGTATCAACTGAGGGATATATTCTAAGCAGTACCTGACCTCTGCTATATTGAAATCAGAGACAAAATCAGCAGGATGAAGGCTGTATTCATTGTAAAGAAAGGAAATGTAATCTGCACCTGAACCAGCTTCTGCTATTACCAAGACGGATACCCAAAATATGTCTCTATTTGCTCCACATAATGCGAGAGCCTGATGCAGAATTGCTTTTCTTCCTTTTTTATTTAAAAATAATAAATATCAAAATTTTTAAGTTGCAAAAATGCAGTTTTTAAAGGAGACATTAATGAATGCTTTTCTACATCTAGTGATGAACAAAAATATTTCTAAGCTTGGACTCACATTTATTTAATTAAATATTAATTATCTTATATTATTTCTAGTCAAATTATCAGCGATGCTAGAGAGGTGGAAAAAAGAGAGAGCATTTTAGAGCCATTAGACACATCAATATTTCTTAAGGAACATTTTGACATAAATAGAAAGAAAAAGAAAAATCATGTTAATAATAGGAAGGATGACCTTAGCATTTTGGATGATGAGAATTAGTCTTTACTTCTTTCTGTGGGGTAATATTTATTTCAGCTTGAATTTGCAAAGAGAAATTAAATAGCAGGACAATGTAAGATGGATTGAGGACAGAATTTTTTTGTAAGAGATCGTGTTTTAACACTCAGTTTTGTTCAAGAGCTGGCTACTGGAGTTATCTCCCTGGATGTTAACAGTAGTTGTACAATGTATTATTGTATCAAAGTGATGAAGAAGCATATTTAGTTAGTCTCTCACTGAAAGTGAATAGCTTCACAGTACTCAAATTTTTTTCGGTCTGACTGTAGGACGGTAAATACATTAGAACATAGCTTCAAAAGGATCTTCTAAAATAAAGTGAGACAGATTTTGCCACATTGGCTTACTTCAAATAGTGTCTTAAATGAAGGTAACAGGAGATGACCATGTAGTACAGATATATTAATGAATTGTTTATCTGATTTCTGGTACTATTTTTCATGTTTTCTCCTCCTCTGTCAAGCTTTTACAGTGAATTATTTTGAGGCATTTACTAGCATCTAACTTTGTGTCTTTCAGTGTCAATCTCTTTGTTGAAATTGCACTAAGAGACTGTGCCTCTAAATTACAGAGTTCAGAAGTAGTGGTTCATAATCTCTTTTAACCACCAAAAGTGGATCTGGCAGAGTACCTTCTGAAGATGTTTTAGTGACAAAAAGTGGCATTTTAACAGCCCAGTTCATCTTATTTTTCCACTACCCTTTTTTTGCCTACAGAGCTCAGTGGAAGTCTCTTTTGGATGTTGTCATTACAGTGAATTTTCAAATTATTAAATAAATAAATGACTCACATTATTACAGCACACTGTTTACATTTTTATCTTAATCAAAAATCCTATTGCAGCTTGTTTGAACAAAGCTTTGTCTCATCCTACAGCACATCTATCTCATCTGGCATGGTTTCTGATTCTGTGAGGTTGCAGGTACTCTTAAAAGTTCCTTGATTTTGGTGTGAGTTGATTATATTATCAGTGCTTGAGATTTTAGTCTTCTCTTTTTTTCTTCAGTGGGATTTGTCCCAAGCCGTGGAACAAAGCTTCTACTCTTAAGACTGCAATGTCAATTTACAAGGCAAAATGCATTATTTTTAGTAAATGTACATGACAGCTACCTATTGGATCAGAAAAAAACTCCCCCTTAGAACTCAAGTACCTTTTTTCAAGTCCTAGAGAGGCTTCAGCATGGGACTGCACCTCCCACCTCCCCTTGCCATTACCTTTCTGGCTGAGGACAATGAGTAGGAAGGGGAGCGATTTGCTGTGATGCCCATGGTATATGGACACAGAATCAAGCCTTGGGAGTGCATGTACCCTATGGCAGGATCAGCTGTGCCTGTATTATTCCTGCATTTTCCTCTAGCCTCTGCCTGGAGACCTCTTGTACCAATGACTCCAAATACTCTCCACAGAATCTAACCCATTAGAACTTCCTTTCTGATGTCTAACATAAATCTCCCTTGCAGCAATGTAGTCATTACTATTTTGCCCTTTCGTTAAGGGAGGTGAAGTCCACCTGCAAAGTTCAGTCGATAGAGGAAGATGAGATACTCCAATGACATGTCCTCTAAAGACATATCTAAATGACTACAAATAATGTCCATCAGCTGCCCAGAGAAAGTTTCTGCTGCTTTGTGATCAGGCTCTTCCCATTTAGTAGAGGTGAATGAGGTTCATCTACTTTTTCCAGGCTTCACAACCCCTGGGTAGCAACTCTGAAACACTAAAACTCTATTTGGGAGATGAACTCTAAGAAATCCAAAGGAGGGCCACGAAGATGGTGAAGGGCCTTGAGGGGAAGTCATGTGAGGAGTGGCTGAGGTCACTTGGTCTGTTCAGCCTCAGGAGAAGAGAAGAGAAGACTGAGGGGAGACCTCATATCAGCCTACAACTTCCTCATGAGGGGAAGAGGGGCAGGCACTGATCTCTTCTCTGTCGTGACCAGTGACAGAAGCCGAGACAGTTGCCTGAAGTTGTGTGAGGGGAGGTTTAGGTTGGATATTAGGAAAAGGTTCTTTACCCAGAGGATCTTGGGTACTGGAACAGGCTCTCCAAGGCTGTGGTCACAGCACCAAGCCTGACAGAGTTCAAGAAGTGTTTGGATGATACTCTCAGGCACATGGTGTGACTCTTCGGGATGGTCGTGCGGGGCCAGGAGTTGGACTCAATGATCCTTGTGGGTCCCTTCCAACTCAGCATATTCTGTGATTCTATAAAATATTAGATAGCATAAGGGATAAATAGTTCCTATACAGTTCTAAAGAATAAAAAAAGACTGACTGCATACTAAGCTTTTAAAATAAATAATAATATAAAAAATTAGGTCCAAGTAAATATATATATATATATCATCATGGCTAGGCTTCGCGAACGAAGATTTGGGAAGGCTCTATCCACATTTGCTACAGGCACGCTGGTGGCTTATGAGGCCAATACGAGACAGACATATCCGATTGCAAAAGGCACAACAGAAAGACTGCTTAGGTGGTGTATTCTGCAATACACGGTTCTTTCAGCGTTGCCTTTTTTCCTCGAGAGTGATCCTGCGTGTGTTCTCAAAGGAGACAGCTGC
>NW_016690183.1:8336736-8472870 GCF_001604755.1 Lepidothrix coronata
TGCGGCAGCCAGTGGCAAGTTCACCATAGAGCAGGATCTTAGGGAGGCGGTGGTCCTTCATCCTTGAGACGTGCCCTGCCCATCGCAGCCGCGTTCTCAGTAACATGGCCTCAATACTTGTGACAGCTGCTTGCTCTAGAACAGATGTATTGGTCACCTAATCTGACCAGTGGATGTTTAAGATTGAACGGAGGCAGCGTCAATGGAAGCGTTCTAGGAGACGTAGGTGGTGGTGGTAGATGACCCATGATTCAGAACCATATAGGAGAGTAGACAACACTATGGCTTTGTAAACACTGATCTTGGTGCTTTTCTTCAAGTGTTTATTACGCCATACTCTTTTCTGGAGTTTTCCAGAGCACTGTATGCCTTTGCTAACCTGTTGTCTATCTCTCCGTCGATCTTACCATCTGAGGAGATGAGGCTACCAAGGTAATTAAACTGTTGGACTGATTTGAGCTCTGATTGGCCAATGGTGATGAGGGGATGATGGGGGACTTCCTGAGGTGCAGGTTGATGGAGGACCTCTGTCTTCTTTAAGCTGACTTCCAGCCCAAAGAGCTCAGCAGCATCTGCAAAGCAGGATGTTAAACACACATATATATATATATATATATATAATTTTTGATCCTACAGTTGGAGCCAGTCATGTTTTCTGTGGCCTAAAAAGCTGCTTTCTGCATCTTTTTGTGGGATCTATCCCATACAGATTTCCAAACTTGAAGCTGCATTCCTGTGTGTGTACTTAAATGCAGTTGTATGTAAAAATGCTTGGAAAAACCATTATGACAAGATGAAAGTTTGTATTAAAAGTATTCAAAAAGTAAATTTGACAAATGCAGCATGTAAAGCTGAGAACCCTTTTACTTACACCCTATTTCATCCTTAAAGAATGAAGTGTCACCCTAGAGAACCTTTATGGAAAGAAGTTTTAAGCTGGCATTGGTGTTTTACTGTCTGGAAATCAATTTCAACCTTGGACAGTGGAGCTTCCAATTTTAGTGTGTGCTGCTGATAGAGATATGGGATACTGACATATGAGTGGGGCCTGTAGGGACTCAAGTAAGGGGCTAATTTCATATTTTGTCGTGATGTCCAACATCAGTGAGATAGTACTTTGTGTACACAAAATCCTGGAAATAGTGGCACTATGTTGAGTGAGTAGATGTGAGTAGATAAGCCTCTTCCAGCCAAAATGAATGGCCAACTGGTTCACTTGTCTCATTTATATAAATATATATATATATATACATATATATACACATACATATTTAAAGACCATGTCTTGCAGCTTACTGAGAATGCATGGAGTTGGACAAGTTTATTACGTGGATTCATAGCCACAAGTTGGGTAGTGTGAATTTCTGGATTTGCTCAACATTTCTGCTAAAACACTTTATTCTCTAAAGCACATAACGTTTATTTTGTTTTTTTCAGCAAAGTACAACTATTGATTATGAGGTAGCATGTACATAAAAATCCTACAACGAAACAGAAAAAATCTACAATAAACCAAAAAAGTCTGTCAGCTTAAGTTTACCAGATGGTCAGTATAATTAATTTTGGAGCCCTCATTACCTGAAATCCACACACAAATGTTAATTCACCGACAGAGTGCTAAATGGATTTAAGATATAGTTCCATTGGGTGCTTCCTTCTGTGGTTAATCCAGTGGGGTAAGTCTCTGAGCTCTCATCTCTGTCTTCCATGGGAGCAACTTCTCCCCATTTTTGGACTTCTCCCCATTTCTCTGTTCCTTCAGCTGAATGACAACTGCTGGAGGGACCACTGGATCTCTGCGTTAGGAGTAACCCTGTGAATCACAGCTTTTACGCTACTTGCATCATGGCACTGATCCCTCAGTGTGAAGCCCAGGTCTCCAAGCACCACAAAAGCCCACCTGCAGGGGTGGTGAAATGCAGCCCTTGGACTTTCAGACCTTATGGCACTTTCGTCAGGGGAGATATGGGAAAGGTACCCCAATGGAACCCCCTCATAGTGCAGTTGGACTGGACAGCTGCCCTCATCCTACAGTTTGATCCTTTTGATTAGATCAGTCCCGCTCTACCCTCCTTGGATCCACCGCCATAGCTTCTTAACTGCCCTGCCCTGTCCTCCACCTCCAGGTCCCACCTGTTGATCCCAGGGCATCTCCTGTCTTTGCTCTGACAGTTATCTGTCTGCACAGCAAATTGATGCAGCGAGCCAGCCTGGCAGACTCACTCACTTTTCGTCTGCTGGGCTGGACCTCTGCCATATCAGTGATTATAAACTGAGGCTGTGCTCTCATGGATGTTTGCCAGGGAAACTCGTCTAGCATGGGCATTTCTTTTGACAAGATAGGGTTCCCTGCTCCTGTGCCATGCCTGTTGTTGTGTTGGTCCTGCTGTTTGCTGAGCATCACAAGGAACTACAGCAACAAAGGAGAAAGAAAACCTTCTCCCTTTCTTTACAGTTGTTTTAGCCAGAGTACTTCACCACTATTGCTTCTCACACAGTCCTGCAAACAGCTGAATCATGGGACAGAAATTGCTGAAGCCACCTAACAGCTGCCAAAGAGAGATGTCACAGGAACCTCAGCCTCAGACTGATGCTGAAGAGTAGGTAGTGTGTTTTTTTTTTTTTTCTTAAGTTTGGTTTTGGATTCTGTGTTGTGTCATCTCATTTCGGAAAACTTTTCTTTATTTAGAACTAGGAAGGATTGAAGGATTAGTTCTCAGTCTATGTGGGAAGAGCCGAGCAGTACCTTTCAATAAGGCTGTGATAATAAGCTGACAATTTCCTGCTTGAGTTTTCTAGGCCTGTTAGTGTCTGTACTGTGTAGGTTAATGATCTGTTTAAATCATAATGACTCTTATTCTTGCTCACTATGTGCCTTATGGGTTTACCAACCTATCAGTTTTTCTTCTCATCCCTTCAGTTTCTGAGAGTTCAGTCCTTACCTTTGACTAGTTGGCTATGAATACAAATGACTTGGATGTGAGAGTCACAGAAAGGGAGTGAGGATGTGGGATTTAGGATGGAGAACCGATGTGCTTCCTCTTCTCTCTTCAGCAAACATCTTTCCCTAAACATAAAGCAAACCAAACTGGCAGAGTGGGGAAGATTATGTCTCTAACAGCATTCATCATGACATAGTATGTTGTCCGTCTTGAATTATCACAGAGGAATTGCAGTCGAATAATATGCACTTAGTCATTAGTATTACAGGATATGTTATCATGGTTTATTCATTATTGCAGGTTAGGAAAACAAACTGGCTGGTCATCAGAGAACAAACAAACGACTCCCTGACACCTTTTTCCTCATTCCACATCTCCCCTCCCACCTGCTCTCATGTCTTCTCTCTGATTGCTCTCATGTCCTTTTTGATGAGGTACTAATAACAGTAAGGGTGCTAACCTTCTTCTCTTCATCACCATGGAGCCAGGCAGCAGCTGCTGATCAGGCAGTGGATTACAGCAGAATGAGAGGGAGTGCACTCACAAATATTCTTTGGTTTTGCTTTGCTCTTTTCATTTGTGTGCAGGGACAAGGAAAATGGAGAGTAGGAAGGCGGAAGAGAAGAAGAGGTTGTTCAGAGTAAACGGAAAAGAGCAACCAGTTGAAAACAGTGGCATGAATTGTTTCAACCTGGCTCTGCTTTATGTTTCGTGGGAATTACTCCCAGCGTGTTTCCAAGCACTTCTGAGGCTGATGAGGCAACAACAAAGAAATGGGAGTTCGAACTCCACCTCCAGTGAATGAAGAGAAAATGAACTCTACAGCTGCAAGACTGCATGACTTACACCTGATGGAGGTGTTATTATTTTATAGATATACCTGTTGCTTTCCCCACTTAGGAATGTCCTCTGGGAAGAATATAGCAGTAGAGCTAGCAAGATGCAAATGCAGTATTTTTATGTTAATGACTAGCAATCCTTCTTGTTTCTTTAAAAAGCAGAAAATACCTGTATTCTATTTAGAGAAATTTGTCCATTTTGAATGGAAAAATTCAATATTGTATCTGTTCTGCATATTGTCACAAGGCAGTTATGTGCAGGAATATTTAAAAAATGTTCAAAGGAAGCAATTTTGACAAAACTAAAACATTTCATACTGCTTTTAAATACATGGGTTAAACCAGGGAAGTTTTGCAATGAAATATTACAACACAGGTCAGAATATTTGGTCTCTAAATCATTGCCCTCAATCGGCACTTTTTTTTTTCCAATGGAAGGAAGTAATTCGGATCTAATGTACCCAGCTCTATCTTACACATGTGGAGACTATATTCTAGATGATTCTTATATTCCAGTTAGCCTGTACTTGAAAAAATGTCTGAAAAAAAGACAACTTGGCAGGTCTATTTTGTGAATATGTGGTTTCTTCCTATACAGTTATTAACAGCCTACATCTAAAATATCCTCTCTCTTCTAGAATCAATGAAGAAATAGCTCTAGCCTTGCACTTCAGGTAAACAGATCATCCACTTGCCTTACTTTTTATTTTGTATATAGCAGAAAGGCCTGATCTGTTATTAAACCCAGGTGAAGGCACATGCTCTGCTTCACACAATCCTTCACTGTCTTTCCTCTGTTGCAATCGTTGTGAGATAGGTTCTAAGACATTAGCCAAAAGCAATATTTTCTTAAGAAAAGAGCCGAGAAACACCTAAGCGCTCTGAAAATCATTCTGAGAACTCATTTATCAGGAATCTTTTGTCAAATACCAATAATAGGCACAAAGACTTGAATCAGATTACATGAAAGGACTTTCTCTCCATAAAATTAAGTTTTGAACCCCTTTCTGCTACATTGTTCCTACCTGCAGCACCTTGGTCACTTTTGGAGATGTCATTCCCCTGGTACAGCTCAAGAAGATGTCCTAGAGATTATGGGCTCACTACTATATTTTTATTTAGGAAAACGAGAAAGGCACATTAAAAAAAAACTCATGATAACCAGGTATACCTATTTATGTACAAGAATCTTAACAACACAGGATGGGCCCCTGGAGTTTAGTCACTGCACAGCCACGGCTAAGCACCATTCACTTCACAAAGGAGCAGCTTTTTAGGACATTGGTACAGTGGAAAGTGGAACATGGTGCAGAGCTGCTAACGGTGACTTGTATGTGATGGCACCATGCAGGGAAAATTGTTTGGTCTTTAGCAGCTCTTAAAATGGCTTGATTACTGTGTAGCAGCTTAGTAGCAGCTGTTCCTGCTTCTGTTTCTGCAGGTAATATAGACTTTGGTACCTGAGCTTCTCTGCGCTGAAAGACACAGACCACGCTTTAAGTCCCTCTGTGAAGGCTGGCCCTCCTTCTTGATCTGATTAGCTCATTTGTGAAGAAATGTTTTGTCAGGTCCTATATTGATGTTGAGCTAGTTGACTTTGTACCAGGATATTAGCTCTGCTCCTGCTGTCTTATAGGAACTAGAGTCACCATCTGTCACATCTCTGTACGGTGAATTGTGCACTGCTAACAGTCTGGTTAACACTGACTGGAAAGTTCACAGCACTGATGTTTCAATGAAGAATCATCTCATGGGACCCCTGTCTATACAGATGTAATTCGAATATTTCTCAGGACAGTGTTGGTGCACCAAAGAGTTAATCCACGATGTTATACTAATACTGAAGTTTGATACCAACTCTTTATCTGTTACTCATAATCTTTAAGTCACTTGCTCCACGGTATATGCTGCACATGTCCTCAGATCCCCATTTGAATTTTTTACCAGCAGTTGTCTCTCATCTTCACACCTTGAAAACAAGTCTTACTCCAAGTGATGAAAACTAGATGGTAGAATTCATGGTAGAAACAATATCATCACCTGGGTAAAGAAAGTTGACTAGAGATGCTTTCTTTCCATCTTCAGATGGGAATCGTGTCAGGAAACTCTTTCTCTTGGAATCCTCTGAGCTTGGGTTTATATCATGAACTTTATGCTGATCTCCTGATTTTTCACACCTCTACTTGCTAATCACACAGAGAAAATTTATCCTGTTCAGAAAGGAAGACTGTTTATTAGGCTGCACGATTCAAGCAAAGGCCAAACAAGAACAGGAAAGATTAGATAAACTCATATTATATCCTTCTTCTAAAGAAAACATTTGTGTTGGCTACTGTCCTAAGAACTGTCAAAGTGATTGCTGTAGGAGCGCACCATATGGGTTTATGATCTACTTCTCTTCAAGTAGAAATACTGTATGCACTCCTTTGAAAAGGTTTGGGAATTGGTATTTTGACAGAGCACCTCAGAAAAGCACTATGTCATAAAACATAGTGCAAAGTAAAAACAATATACTAGTTAATGATTCTTTTATTTTACATTTGCTTTCTTTCTCGAGAAGCAATGTAGTCTCAAAGTAGCTTATGTATAAATCTCTTTAAAAAATCCCTGTTTGATATCACTCCATTTCCTCTCCTCCACCTTTTTCTCTTTGCTTCCTGCACTCCTTTATGGAGTTTAGCGAGTGAGATGTGAGTTACGTTGACAGAACAAACATGATAAATTCCTGCTGCCCTATGAAATTTGTTCAGTCGAGTTCCTCTGCTGCTGCGAATCTTAATGCTGTTTTCAGGTGGCATTTTCAATCCATCAGATACAGTACAGCTGCGTATTTGCACCACAGCGGGAAGATTTATCGGTTCCTATTTTTAGGATTTCATGTTTTGGCACCTCCATGCTGTTCATTTGCCCAAACTGTATTCTGCTAATTAAACCTTAAGACCTAAATTATAATGTACTTAGGGATGTTCAACCAATGAAGCAATGTAGTTGCCTGAACATTTTTTGATTGCATGAATTTATATATGAAACAATTTTCTTGTAAAGACACTATAATGCCATATTTTTCATTTTGAAAGGAAAACATCCATTACTTTTTACATATCTTTCAAGACACTGTTATGGTTGGTTGAGTTTTTTTTTTTTTTTGTCTTTTCATTATATTTAATATATGTATACACTTAATTCAATGATAGAATAGTTTTTAGCCTGAAAAACTCCAGATGAGAACTTTTTAAACAGACAAACCCTCTTGAGGATCTTCCTCTGCAGTGGTTAAACAACAGTCGAAATTTTGAAAGTTAGAGGTAAAAAGAACAGGATCAATTTTATTCTGAAATAGCATCAGAACCCACCGGAAACTGTTGTGTCTGTAAACTGAACCCCAGCTTGCTTATGTTAGTATTCATCTCACATTCTGGTACATTCTCTCTTTCGTAATTAACCTTGTTTAGCAACCTGTCTTAAAACAACACACTCAACCTCTAATGTTTTTGGTATGCCTAGGAAAGAGTGCTATTTACCTTAACATAGTTCAAGGAAATGACTTAACAACCAGCTCATGCAGTCTTGTTTTACCTGAAAGTTGAGATCTCAGTTATTTAGTACATATTGATTAATAATATAACATAACATTTATTCTCTTATATAGGTGACCACCAATTTTCTTGACTTAAAGTGTTGAAGATGAAAATGAAGTTGTCTGTTAATTTTAAAGCCATATAAATTAAGATAGGGCTATTAAAAAGTTAGGATTTTTTCTTAAAGGTGCAGGAGTAGGCTGTCCCTGTGCGCTGAAAGTTGAGCTATTGGGGAAGACCATCCTGGCTGAACAGGGAACTTTTGCAGGAACTCAGGGGAAAAAAAGAGGATTTATGATCTCTGGAAGAAGGGGAAGCAACTCAGGGAGAGTGCAAGCATGTTGTTAGGTCACGTAGAAAGAAAGACATTGAAGTGCTGGAGTAAGACCAGAGAAGGGCAATGAAGCTGGTGAAGGATCTAAAGGGTAAATCTTGTGAGGAGCAGCTGGTAAAGCTGGGGTTGTTTAGCCTGGAGAAAAGGAGGTTCAGGGTAGACCTTATCACTTTCTACAACTACCTACCGTTCCCGGAGGTGGTCAAGAAACTACTGGAAGTGGTACTTCGTGCCATGGTCTAGTTGACAAGGTGGTGATCAGTCAAAGGTTGGACTCAATGATACAAGAGGTCTTTTCCAACCTAAATAATTCTGTGATCCTATTTTTTTATTTTTTTAATTGAGGATTACTTTACAGCTCATAAAAATGAAAATGAGAAACAGAAGAGAAATCCTTGATGTAGAAGATGAAAAATACAGTTATTGAGACACCAATAAATTGACAAGAAATGCATCCATTCTAGCTCAAGAAACCTGTGCTGCACTGAGTTTAGGACTAATGGAGGATTAAGTTAAATTTCTAATCTAATTAGGATTATGAAGTTTGAATGAAGAAATAGAATATAACAGAAAGACCTTTTCAAAAACAAGTCTTACTTCCAGGCACTGAAATGAGATGAGAAAGGCTAAACTGGAAAGGTCTAAAAAGATAACTTTGGGGCATGTTAATACAGAAAGCACCTCAGCCTGAATCTACCCTCTCCAGTTAGCATACAGGGAAACCTGGACATGAATCTTTGTCCTTCTCAATTTGATGGGAAGATAGCTAGTTCTGTAGCCCTGTCTCCTTTGCTTATGGGACAATATAGAAGGTACTTGTACATTTTTACTTTGAGAGAAAAGTAGACATCGGAGACTAGAAAAACTCAATGGTGTGGAAAGGGAAGTAGTTGTAAAGAATCATGGAACATTATCTGGCTAAGTGAACCAGAATTACCACCAAAACTGCTGTCTTTATTTCTGCTTCACTGCCAAGCCCTGCAACTAGATCCCTTATCACTCTCCCTTCTGGCCTCCCGCATAAAAAAAAAGTAAAGAAAATTCATTGCAGAAGATGTCCTCTTCCCTCCAGTCCTGAGAATTTTAGGTAAAAATTATACACTGCATCTTTGGGCTTTACTACCTTTCCTAAAAATCCCAGTGCTGCCACTGCCCAAGGGTAGTGATACCAGTGTGAATTCATAGAGCTATTTAACTAACAAGGTAAAAGTGTCATGAAAGACTTTTCTGAATCCCAGTTATTCTTTCTGGTTTTGGAACAGCTCTTTCTGAACAGAAAGAAGGAGATGTAGCCCTCAGCAAGGACATCCTCATGATGACAATAGCTCTTTTCCCCCCCCGACTCCCCACTGTGGTTTCCAAGGTGCTGCATTAGGACAATTGTATTGCACATTTCTCACCGTAAGATAGTGGTGCATTTCTCCTCTCAGAAGCAGAGATAACACCACCATTTTAAACCAAACTATTTTCTAATCTGCTTGGTAGGAAGTGGTGGCTTTTCCCTTCTGGAGGGAAATTTCCAAGCACTGGGAACTGGGGAGCTGGATGAACACTAAGATGAGGTTGTATAATGGTACTATGCTCTGAATAAAGATGACCAACTTGCTTCAGTTTGGGAACAGTCGTGGGAAAATGGGTTGAAAAGTCCATGCTGTTCCTCAGCAATGGAATTTAAAGAAATACATGACACAACAGTTGTGTCAGATTCTCAGATACTTACACCATCATCTTCGAAAGAGATGTCTGGTACACACCCATATCCATTGATTTGACTGGCAAGGAGATTCTGTAGATCAGGCATTGAAATGGATGTGGCAAGTAGGTATTGCTTAATCCTGGTTAAGTGACAACATAAATCTACGTGCTATGTTTTATCTAATCTACATGTGTATCTATGTATCCATGTATCTATTTCCTTCAGGAGAATGTGAATGTTTCTCTGCATCACAGAGCTGATGCTGTGTTACTTGGTATTAGACAGAGAAAATACTAGATGAGCAGGGAATGAATCTAGCATTATCAGCCCATTTTTATGTGTGCTACAATGGTAAGGTCTTTTTAACACAGAATTTCAAATTAGATGACCCTAATGTTCCCTTCTGTCCTTAGCAATGTGTAAATACATTTGCCTGAAGTGACACTCTTCAGGAAAGAGGACATCTAAGAAGTACATTCCACAGTTCTGCCTAAGAATAGACCATTCCTTCCTAAATAAAAAAGTTCAGAGTATCACTGCAACAGGTGATGTCCACATATGAGCTCTATCTCAAAAACTAGAAAACTGTTATTGCAAAATAACATGGATATTTTATCAAAAAAACGTATTTATGGCTGAGAATATTTCTGGCAACATAACCTATGGCCAGCAAATCTGCAGAGCTGTCATTGTGTCCTTGGAGATCACTAATCAAGGTTGGCAGAAGGGACAAGAGTATAAAGAATATACTTCCTGAGAGTCCCTCAGCTAGAATGTATACAGGATTTTTTTTTTGCTCTAACCTTCCTCTCATCTCGAGGTGACAGGAGGACAGTTGTTATTAGCTATAGAACACTTTCTGTGAGTTTGGTTTGTTGGTGCTTTCTCTTTTCTGGCGTTCTATCAATGACACATAATATCTCCAGTGGCCCAGGCAACTCTTTTGATCATTATTGTATTCCAGAATATATGCACCATGTGCATAAAATGTCAACAATTATTTAAGCACAATATCCTGCAATGTACAATGAGAACACTGACTACATGCAGAAGATGAGCAAATCGTCACACTCTCTTTGAAATATTGTATTAAATAACCCTACAATGCCTTATTTCTATTCAAAGTCACACTGGTTGCTTCAGGGCATAATTGGTTGGTTCATTCTTCAGTGCTGCCAGTTATTTTTCAAAATCATAAAACTGACTTTATCTCAGTAGTCTCTGTAATATGCAGGTACTGAGGGGATTATGTTTTGTAAGCGCTTTCACATTAATGCCATAGACACTGAAATTTTTACTAAATCAGGGAATGTCTTGTTTGTTCTGTGGAGATCATAGTTTGGAGGAAGTTTGTACTATGGCAGTTTTCACATCTCTGAGAAAACCAAGGGATATTTCTTGAACTCATTAAATACATATTAATGTCTTTGATATCTATTTTCATTTGAAGTGGAACACTTATTTGCATTATTGCTGTTAACTACATATGGCTGGTTGACACCATTAACTGAACAGAGAAAGGAAATAAAACTATGAAGTTCAAGCTTATGTAATTTTTTTTCTACAAAGAGAAATAACAAGTATTTGGATTATTTGCTTACATCTATAGAATTTAATGTTATTACCGTGGACAACATGCCCTATAGGAACCTGCTATTAAAAGGCACATTTTTTAGACTGCTCCATGATACACGTACACCTGCTTTAATTCTTCCGTAATTATTATATATTTTTCAAATTGTCAATGCATTTTACATGCTAAAAAAATATAGATGTGANTATAGAATTTAATGTTATTACCGTGGACAACATGCCCTATAGGAACCTGCTATTAAAAGGCACATTTTTTAGACTGCTCCATGATACACGTACACTAGAATAATTCTATCAGACACATTAAGATAAATCTCAAATTTTAAATCCATTTTAAACCTTACCAAAAAAGTCAGCTATATTATTTTTAAAGTTACTGACTGCTTTGACTGA
Source organism: Lepidothrix coronata (assembly GCF_001604755.1). Lineage (NCBI taxonomy): Eukaryota > Metazoa > Chordata > Aves > Passeriformes > Pipridae > Lepidothrix > Lepidothrix coronata. Next base: position 8,348,112 of record NW_016690183.1, read on the forward strand.
ACAAAGACTTGCGACTTTGTTCTTTCTAAAATATTTCTCCAACAACCTTCAAAGAATGGCAAGAATTACTTTTAAACAAAGGATCCCTGTAGTGTGAACAGCAGTTATCTCCATGTAATTAGAAATACATGCCTTTTTAGTTCACTAAAACAATTAAAGCAGGGTAAATACTGGGGACAAGTTCACATTAATATACATTCCTATTAAAAAAAAATAATTTTTTACTGCATTGCTGCTTTTCATGTTTCTTGCATAGCAAGAATCTTGAGATTTTAAATCCTTAGTGTTACAGATAGTTGCACTAACTGATACTTTCACCCCCCAAGATGTCCTTGACTTCTGATTTCAGTCATCACAGAACACTGAGATGAAGCTTGTAAAGACAAATTTGTGAATGAGCTTTCTGTTTGTTAAAATGCTTCATTAATTATGTCTATATAATAGTTGAACCAAGGTTTGATGGGGAAGGTCTAAAATGCAGTTTAAGAACCTTGTAAGAAATGTAAACATGTATTTTCACCGTTGTAATGCAACACAATCACACATACCTTGATGGCTGGTGACAGAAGTTACAGATTTCTCTTCCTTTCTTGGTACCTCTATACTGAGAATTTATAGTAGATACCACCAGAAACTGATCCTGAGACTTCTAATGGTTTTTATTGGTTCTTTTGCTACTTAAATAGAATTGGAAAAAACCCCCAACCTCTCCATTTTACAGGAATAAATGATTTTCTGAAGAAAATTTCCTCAGCCTGACTGTGAATAAAAAACTAAATCTTGAAATAATGACAAATATCTAATCAGAAAATGTGCATGAATTTAATAAACACATGTATTAGTTTGCACAACTGAATGCTCAGAAGTCAAAATGGGACACATTTTACAATATTTTTCAATCAGAGATTTCAGAACAGGATTTTTCTCACTAACTGCTTTACTTTGTGAATACTTACAGCATTCTACAAAAATTTTAAATATTTTTTGTTGTGATAGGAGAGCCTTAAAAACAGAGGGCCTTCAAAATGAAAGACTATAGACCAGTGTAAACCATAACAAGAATTAGGGTCACTGTCATTGTTTTTGCTAAATTATTTCCCCATCTTAATTTCTTTGGCCTATTCCTCCCTTCTCTTCATATCCCTTTCCAGCTTTCCTTTTTTTACTGCACACAGTTGTGTCCATATTTAAGGTTTTTCACATGCTTCATCAATTTGGAGTCCATCCTGTGTGAAGAGGTTATCCCATGGTGCCTATTACTCTCTATCTACCACTTGTGATTCATTCCAATAGGTAGTGAAAAAGGAATATACCTAGATAAGTTCTGCCAGATGTTGGTAGCTAGAACAGACTGCATCTCATTAAGTTTATTGTATGGTTCCTGAAGAAATTATTTAGCAAAGAAAAAATGTGCCGTGCCTATGAGTGATGCAAAGTCAAAATAATTGGATGAGAATTGACCCTACTGGAGTAAATGCACCCTGACGAATAACTTTAAAATGGTGGATTTGAAGAGTTTTGATACAATTGATGATAACAAGAATTGTAATAAGATTGGGTTTTGATTAGTTTTTTCCCTACATAGTCACTGTCTTCAGAGATAATGGGTGTTAATTTTTTTTAAAATCACATATAACAATAAATAAATTTCAGGTTAATTGTTCTGATGCCACCTGATTTGTCCCACAAAATCCAAACTACACTCCCAGTCGAACTAGCTGGGCTTTCTTAATCAAGTTATCACTTGTTGGTTGTGACTGAAGAGATCACAGCATCACAGCATTCGCTTTGGCTGCTAACAACTGTTGATCAGCCACCTAATACTACTTGATAACATTGACTTCTGGCAAAGTAAGTCAATCTCTATGTGAGAGAGAGCCTCTCACACTGTTAGCTGGGAACATATCTATAAGCCATGAAAAAAGTGTGTCAAGATTTCAATATAGTTGGTAAGCATTATGGATGAGGAAATAACCCTTACCAGACATGTCAGGAAGTGATTTGCTCTCAGTAATGCAGAGAGATTACAGTGTACAAAGAAATAATGTGCTTTGAAACTTCAGTGGGAAAGACATTATTTTTCTTGAGGGAAAGATGTTCGTATCCTTGTGAGTTAAATTCACACTGGCACCAGGCAGAGCAGTTGGGAGGGAAATTCAGTGCATGCCATACAGAGTTTATTTTTGCCTTGTAAAGGGGTTGTATATAGTATAATAAAGAATTTTGGAGTGTGTGACTGGACTGAGGGTGACAAGGGAGTAGAAAAAATTTTCATCTGCTGTACCCTCTTCTAGTTAGGTTGGGTGTATGGAATGTAGCTGTGTTACCTGATTCACGTTGAAGACGCCATCAACGATGTTTAGAAAAATGCCACAAAATGTCCCAGTAGGAAACCCAGTGCTTGCCTGTCTGTCTGTCCAGCTAAGGTTGAATGGTGTGTACACATGGTGGAGGTCTTGATGTTGCTTGGAAACTGTTGCTGATATACACGTTTAATCCCACTGCAGACACATAGTACTGGGATTTCAAAGATTTACAGTGTGCTGTGTAAAAGTTGATCTGAGAACGTCACTTGGAAAGGGATGTTTTTAGGTTCTCTTGCAGTATTTCAGATCAGATCATCCAATTTCAACCAAATATTTCATGGTGTCTTCATTTCTCAGAGAGCCTTAAATATTACTTGCAGATTTCTCTGTATCGAAATATCTACATGACACAGAACCCTTAGAGGTGTTATGAAGGAGCACAGTCCTTAATAATCTTGCACCACTTTAAAGCAGGTTAGTCTTCCACAGTAGTGAGTGCAGTTTCTTTGGTCACAATGGAAAGTGTATGCTCAATCTGAATTGCAGATAAGGTTATTTCTTTTTTAAATTATCATTTTATATTTTAAGGGGGAAAGACAAATTTTGAAAAGAGAAAAAATAACTGGCAGAGTCCAGAAGCAGACTAGATAGGAGATTGCACATGACAGTGCAGTCAGGAGCAGAGAAAGATGGATGATGTATTTTAGCCAAACATATTGTTTTTCTGCCATAAGAGGCAGATGTAGCTTTAATGACTCATTTGGCATATATGTTTGGGGTTTTTTTCCCCATTCTTCTTTTGAAATGTCTTTAAAAATTCCTACCTACATTCTGGAAGTAGTTCACTATTTATTGGATTATTTATGATGTTTGGATTGATTTTTATTTTCAGAAAAATTCAAAAGGATTTCAAAAAATCAAACCTGCTAATAAATGAAAAAAACCTCCATGAACAGCATGGTAGAATGTTACAGTTATGGTGACGAGGTTGGGATAGTGTCTATGAGAAAAAACAAGAAGGAAAATAGGAGATCAAATAAGTAGGATACTGAAAGAATCACAGAATCACAGAATGGGAAAGAAAGAAAAATCAGGAAAATTCTTCAGCTCTAATGGAAGGCTGCAGGAACTGGGCTGGCTGTAGAAAGACTGAGATAGTGATAAAAATGGATGTACTATAAGGTTTTAAACTGTCAGAGTCTGTTTTATGGTTAAACTCAAAATGTATCAGAATGGAGTCCTTCTCATCCCCTCTTCCAGTTACAAACAAAAATAAGCCAGATTTCAAATGTACAGATCCCACTTAGATGTATATGTATCTTACTGTTTATCTTTGGTAATCAATTATTGTTGGAATCTGGATTTTGAAAGACCAATATATTTTATGGAGACCAGGGGATTCTTAAAACCTGGCCCATAATCGACCCCGTTAGTCAAACTGGTGACAGGAATACTTTCAACATTATATATGTTCCTAATTGTTTGCTTACAGGCAGGTCTTAGAGTACTAAAAATAGGAGTAGTTTAAAGTTTTGAGTTAAAACTAATAACCTCGTATTCCTTATGAGTCATTCATAAGAGTTCAGTGCTATGGTTAATCAAAATCTATGGAAGAGCAAAATTCATACAAGGTAAGCAGCCCTCAAAAAAAAAAGATCAAATCTTAAGTTTATGGAAAGGCTTTGTTTTTGTCTTTAAACTGAAAAAAAGTTCAGACAAAAACCTCTTGGGTAAAGTTTAATTAAAGGTGATGTGTAGCCAAGTGCAAATATATCTTCTGAGATTAAAATTTCTGCATCTCTGCACAGGACAGGTACCCAGTGCCATGTTTAAAATGCAGATTAATAAGTCTTTCATTAGGCATGCAATTTGGCATCCAATTTGAAGTTAGTGCAACTTCTGCAATTAACTGTAATGAACCAGGTTTGGACCTTAGTTTTGTTGGTATAAGCAAAATCAAATATGAATCCTACTCTCTATCTGTGTTAAATGCTTTCCTTGGATGCAACTGAAGCTGGAAGTGCAATTGTGTGGAAATTCCCTAACATTCAGTTCAGTGCATCTAGGATGTCTAAGTTTCTTGTTATTGTGGCTGGCTTTTGGAGAGACATACTGCCTGCTGAATTCTGCCTCTGTAGTTTTGTCTGAGGAGAATATTATCACTTCTGATGGGGAAAACATGGAAAAAGAATCTGACTGCAGCCAGCATCTGACTGCAACCCCTGTGGTTTTTAAAGCTTTAAGTATGGGATTCCTTAGAGCAGTGCAGGAGGCAGACTGAAGGTTCTCCACGAGAACCCGGCAAGCAGGCTGGGTACAAGCCAGCTCCAGTGTTGGAGCCCACAGCTGTGTCAGTTGGTGTCCCACCTGAGGCACGTGTCCCAGGGGGTCATCAGTGCACCCCCAGGAACCAGCTGGCCCAGAGCACAGGTATGCTGCTCTACAGACATGCTCTGTCCCTGCTGCTGAGGACAGCTTGCTGCTTGTGGAACTGCCTGGAAAACTTGTTGCACAGTGCAGTGGTTGCACCAGCTCTTACTGCTGGTGCTTATGGCTCTTGCTGCTGGTGCTACGGCTTACGGCTCCTCTGGCAGCTTTTCAGGCAGCTGAACTGTTTGATACTGTCAGACACTGATGCACCAGAAATGGAGGCAAGACATGACATCTCCTGCTCAGCTCTGTGTGCAGTCCCACAAGTCTGAGTAGTTTTAGTCAGATTCTGCTGTGATTAGACCAATTTCATCTTTACACGGATGCCTTGAAGGCAAAGTGCAATATGGTTCAGTCAAGCCACTAACATATTTTAATTTGGGTTGGGAATGGACTGGGGGCAAGATCAGTGTGACCACTTAAAAATGTTAAAATGGCCCCTCTGTAATGCAGAATCATTTTCAAGGAATTAAGCACATAGGGAGGGACAACAATGCACAAAGAAGATCTTCAGCAAATTATTTCCGAATTAAGACTGTAGTTAACAAAATTAACCATACAAATAAAAAAGAAGTTATTCTCCCCAAACTCTCATACTAATTGTTCTTTTATAGTGTTTTAATGCTTAGGAATGAAATAAAAAGAAAGATGATTAGTTTACAGAAGTGTTAGGATCAGCAGTGGCATTACGACTAGTCATTACAAACTGCCTTTGCTTGTTGACTGTCCTGACATCATCAGTTGTGTTTAAATAGATAAGAATTAGCAATCCCACACTAAGCAGAACAGTAAATAGCAGGACTGTCTTCTGAGATTTAATATCAGGCCACAGACTGTTAATGGGAGAACGGAAGCTGTGAGATGGAGTTCTGTTCCAACAGCTAATTAATCCGATATATAAATCCTCAAAGAGAGATCAATAAAACAAGGGTCTTGTTTTCATGGAAGGTACTTTTCTAATAGCAAAAGAGAAAATAATAATAATAATTAGGCAGTTGACTCGGAAGGTTTTATGTGGAAAGTACACAGTGTTATGTGCGAATATGTTGCCAAATGGAGAGCTTTCTTTATTTATTGGAGTGTTTGGAGCAACAAACTAGAGACTTTGCATATTAGATTGCAATTTGCATATTTACTAAATGTTTTGCCTTTTTTCTACTGCTTATCCTCCCTTCCCTCAGAAACAAACCTACAGCCACATTTCTCAGAGCCAGTTTCATCTGCTGACATCAATGGACTTGCAACCACAGATGAATATGGCTGTTTGTGCCTCATCCTGGGTAATGATAGCAGCTGTTAGGCTTGACCGTGAACTCAAGAATCCCATCATCTGTCACCGTGTTTGTCTTCCCAACAGCATTTTTGTCAACTAGTTATGCTGGGAGAAGAGTGCTGTGGTGTGCACAACAGCTCTCAGCCTTCTGCCCAAATCCAGCACAAAGGCACAAAACTTACTCTTGCATTTTCTTCATAGTGGGTCCTACTATCCCAGACAAAAAAGGAAAGAAGCTGAGCAGAGAAAACACACTCACCAGAAAGAAGGCAACTTCAAAATACAGTTTTATATTTGTTTGAGGGAGGAAATGTTGTGACCTTATTATAACAATGAATGAAGGTCCTATGCAGGGCGCATGGTGAATTTAATCACAGTGTATGTGTGTATTTATCTGTGTCTGTATATGCCTATGCACATTGTTGCTCCTCTGTGTTTAGTTTACTTTTTTTTGCAATGCCTATTTGAATTTCCCTTCATTCCTTTCCTAGGAATTCTGTCCTGCCTCATCTAGGACTATCAGTTAAGAGGAAATGTCAAGGAAGAGCCTTTTAAACATGCTGTGTGTTTTTGGCTAATGCACTGCAAACACACAGAACTGAACAGAACAAGGAGAAATGTACTAAAGCAGTATTTGTTCTCTAGATTCACAGCGATTTTGTAGCCCATCCTATGTGCTGCAACAGGGTTTTAAAGACATGCAACACATTGCTAAGGATAACACACACAAAAATTTTTTATAAGAACCCACACCTTGCTTCTACATTATCATAATTCTATTTTCCCTGACTGGTCCGATGCAATTCAACTGGAAATATAATCTGAAGGGAGATATTTAACCTAACTGCTAGGAAAATTTGGCATTGTAGAACAGACAAGAAGAATTTGCTTGATCAGCAGAATGTCTTTTGGAGCCTTAAATACATCTACTCAGTTGAAACAGTGAATGATGTATAGCAGGTCAATATAACTATCACGGTCCCAGCTTTGGGGGCAGAAACTGGAACGGTTTATTGGACATACAGGCTGATATTTTAAGGGTCTGGAATCTACATATTCATAGGGGTGCTGAGCTATTACAAACAAGGGGTTTTACAAGGATGAGGTAAGGGAAAAACCCAAATTACACATTTTGGGTTTAGCATTTACATCATGGGGAAAAAACACTTATTTTAAGACTACCTTTTTGGGGATTTACATGGGGGAGAGATATCCAATGTTAATAGAATACACTGGATACACAGGAAGAGGGAAAACAACAATGGATTTTATGCAGAGGCTTGATAACATCATCCTGCCAAGATCTCTGTATCTTGGCAGGACATTCCAAACAGGAATGGTCCTCAAATGCAGGTCCTGTCTGGTCCTCAAATGCAGGTCCTGTCTGGTCCACAAATGCAGGTTTTTTCCCCAGCTTTTGTGGCCCAAAGCTTTCTGCTGAGACCCATCAAACTCCTTTCTGAAGATATTTGATTTTGGAATCCTACAGATGATCTGCAAGTCAAATGTTTCAAATGCCATTGTTTTCTAACTCTACTGACAGTCTGTTTCTTCTCCTTGAGGGTTTACATGGGACTGATAGAACAGTTTTTTTCTGAATGAAACTCTTTCAGCACCATCTTTTACCTTAGCTTTTAAGAGCTGCTAAGTGGAAAAATAAATACATTTTTTGCCAAAATAAACCTGTATTAGCTGAAGTTACTGAGGAAGTAACTGCTTAAATTTTTTATCTTCTGTAGTCTTACTAGAAGCTTTGTCTATATATAATTTCCACCTTCCTCATTTCTATCAGAAATTATTAAATTCTGCCCTTTCGAAAATGGGACAATATAAACCTACCCAAGACAATACAACATGAGTAGGTGCAGGCAAACACCACACACTGACAGAGAACAGGGAGTATGTGGAGCTGTGCTGCCATTACTTTTGACCACACAAACTCGTGCCTCAAAGAACTCGCAAACAAAATAAGACAACAAGTTAAAATGAAAAAGGATATGGACTTTACCCTCAACTTTAGGCGTGAAGAACATTATTTTTTTTCCATTTTGCCTTCTTTGTAGTCTGTTCAGGGCTGGTGGTGTCTCACAGACAAAAAGTCAGGACAGCACAGCTTCTTCTGCAAATCAAATTTATACTATCACATTCCAGACAAGATAATCTGCTGTCGTGAAGCAGTTTTTATGTTATGCTGATTCATGAACAGAGTTTAAGAAAGGGCTGCATCAGTGGACACGCCTGGATTTGCAACACACATTTTACCTCCTTGTGGTTTATAACACCATCACACATAATTGAGACCCTTATAAATTCTTCTACAAATAGGCTTCTTGCACTACTAGAAAAGAAGATGCTTCAAGATACCCAGAACTGTGCATGATAAAAGGCTGGGATCTACCTCCTAACGCAAGACAGTCCATCACACTACATGAATACATTTTAAGCATGCTTGGACCCAGCACTGAAAGCTCAGTCTGTCTAAAGACCTTCAGCAGCTGTCACTGCCTTTCACTTCACAGAGAGCCACATCCACCCACAGAAAGATGTCAAACATAGTAAAATCTTACAAAGATCAGTAAAGCTCTAAAAAATAAAAAATAAAAAAAAAAGAAGGAAAAACATTGTAATTATTGGGGTTTTTTTTTGTTCAAAGAATATATTATAATTAATTTCTTTTGTTCAAGGACTGTTCAGATCAATGAATGAACATTCTGCATATTTGGTTAAATGCTAGTCTATTCTTGGTTCAGCACTCAAAATTTCAGGGTTTGAAGGCGAGCAGGTGGGATAAGACCAGCTAATATCACTGCAACTGTTCCTAGAATGTCTCGAGTTTCTCACATGAATTTAGTGAATTGCACCATTTAAAAATATAAATTAAAAAAAATTGTAAATGGCAGACTTGAGCAGTAGCTCATGGGATAATTATCTGTTTGTAACCTGTAACGGTGTATGTTCATGCATAGGGTTAAGAATGGGGAATGCTGCTGTAGTTTCCCCTTTTCTCCATCGGTTACTGTTTCCACTCAGTACTCTGATGTGGTTTTGATCAAGTCTGACAGCACATTTGTCAGACTATGTCCCCATTCAGAATATCCCAGTGTCTAGGGATCTAAGAGGAGAGAAGTCTATCACCTCTGTATCAGGTTCTGTGGCACTCATTTCCTTGATTCTGCCAGTGTTAGAAACACTTTTTGCTGGAGCTGGAAAGCAAACCTCCATCTCTTCCAGTCCTCCAGGTCCTGGCCCAGAAACTTGAATAAAGTGTTTATAGTGAACTCTTCCCAATCCTTTGCTGTTTCCTGCCTCACTTTTCTTACAAACATCTTCTGTCAGACACATAAATCTTCTCCCAGCTTATTTAGGCAGCTCCTTAGAGGCTTACTATAGAAAGAAACAACTCAGTCATTCCTTCAGCTCTCTGAGCTTCCCTCTTGTGTGACTTGTGGTCTTCCAGTTCATCCCAGGGCTGCAAGGCAAGTACTCAGCTGCAGCTGAGAAAGGATGTTACTCTTCTGTTAAACTTTTAGAAGCTGGATAGCATTGGATATGTGCTCTAATAATTTATCTAGAATACAAGGCATATATCATGAACTATATCCTTTAAAGCAAAACTGTGCACTTGCCTCCCATTTTTTTTCTAGGATTTCTAAGAATTTAACTCTTTTCACAACTGGAGATTAAACAGCACAAAGAAAGTCAAGATAACTTGAGTTCAGAATAACTCTCTTTGCTTTTTAGGTAAATATGGCTAAAAATCGGAGGGGGGGAAATCACTTGTGCAACATATAAATTAATTGCCTTTTTTCCTACTGCTTTCTACTTGTTTTAGAAATATGTTTCCATGGTGAAAAAAGATTGTTTCTTCAATGAATATCCTAATTCTTAGATACAGCTTAATGCTAATGTTGTGGTTTGGTGAGCTCTTGTTACAGACAGACCCGAGGGAATACGGATTTTGCAAACATCTATGTGGATGGTACTCAGAAGTGTACCCATACATGAAGGGGGCTTTGACTTTTTTTTTTGGTTTGTCTTATATGAGGAGAATTAATGTCACCTCATGACGTAATGACAGTGAAATGCTCTGGGCAGCAGGTTGCAAAAGGGAAAAAAAAGGATGAAATCTCTTTTCACTCAGTTTAGGTGGGCTAGGAGAGAGTAAAATCCAGAGAAGCATAGCAGAGATGTTTTGTGCTACAACTAACCTACATTTATGCAGGTTGATGCCAAAAGCAGAGTTCTGGTGTCTCTCTTATTTTTTCCTAGACATATACTACTGCCTCCTCCCCTGAGAGGGATATGAAAATCATGTGGTTCGAGGGTGAACTCAGTGAACTCATGAACAAATGAGTAATTTCTTATGGCAGGCTTATCCTCTGTTGGATTAATTATCTGGCCCCATTTGTCAATGGCAATGTGGTTGCCAGAGCCAGTGAAAAAGAAGCAGTGAGGAGCTTGAGTGGGACCACACCTTCTGTGATCTATAATTAGACCAGACTATAAATAGACCCATTATATCTAGTGTGAAATCTTGGAAGAAAGGGAACTGCAGGGAAGGACTGGTGATTTAGAGGGTGTCTTCTCAAGTCTTTGCCTGGGCTGGTGGAGCTGGTGCCTCTTCTCACCAGGGCAGCAGTTCCAGCTACATCTGTTACCTTGGCAGCTGAGGTTAGAAGTGAAGGCAAAGTGACACCAGATGATTCTGGGAGCAAGAAGCAAGGGAGGTGCATGCTGTTGATTTCTGAGCAAGAAAAGGAAGGTGTAAATACAAAGGATAGATGTAAATACAAAGGATAGGCCCAAACCACATCTATTTTCTATGTTTTGCTATGTTGGGGAAGCATTTCTGTTAATACCATACAGTGGAGAAAAGTTTGTGTTTATAATATGATACAGATGTCTGAATAGAATAATTATGCTCATTGGTGTTGAGGTAAAAGCTGATCCTAGAGTAAGGCAATGAAGTGTCTGTGGAGCTACAGGAAAAAAACCCAAAGGACAGAAGACTCTGGTTTTGCTTGAAAAGCAGTGATGCTTTTAAATGTTTCCTGCATTCCAGAGGATTATATTAGCTGTAACACTGGGGACCATGGGTAGAATAGCTGATGGAATGGGGGCTGGTTGGAAAGAGTTTACAGCAACAAAACCAGCTTGGAGTACAAGGTCTGAGGTAGCTTATACTGAGTCCTGTGAGGTTTGACAGTCACTAGGTGTGAATGCAGTAGGCTAGGCAGTGATCAGAGTAAAGGTTTGTGAAATAGTGTCAGTCAGAATTTAAGATAGGATGTATTACTCCATTTACCTGCCTTTTATCTGCTTTTCTTCTTTTAAGAAAATATTGCTTGAGTTAAGACATTCCTGTTTGTAAGTGGGAAAAATCATCCCAGACAGCATTGCAAAGTTTAGCTTAATTTCCCAACTGGGCCAGACAAGAAACGGCAGTTTAGAAGCATCCCCTTACTTGATCCTGTTGCTATCAGCTAAATCCTGACAAAAACAGGTTACAGAAGTAAAGCTGATTTCATACATTATATCTACTTCTATGTTTCAAATAAATTCTACTACCGGTACACGTAACTTTATGCAACAGTGGTATACTTTGGATCAATGCAGCCTGTTGAGTTTTCAAGAAACTTTAATATTTTAGTAGAAATATGAGTTTAATAGAAATGTTTCTATTAAAAGAAAAGGAGAGCAAGAAAGAGCAGAGACTTCATTCCACTGGTATATGTGCCTGCCAGCTTGTTCTATTGAATTTTATGTGCTTTATAATTGTATTTTATACAGTGGTAATTGAGAAGAAAAGAAGTGTAATATTTTTCTTTGACATCTTCTTGTAGACATTTTATTTTGCTAGATTAACTCCTTACTGCAGTGTGGAAAGACTAACCAGACAGTTCTCTTTTTAAAAATAATAAACTAACTTTAGCTTCTACTTTGGATTACAAAGGAAGCTATCAGGAAAAACAAACAAACAAACAAAAACAAACACCCAACAAAAAACCAAACCAAAACATAAAAATATTCATAAAGGCCTCATCTATTTACCCTACTTGTCATTAGACTGGTATTGCTCCTTCTGTGGAATAACCCTAAGAATACTGGTGGAGATACATGTCTTTTATCTACAAATGTTTTTGCCATGTCATTGTCTTAGCCCTGTCAATGTGGAGTTAAACAGTCATGAGCACTCTGTTTCCACTAGCGTTTTGTCTTGAAGGAGTCACAGTAGACTTCACATTGATAGGGTACTTTTAAGGAGAAATAAAGGGCAGTTTAGACAAGCCCAGGGGTCACATTATGCAAATGCTATGTTCTCATTAACCTTTCACACAACTGAAAACATTTGTTACCTGGTTACCTAGCACCCTTTCTCCTTCCTCACTGTCCCAAAACTTGCAACCATTCTGACACTTCTCATGAAAGATTTAATTTCAGGCAATGGCTGCCATTGGCCCTCTCATCATTAAGTTTTTATTACCCTCAGAATATATAGTATGATACATTTCCTGGTAGACTGTTAAGTAATGCTTTCAATAATTAAAAATCCATAAATAATTAAAACACAACATTATATTTGTCAACATAAATGAACAAACTATGCCCTGTGAATGCCATTCTGAACAGATACAAGCTGAAAACATTCAGTGATGTGTTCAATAGCTATATTTAGGAATAAATCTTCCTCCCTTAAAACAGATTTATATTCATTTATCCAAATAATGAGGAATGCAGTGATTCAGCAGATATCGTTGACATCAATAAAAATTAATTTACCTTTGTATTACAGCTGAAAACAAAGAAACTCATGTGAGACTAGGGAACCATAGGGATTAGCACTTTATGAATAAAACAGCAGAGGATGGACAACTTGTCCTGAAGAGTTTGAATATGGGATAAATAACATCCATGAAGTTTTGCAGAAGACACAGAGTTGAAGGGCAATGAGCAACTTATGACCTTTCACAATAAAGGCACATGAATTTCATGATTTTGGGAATACATGTAATATATTTTTGATATCTTTCTCTGTGCAGATAAGTCTACTGAGAGAGAGATTAAATATGATGTAACAAAAATAAAATTAAATCATAGCAGTAACATCTGGCTGTAATTAAGACATTCCTCTTTTTTAAGAGATTTTTTTTCCTCTTAGTCTTCATTTTATATGCATTCTGACTTTAAGCTTTTATTTCCCATGAAAGCTAAAGTGATTTTTGGATTGGTCAGTAAAAGGCAGTAATATGTCACTGCTCTGAAATTCTGCATTCTCTTTCACATCTCTAATGCCTTTCACTTACCTTGTATTAGAAGTGTAATCTTTTTTTTCTGCATTGGCTTTATGAAAGGTGTAATAAAAGACTAAAATCTTATTGTTGAAAAGATTTTGTTTCCTGGTTGATTTGCACCTCAAAATACAGTCTGTATATCTCATAGAACTTTTAGTTCCTCTTCTACAGCTATTTTATATATTGGAGGAAAAAAAAATCTAAATTTAGAAGGGCACAATTATTACAATATTTTTTATTACAATATTAGGTTTCTATAAGCAATGATTATACAACCAAATCATGCAGAAACACTTGACCTAGTCCTAAGCTAAAATGGTACATGGGAATGAAGCAAAGAGCATTGAGAATATATTTTGCACAGATGCAAAACCAGACTATCTGAACCTAAACCGTTACTTCCATCCTCTCAGATTTAGCTCTAGGCAGATTTGACCATGCTGGGATGTGCCTCTATGTTGAACATTGGCTGGATAACATGGGTTTGCTCAGTAACTCTGTGGATACCTCTTTCAACCATAGCTGACCCCACTGCCTGGTTCCTATTTGAATACACTCACTTAAAGAGATATGCTCAGGTAACCATGTCTTCTGCATGTGCCTGTGAGACCCTGCTCTTGCCTGGGTGCTGAGGCATATCCAGCTTTAGCTGGATGGAACTACTTTAGCTGCTCCCTCCTGAACTACTTTATTTCACGAGGGAGCAGCGGGCAACGGAAGAGTATTCAGACTCAGGTTGAAACTTTGTCTTAACCTAGCCAAGACAGGGGACATTCCTGAACTTGAATAGAAAGTTTTCTGAGTAGGCACTGGACGTCTTCAGCTAAAGTCTGAGTTAATCACACAAGGTTAAATTGTGAGTGAGGGGACCCCTGGTGGTCTAGTGGTTAGGATGCAGCACTCTCACCGCTGTGACCCGGGTTCGGATCCCGGTCAGGGAAACTCCCCCAGGCAGATGGAGCTCGTCAGCCCTGTAAGGCAATCCATCTAAGACAAGGTCACTCTAAACAAACCTACGTCCTGAGGACCTCACTGCCACTGTCCAAGCTTGCTCAGCCCTGGCAGATGAACCTTAGTATTAAAGGGTGGGCTCAGTTCAGCGCACGCTGTGTCTCACCTAAAAAATCCACTGCGCAGGCTTGAAGGGTAATGACCTTTCCCAAATCTTTGTCCACGAAGACTGGCTATACAAATTGTGGGTGAATAAAATGGGTGTGAGCAGTCTTTCCTCTGACCTCTGTTTTGTAGACTTAGACTAATACCTTTAGGCCTGTACCATCTTACTTACTGTATATTCATATGCTACCTTGCACACAGAGACCTTAATCTCATTGATTTGTTGAGCAGTACTGCTATAAAAATTTCTTTATAAGAGAAAACAGATAAAATAAAATATATAATATATAATATGTAATATATAATATATAATATATAATATATAATATATAATATATAATCCTAACCACTAGACCACCAGGGGACCAGCACTCTCACCGCTGCGGCCCGGGTTCGAATCCCGGTCAGGGAAAAAGACCCCCAGGCAGATGGAGCTCGTCAGCCCTGTAAGGCAATCCATCTAAGAGAAGGTCACTCTAAACAAACTTACGTCCTGAGGACCTCACTGCCACTGTCCAAGCTTGCTTGGCCCCGGCAGATGAACCTCAGGATTAAAGGGTGGGCTCAGTTCAGCGCATGCTGTGTCTCACCTAAAAAATCCACTGCGCAGGCTCAAAGGGTAAAAACCTTTCCCAAATCTTCTCTCGCGAAGACTGGTCATACAATATATAATACATAATACATAATGTATATGAAATATAATAGATAATACATTGTATATAATATATAGGGTATATATAGGGAATACTATATTATATTATTTCTATAATATAACTTCTTGATGAAGGACAATTTGGGCATCCTTGGAAGAAAGTGTGCCCAATTAGATGACATATTCTGTTAAGCATCACCAACCACCCAGAGGTATACTGGGAAGATGCAGTTTTCATGTTCATAATGCCCTGAAGGCTTTACTTCAGTTATCTAACTGAATGGTCAGGGATACCAAAGTATAAGGATTTAAGTGAGTTGTTCAATGCCACACAGAGCAGTCAGCAGTTAGGAGAGATCATAATGTAGGAATTACTAATTCCTCCACTTTTCAGCGTGAGGTAATGTTACTTTGTAACTGAATACCCAATATCAGTCCTCTACAGGAAAGAATGAATATAAACAAATTCTCCAGCATTTACTTTTTCTAGTGGTAACAAAGAAGTAAGTTACATTTTGGAAATTCAAGGCTTTTTTTTATTACCAGCCCTCAGTCAGAGCTTCAGTTTTGCTCATTTGTCACTAACAAAGTGCTGCTGGAATGAATAATTCGCAATAGATAATGCATTTGTTGAACTTTGTTTGTTTCCCTAATTCTAGGCTTTTTACAATAGTTATAAAAAAGTTTCAGAAGCAGATTCCCGACTCAGAAACACTTAACTTGAAGTACATTAGTAATCTCTTTTACTTCAATAAGACTACTCAGGTGTTCATGAAACACATATGTGTTACCAGATTATTGGAGCCATCTTTTGAACTTTGAATGGCAAAATAAAAATAATAATTTTTCACCAACATTTGAGTTTAAAATTAATTTTTAAACAATATTGTATCTAGCAAAGTTTTAAAGTACAAATAATCACAGATAATGAACATTTACAGTCTTGTGCATGCTGTTTATAAAAAACTGAGATTCAGTTTGGAGTAGATTAATATTTATTGAAATATTGTTCCCTTCAGACTTCTAATACAAATCTCCTCAGAACTATCACTGTAGAATTGGCAAAAAAAGTCATCTATGGATACAGGAACAAATGATGGTCAAATTCTTTTTCTAAGATCTAGCACAGGGCCACTTTTTAAAGGTCATATTGCTTTCTGTTTGGTACCTCCATTAGGTTGATTTTCCTCTCAAGTTTATATGTGATAGTCAGTAAGAACCTAATGGAAATCCTCGAGCAGTGAAGTATAATGAAGTAAACATGGAAAAGGGCCCACTGTTTTCATTATGATTATGGAATAAAACTTTATACTTCTCCTCACAGTTTCAATCCTGTCAGATTATTATTTTTTAATATTTTGCCCAATCTCATATTTCTTGCCATGCCGGTAAAATAAACCAGATGGCAGTTAGGCCCCCAATACCCCTAAATATATTTTCAGTCAAAAATATACTACTGTAGATGAAGCAGAAATACTCCACATGCCACATTCTTGACAGCTTTGTGGAGAGGAGTAGAAGTCATACAAAACATCAATAGTTCCTCTGACTCAGTTTAAATCACACATTGTGATTTTGTCTTTAGGGAAAGAGGAAACTTGGTTTCATTTTTTTAAAGCACAGCTAGAGGAGGTTGTTACATTTTTGTAAAGTTATAGAAAGACTTGATCTAATCATGCTTTGTGTGATCTATTTTTTGGGGTTTTTTTTGTGGGGTTTTTTTTTCATTAGGATTTGGAGTTATTGCTCATAATCTTTAAGGAAGTTTCCCAAAAAATATGAGGTTTTAAAATGTGTTGATATGCCTTATGGTCTACTGAAGCATTACATTTTGAGGAAGGGGAGAAAAAAATAACGTGTATTTGAGCCACACGCTGTCACAAGTGAGTGGTTTATGTTGCTTTCAAAGAATCAGCAAGAAAACTATCAGCAAAAGCAGGTTTAATAATAATTTGAAAAACCATGACAAATATTCATGGCAAAGTTCACTCTACTATTTACTATGTACATGAAACATTGTATTGGGTTTGGTGGCCAGGTTTTGGTAGCAGGGGGACTACAGGGGTGCCATAAACTTCCCCCGTGTCCAACAGAGCCAATGCCAGCCAGCTCCAGGACAGACCCACTGCTGGCCAAGACTGAACCAATCAGGAATGATAGTAACGTCTTAGTGATAACCTATTTAAGATGAAAAAAATAGTTATTGCACTGATGTAATTGTGTTCAGAGAAAAAAGGAGTGAGAATATTTGAGAAGAACAGCTCTGTAGACACCAAGGTCAGTGCAGAAGGAGGAGCAAGAGGTGCTCCAGGTGCTGGAGCTGAGGTTTCCCCGCAGCCCATAGTGCAGACCATGGTGCGGACCATGGCTGTGCCCCTACAGCCCCTGGAGGACCATGGTGGTGTGGAGATCCACCTGCAGCCTGTGGAGGAGCTCACGTTGGAGCTGGTGGATGCCCAAGAGAGGGCTGTGAACCCATGGGAAACCCATATTGGAGCAGGCTCCTGACAGGGACCTGCAGACCTGTGGAGAGAGGAGTCCAGGTTTCCTGGTAGGACTTGTGACTCTGTGGAGAACCCACACTTCAGCCTGTGCCTGAAGGACCGCATCCTGGGGAAGAGTTACACACGTTGCAGCAGTTCATGCAGAACTGTTGCCCATAGGAGGGACTCCTGCTGGAACAGGGGAAGGACTCCTCTCCCCTAGCAGTGGTAGAAAAAACCTGTGATGAAGCTCCATTCCGCAACTCACTGTGCTGCTGGGGGAGGAAGTGGTAGAGCCTGAGAATGATGGAGGGGTGGGGAGAAGGTGTTTTTAAGATTTATTTTACTTCTCATTATCTGTTATTTTGTTAATAATAAATTCAATTAATATCCCCAATTTGAGTCTTTTGCCGGTGATGGTGTTCGGTGAGTGATCTTTCCTGGATCTTATCTCAACCCACGAACCCTTCATTATATTTTCTTTCCCCTGTCCAGTTGTGGTGGGGATTGATAGAGCAGCTTGGCATCCAGCCTGGCATCCAGCCAGGGTCAACCCGCCACAAACATACAAAGGAAAAAAGAACAAAATAGAATCAATTTAGAATGATTTACAGGAGGTCAGAATAAAACAGTAAGGATGGAAAAGGGTAAGGGTGAAAAGGGATAAGCGAGACCCTTCTGTTGGGTCACAAAGTGCAGTTGTGACTCTGCCAAAAAGGCTCAGACTTGGTGATTTATATCTGAAGGATTTTAGAGTGATTCAATAGAATTTACTACAATTACAACGACGACAACTATAGATCTGACATGGCAGTATTTATGCTATACTTGCTATAGGGTATCCAAATCAATTCACACAAATGCATACACACAAAAAAGAAGTATGTACAAAGCTATAATTGTGAAAAACTCCCCTCAAGTGTCAGTGAAATGCTCACATTGAATGCCTGGGCATTCTCAATGGGTGAGGAGGAGTGAGGGTAGCAGGCCCGGTTGTCAGCTATTGGTGATGGTCCTCTGAGTATCGCAAACTTGAGAGTTTGTGAGCTCTGAGGGGCATCTTACTAAGAGGGAGGTGTCAGCCCACTCTAGTGTGAGAAGACGTCAATATATCCCAGCTAAGTGTTATTGGGTTCTTGATATTCTGCACATAAGGAAAACGGAAGGAAATTTTCTAGCAGATGTTTGACTGCAATAGGCATGGTACAGGGATGCTGAATAACACAGATATGTGGGTCAGATGACTCTAACACCATTCCTGAGACTTATCCATGTCTGTCATACCACAGTGCGTTAAAGTTGTGAGCTTGTTCATATGCTGTATGCTGTAACCTCTACAGTTTACAGCCAGGACTTTGTCAGTCTGGTAAAACAACTGAAATGACAGCAATACAAACTAAACAGAAATACTCATTCAGGAAGAGTTTTGTCTCCTTCTGTTGCATCGTCTTATAAAGTGGCTTTAACAGCTGGGCCAGACATGAGGTACATAGGCAGACTGGAAGCTATTAGGCTAAACTCTCTGGAATATTTATTTGCAACATCTGGAAAGTAATTTGATTCTTCTGCAGGCAGCTAAGTTTCCTATGCTGTCAACATGTGAATCTACATTTGAGTTTGCTGGTCATGTTAACCAATAGAAATGATAGGGAATACAGGATGGGGCTTTCATGTGTTGTTTCAAAAGCAATTGTGAACCATGAACAATCACATGTTAAATCTTATGTTACAGATCTTAAAAATACATTCTGAAAAGTGTCTATCCTTTTATGTCTCTTCTATGAAATATCACGCTTAAAAGTTTGTTCCTTTCAGGAGAGTAACTCTGAAAAGCCATGATTTTTAGGAAAAATCACAGTGACAGGCTTTCAGGTCTAGCAATTGAACGCTCTTTTACCTATGAAGAATGGCAGTGAATGCCTTTTAAAGATTTAAATTGAAAAAGAAATTAACCTTGATGCTGGATCGCTAAAAGAATCAAGAAAAATTGAATCATGGACTTTCTGGACACAAAAAAGAAACTTGCCAGGTCTTCTATAATGTCCTCCTAAATATATATTTTTCAGATTATGATAATTTAGACATATCAGTTTTCCTCATACTTCAAAGTTGAACAAGAAAAGCTTATGTTTGTTTACATAAAAAAACCCAGTACTGAATATTTCATGAGTCTATTTTGTATTATACATAATTTTATGTTTGGGTCCTTTGCTAAACTAAACTGGCATAATTCTACCAGGCTGTGGATAGTGATAAATTTGCATTAGTTTGTTACATGTGAAGACTGAACTCTTGCAGTTAGTCATCATATATTTTGGAGTAGAGTTGCTGCAAGCCCCACAAAAAAGACCACAGTCAACCTATTCCTTCCACTCCTGTCCCTCATCCATTGAAGGACTAGCCCTGAAGCTCCTTATTCTGAAACAACATTAGAGGCTGGCATAGCAGTAGAACTTCAAACAGGTATTGACATTTTGCCTTTATTTATGATGGTAGTAGCTTCAAGTTTTGAGGCAGGCTGCCATGTAAGCAATAATTCAGACCTATTCCCTCTGAGGAACTCTGGGTGCGATTTTACTGGATTTTTTTTTTCTTTTTAAATATTTTTTTGTTTCAAAACAATAATTGAAGTGGGCAAACAAGAAAACATTCATGAAATAATTCATTGCAAAATGTCAGACCTATTCCTTCAACGAACCTTCATAGTCTTACGAGAGCAAATCTTTGTTGAAAGATTTTTAAATGACAGGTGAATGGATTTTGCAAGAGAGACAATATACATTCTCATATCTGCATCAAAATGGATATTGAATCTCATTTCCAGATTTCAATACTTACACTTGAATGAGGATCTCACAGTGGTGAAAATCACTGTTTTGCCAAATTTTAGAGGAAATAAAAAATAAAACAACCTCTCATGTAAACTTTCTATGGTAAATATATTTACTGACCAGAAAGTCCAACTAACAGGTATAGCATTAGACAACAAATTCTGCTAAATTTCCATTGTAGTCTTTGTATCTATCACTCTGATTTAGATTAGCTGAGCATCTGTCTCATGGCTTTGTTACCCTTTAATAATCAATATTTGTCATTTTTTTACAGGAGACATTTTCTTTTGAGGTTGTTTGCAACCTTACAGCCATATTAGCTTGCTAACATTAAGGCCATTATTTTAGATAACAAAACCCTAGGGATTTCACTGTTGCTAGCCCTTTCTTTCTTTGCCAGAGAAGATGATTTTGAATTATACCCAAGGGCCAGATTCTGATCTCATCTGTGCTGGTGGAGTTACCTGATAGTTACTGGTACCAACAGCATTATAGTAGAATAGACTACCTTAGCTTTCAGAGCCCTCTAGAGTCCAGCTTGCATGGAAACCCCGTTCTAAATTCTTTCAAAGATACCAGGTTTATCCATGCTTTGGCTCATTTATATTTTTAGATTTAAAATGCCACTATCTTTTCACAGGATGACACTGAGAGGTTCCACAGTGGAGCCTAAAGAAAACTTCTAGGTTTTGTGATTTCAGTATAAATCATGACATAAATATGTCTACACATTCTTTGTAGTAAATAGGTCAGACGAGATAGATGAATTTAAAGTAAATACACAGGAAGCATCAGACCAAGCAGAGAAGCTGTGTTCATAAGTCATCCAGACTGGCTGGCATTCACCTGGGAGCGCTGAGGGAACTCAAATGTGAAATTGCAGAACTGCTGACAAAAGCATGCAAACTACCATTTCAAACACCCTAAGTGATGGAGCTCTGGCTGACTGCCAGCATTACTCCCACATGCTGCAAAGTTTCTGGAGTCTGGAAACTGCAGGTTGGCCATTCCTGATGAGACGGTAGAGCCTGTAATGAGGAGTGAATTCTCTGATTTCACAAGTGTACAAGGTCTTTTGGGCAAAAGAGGCAGCAGGGCTTGTGAGCAGAGAAGTCCGGGGACACTAACAGGTCAGTTTTGTGGAGATGTCTACAGCATGCAGATAGAAGTGATCCACTGGATTGCGCATTAGGGTTTTCAAAAAACCTCTGACAAGTTTTCATGCTAAAAGTTCTGGACGAGCTACAAGAGGGATTTTGGTGTGAAACAAATCTAGGGACTCTGCAAACATGTAAATTTTATATGGCGTCATACGGTATTTCCAGCTTATGTCCACATAACCATGAAATTAGCTTTAATATTTCATCCATGATTAGTCAGACTGCCTAAAAATCACCTGTTAAAATAAACTGGACATGTTATAAACAATGTTGCAGGGTTCTGACTGCATCATCCATCTCTTATGTGCCTCTGTGGGATTGTACCATCTTTAAACTGCTCCTCTTTCCCTCCCGGGTATGACACATTTATATGACCTTAGATCATACTGACACGACAACAGAACAAGCTGTGAAAAAGAGCTGTGAGAAGCCCTCATTGACAGTGTCCACTCATGTATCCTCTACATTCTAAGCTTGGGAGCTTCATTTAAGCTCAAACCCTTGCTCAAGCTATGTTGTAGATATGCTCTGCCTGGCCTTGTACCTTGCTCATACCAGTCTTGCCTTTCTGCCTTCACTTTTGGCTTGATCTCAGACCTCCCTCATCACTACAGATGTACCTGGTGATCACAGGTCTGTTGGCTGCATGTGCCCATCATCTCTGCTCTTCTTACAGGAGTTCTGTGGACCTGTGAACCTTGCTAGTGAGGAGCTGCACCTGCCTGCCTTGTTGTGACTCTTGGCTACCCATTTGCCTTGCAGAGCAGGCTGCTCATTCTGCTCCCTGGCAAGCTACCCTTGTCAGGAGCAGCCATTGCATTTGCCTTTTTTTAATTACACAGTGTGGAGTGGAAATTTGTGACTGACATCAATAGAAACGTGCTTCTTTTGTTCTCATAAGTCCTTACGGAATCACATTTTCAAGTAGCTCACTATTAACTTTGTGTTCCCTGTTTTTCAGTTACCCAGGTTAAAAGCAATGCAGTTAAAAGGCTGTAGGCTATGCGAATTTCTTCACAATAAGATAGAGTGAAACCCTGCAGCTAGAGATTCCAGCTTTGCCTATGCTTTTAAGTGGAGGAAGTATCCAGACGGGAGTATGTGTAGCTGTGCATCCTTAGAGTTCTTTTCTCTCATTGATATTCATCTGAATAGCCACTAACTGCATCTCCTCAGTTCCCATTCACAGTTAGCTATGCCTAGGCTCCTGAAACTTCAATATATGAACAGTTTGTTCCTGATAATGAATCATTATATTGATAACAGAAAGAAAATAAGAATTCTATCTGAAATACTAGAATGCAACAGACTGATGCAAAGCAAGGAAACTGCATTTGTCTTCACATGATTTTGAAAATAATAAGGAGTAAATGGTATTTTTTAACCTCTTGGTCTGGCAGTCTTTAGCATCCTATCTGGAAGAAATATCAAATGTTGTCCTGGAAAAGAAGGAGTACAGACCTTGGGTCCCTTTCCGTCAAGCTTGAAAAATGCTCTTTGTTGCTGCCAGTGAATACTGAGAACAATATGAACAAAGAGAATATCACTTACAACATGGTGTCAAACTGCATCAAGCAAAATAACCTGAAGGAAGACCTTCATGTTGTATTATCACATCTTCCAGCATATGTTACCTCTTGCATATAGAAAAAAAGATTTATTTTTCTTCTCAGAGTGAGGAAAAAACCCCACCACTGACAGCGCTTCGTGCTGAAAGTTACATTATTAATGCTTATTGGGAAAGGGAGAAACTTTATATAAATACACTATCACTGCAGTTAAAAGAAGGTGCCGAACATAGAGTTTGAAGACAGAAAAAGTGGGTAATTGATTTCCTTTGGATCTTTAAAAATACAGGCACATGCATGGAACCAGATCTGACATGAATTACCAGCAGTGTTAATTTAGAACCATTCTTTGGAAATCTCCTAGAATTATGGTAACTTTATTCAGATCACAGTATGTATGAATATGAGTAGGAAAGTAGTGAAAAAACACTACTTCTTCTTATTTTGAATCTGAAAAGGCTCTGTAAGAATGTAGCATCTACAAAACTACAAATGAGGAAAGCCTCTTTCAGAAGTTATGGATTTAAATTCAAGGTGAGTTGTAGAGCTCCAGCCTCACACTTGTGGACTGTGCAGCATGACCTTGCCCTCGAAGACAAGTGTAGTCACACAGAAATGAAGGTTCATCAGGAGTTTCTGGGTGCAGAGGGGAACACAATCACATGCTGCCCTGAATTCTAACAGTCTAGGCAGAAGGTTGGTTAGGGCACCCATATTTGTGTATTCATCACTCATGGCATGAGGATGCTCAAACACTTATTGATACAGCTCATAGATAAAATTACTTGTACACATTCTTTACACAAGATATATCTGACTTGCTCTCAGTCACATTCTAGCTATAATATACTCTTCCAGTGAGAGATGCATATCTAAAATCATTTCAACATAGAAGTAGGCATAAGATTTTTTTAAGAACTCATAACACAATCAAAATCACAAACTAGAAAAATAGTTAACCTTTGTTAACTTTATCACATAGTGGCATTACCTACTCTGTCCTCCATTCTATACCCAACCATTTGTAAAATCTACTAATTGAATTATCTGTTACATTTAGATTGTTAGATGTCTAGGATAAAGAAATAACTTCTATTGTATCTCTCGGCAGTTCAGTGGGACCTAATGTGGAGTAGAACTGCAAGATTCTGATGTAACATAAATTATAAATAATTAATTGTACAGGTAGAATAGACCTGTTAACACTTTCTTCTCCAAAAAGACCTCTAGTGTGTTACAACAAAAAAAAGCATTGGGACACTTATTCCATCATGCTGTAGAGAAAGGGAAGATGGTTATGAACTTCAGATTTCTTGAAATAATAATTTTGGGCATCAGAGCTCATAAATTGCAGGCATGCAACCTAGTCTCCCCATCTGCTTATATTCTCTAAAGAACATCTTCATCTGCTTTCACCTTAAAAAGTGACCATTCCTTTGCAGTATCGTCTAAGTCTCCTGATATTCCTCTCAAATTTTTTTTGTTTCTAAATCCTTGAATCCCTTCATATAACTCTTCTTAATAGCTCTCCAGATGAATTATTAGGTAGCATTGTTTGAACATATCTCAAGAGGTTTTTTTATACCTTATACCTCTAAGCATCTTTCTTTCACCATCTTTCTCCAATCGTTTGTTCTGTTACTCCTTCCAAATTAACACCATCTAAAAAAACACATTTCCACGTTGTTTTACCCTGTGAAGGACATTGCAAAGGCATGCAATATCTGATTAATATCATACATTAATTCTGTTTGTCTGATTGGTGTGATATGACTCCCTGGATGAGAATGACAGGCTTTCTGGGAGGAACTGACACAAACACAGGGATGCAGACAATGGTAGCAAACACCTTACATTTGTACCGGTATTTAAATGGCAGTGCAAGCAGAAAAAGAGAATCTCAGACAGTGCTTTTGAGCAGGTTAAACAAAAGGCTACCCCAGTGCCCCACGCTCAAACTGACTGGAATTTTACCAAACATGAAACTGTTCTCAAACAACGGAAACTCTCCTTAGTGAACATGGTAAATAAGCCTCAAGTGCCCAACACCAGTCCCACACTATAGGCATTTATCTCGTTTCATCTCTCATCTTTACTCTAAAGTGTAATTCTCTGTGGTATTACACTTCCTTTTAAGAATTAATCATAAATATAACATTTCTCATGAAATTATTATAGGTAGAAAAAGTCCTGCGCTGCATCTGTCATAGTCTTCTCGTTTAGCAATTCTGTCAAAAAGTAACAGCTACAGTTTGTTTTTGTAAGTTGTTCTTATTCATTATGCCTCTGCTATCTTCCAAGTAGCTAGAAACAGTCATTCATTCCAGTATTTTAAAAGGCATTGAAGCTAGACCTTCTTGACAGTAATTACTACGATCTTACTCTTTTTGAAGGTTGACACCACATTTCTTTTCTGTTATCTACCGGTACTTCTATCCCAGTTTCATTTATGAGAGCAGCATGAAGAAGAAAATTATAAGGGCTGAGATTTAAGTGACAGATTCCTACTCCAGGAGAGCTGCCAGAGCTGTGTTGGAGTGGGAAGGTAAGTTCATCTGCTGCACTACGAAAGGATCTCTTTCATGCATATGGCAGTAGAAATGAGTGTAAAAGGTTGTGTGTACACACTGGGCCTTTTCATCTGGCTCTAATAACCAGCTACAATTCAACTTGTCAGCTTCTCTCTAGAGCCCTGCTGTAGTTTCTCAGAGATGCAAAATTGAAGTTGTATGATGCAGAGGAAGCACAAAAAGTCATTCAAAGCTCTATCCAGTTATCCCGGGATGCAGGATAATCACAATATTTCACCTCTTGATCCTTTTCAGTTTCTGGTTCATAAGCAATATCACGCCTTTTCTCTGGAGCACTTCTGGTGGCAGGCCTGTTTTGATATGCAGTTTTGTTGAACTAGCCCTCTGCTTTCTCTTTGCTGTTGTAACTTCATTTCTGCTCACTCTTGCTCCAGAACAGAATGCTGGTTTTCCACCATTAGACGTCATATCCTACAAGCTTATGCTATTACAGATCAGTTGGTGATCTGCACTTTGGGGTCTCCAGATCATCAAATTTCTGTACTTCTTGAATTGTCCATAAGCCATGTCTCTCCTCCTGTATACTGTCTTTAAATCACATAGTTCACCCACGCTCCAGGTCTAGCACTAAACCTTCATTTCTGTTGGTTCTTCTATATCATACCACACAAAAGAATATCTTCAATCACATGATCACTCAACATGATGTTCTCCTTTGGGATGTCTGTATCCAATTACAGTATCTTTACTCCATTATTTATTACCATAGCTGATTTTTTTTTGTTTGTTTTGGTATTTTTTCTGATTTTTCACTTTTGAAGAAAACAGATAAATGCTTCCTAATCCCCAACTCTTATTTTTTGGTCATTGATTGGTTGGCTTGTGAGCTTTTGCCTTGATTAGACTTATTTTCCTAATTAGTCTTATCACTGAAAATTGTGATCAAAGATCTTCCTCATATATTCAGTGGGCAGACTTTTGCACAATTTGTAACACATAGTACCTGACTGGTCAGCAAACAACTTACTGCAGCAAACTCACTAGCATACAGAGAGAGAAAAAAGCTTACCAATCACAGAACAGCAATTTATTTTTTTTCCATAAAAAATAAGCAAATTCAAACTCTGGCATTAGCTTCACTGTGTTGCAGTTACCTGAACTATCCTTACAAATAATCAAAGTCACTTCTGCCTAATGCTAAGAACTGTTCCTGCTTCATCTGTGCAGCAGAACTCATCCTCACTCTGCTTCTGTGGATACTGATGCTCAATCCATTTCTGGATTTGAGGAACACTACTATGTGAATCAAAATGATTTGCAAGAGCAGCCTGTTTTAGTGCCTACTGAAATAAATGAGATTATTTCTTTGGCATTCAATGGGCATCAAACAAGACCTGTACTGAATGGTGGAACATTTCTTACAATTCAAAATGACTTAATGAGAGATACTGTTTTTCAACTATGAACTCTCAACAGTTTTCCCTAGAGGAGAATCTAGGACATATAAGGACATTTGTTTGTTGGATTTTTTTCTTAGTCAATGCTGATAACTTCATAAAGAATTTCAGACTACTCTAGGGAGAAAAGATTCAAATTAAAAATGAAAAGTTGTATGGACTTGTATGTATTCAAAGCTTGTATTAATTTTAAATAGGTAATAGGTACTTTTAAAATTCACAATACTTGGGAAAAAAAAGGACAAGTATGTATTTGAGAGCAATTGATTAAAACTAGCTGCAATTACTGGGACCCATCCACCCATGTAAAGGTTGAAGGATACAGCAAGAAGCAGCCTTATATCATTGTCATTCCTTCAGCTACTTATAGCTTAATAGTATGGAAAAAAAAATCAGACTGAAGAAAAAAAGAAGAGCAGAAGTGTGGGAGTAAAATGAAAGACAGCAAAGCATGTTTTCTACCTATTCTGTGTGCCAAAGGGGTTGTTTATGGCTTTAAAGATTCAAAACATCTAGGGACAAATTATTCTTAGTTACGCAAAACCAAATGGAGTTGAAATAGGGATACAATTGTCCTTCAGACTCTGGGAATTAAAATCCAGATTGCAGCGGGAATGGCTAAAGCTTCCGTAAATTTAGAGAAGACAGACTTCTGTGCAGTTTACTGCTCTTGAACCTTTCAATTCTTGGACTAAATTCACTGCTGGGTACCCCCAGCATTCAGACCCCAGCAGAGGAATCGCCTGATAGGGGGTTTGGGGAGAGGATGACAACCAGTGAAGGTAATAACCTCAATGACTTCACTGAATTCCCATGTGAACCTGAATGAGAGACCTTGAGACACAAGGGCTTGGTTACAGCAGCTGGTAGGGCAGGATTGCACTGGTTTGCTGTGTTTTCTCCTAAGAGATCATCTCCAAAGCTTAAAGTCCAACCTTAGTCAGCTGTTGTAGAAAAATGTATATACTTGCTGTTCTTGTGAGCACATCGCCACTGCCACAATAGAGAACTAAATCTTAGTGAGAGTTTTAGAAACATAGTCCTGTAAGCTCTGACCGAGTAATAATGTTCTTTTGCCACCTTTGGTGGAAATTTGTATCACTCTCTGCTGCTATCAATCCCTCTGTCCTCATGGCTAGTACAGTGTTGTATGCATGTCTTGGTGGTTATTCTCCTTTGTTTTGGTCTGACTGTTTCATCAGCCAAATGAATTCAATCTAATGACATTTAGTATATAATCAGATCTAAGTTTGGACCCAGATTCCTGGGGTTCAGGCATATGAGAATTTAGAAGGCATTCAGAATCATGTTTAATATAAAACAATCTGGAAGCTGAACAAGCTGAATATAAAAGTTGAGTCCTATCTGTGGTTCCAACAAAGATGTGCCCTAAGATAGCTAGAAGTTAAATGGGAAGAAATAGAAAGGTTCAGTAGACTGTAGCCAATTTACCACTGCTGCCAATACTGAAATACAGCTCATTCTGAATTAAGCTGGCAGTGATATATGGCATAATAAATTTGCTTGCTATGACTCTTGGGCTAAGACCTTTTGGGGAAAGTTGCCTAAAGAAAAATCTCACTTATATTTTAATTTTTTTTAAGATATATGTTTGCTTGACATAGGATTTTGTGTACAGGATGGAAAAGATGGGTGGCAAGAAAAGAAGGCAGATTGGTCATTAGTTCACCAAGACAGACCAGCACACAAGAACAGAGTAGTGAAGGGACTGTTCAAAATTTTGTTTTAATTTTCCTTTTTTTTTGAGGGCTATACTGGAAGAAATGGAGATAAATTCTCCTCCCTTGCTTTCTGGGATTAGATTTAATTTTCCCTTCCAACATACTTGTGAGCTTCCCTAAAAGAACATTTGCATTTGCTTTCTTGATTAGTACATTCTTGCTTGCCTTTGGCTTTTTGGCAAGTCAAAACATTTCCAAGAGTTTAGCAAAATGTTTATAGGCATGATGAGATTTTTTAAAAAAGCAACAGATAAAAACCTGGGTTTTATCCTACACTTTTTTTCCTTGCTAACCTCCTTGCAATTTCACTGTACAAACAAGTGAAATGGCAGCAGTGAAAGTCATAGTATATTATGCCAGGCAATGTCATGGGAATGAGTGCTGAAGGCAAGAGAAGGTAGGACTGATTTTGCTACCAGAGAAACTGTGGCATGGAAGAGGATCTCAATAATCCAGAAGAATTCTCTAGTAATTTGCAAACATCAAAAGTGGTACTAGAATTTCCTGACTGTCTTCTGGCACATGGTGTCTTGAAAGATGTGAGCATTTACAGCTAACCAATGCCAAAAGGGGATGCCTTTTACCCCTTTTCCACTCCCACATGTTCACTATGCTGGTGCTAATTTTACCCTCTTTGACAGCCTCTTTAATTCACTAACTCCAGGGTGTGGAGGAAAGCATTGAACACTTTCTGTTATGACAGTGAGTCAAAGGGGCCCACAGAAGATCTGATGAGCTCTAGAGGTGGAAAGGGGAGGGCATAGAGTTAGGAAAACAGGAAAAGAGAATGTTAGGAACATTGGTAAGGGAAGGAAAGGGTGAAAACAGAAACAAGAATCGTTCAGTGTCAGTAAATTTAAGATTGGTGCAGCTGTCTGTGAAAGCTGAATTGTCTTATGGGGTGGCTAAATAAATGGTCTCTATTTTTCTCTGTGAAATTTGGAGCTCCACAGTATGATATATGATGGCAGAAACACAACAATGGCAAAGTGCTATAATTTGATCAAACACCTTGTGAAAAAAATATCCTTTAATAAGCTTCACTGTAAAAACAAACAGCAGAACTCATCCACAAAATCCAAACAGAAATGCTGTCAACAGATCTAGAGTGGACTTGAGTTTATGCAGAGAAGACCTTTGGGGTTAGTGCAATTAAAATGTTAAATGAAAAGATCAGAAGACCTCAGAATGAGGCTGGTAGCATAATTCAGAGGGCTGGACCTCCTCCCTGGCCCAGGGAGTGTGATGCCCTATTAGAAGCTGATTGCTCTTCCTTTCCTTCCATCTCTCTGACTTTCCTTGTGATGAAATTTCAAGAGCATTTGGAGTTTTTAAATGTAAGTATGACTGACTCATTATATTAGAGAAGCAATGAGTCCAGCTCAATTCTCAACCTTCTAGTGCTTCACTTCCTTGTACCCATGTTCCCGAGGCTGGGGAAAAGGGAAGCAAGCACAGGGGAGAGAGTCGTCCTTGCTTGTGTTCCAGCAGTGTCCATGTGCTGTGGGACTTCACGATATACTTCACATCTCTTCTGTACTCTTTAAAAAACTCTGTCAATAGATGGAATAAGCAGCAGTTTAAATGGAAGATGGGTTTATTTCTTGTAAAAAAGATGTACCTTACTAGGTAGACGATATGATCTTGAATCACTCTTTTTCATCTATATAGCAGGTAAGTATAAGTCCAGCCTAGAAAAATTAAAGAAGGCAAAATAAAAGTATAAAAACATTGTTGGGCAAGTTTTGATGTAATACTTTTTTTTTTTTTTACCATGGGAAATATAAATACAAAGACAATCTATGTTTTTTAATTAAAAAAGATTGATCAAAACTTTCTATTAGATCCAAAAGGGAATTAGAGTATGCACTAGATTTTTGGATTAAAAGGTAAATGCCACTTTACATACTTGCAAAGGAAGAAAACACAGGTAAATTCAAAATGCAATTGCCTGGTATATTAGTTTCTTGATTATTTTAGAAAAAAAATGTTACAAACCCCAAAAGCTATTATTTAACACATGGGAAACACTTTGTCATTGAAGATTATTTTCTAGAAACCATTCAAATTAAAAATAAAGCAATTAATGTTTTTAAAATTATTTAGTTTAATCAAGGTGCCCAGTTTGAAACCACAAGATTCAGAAGGTCAGGTTATTTAATAACTGACCAAATTTTTACAGTTCTGGGGAGTTACACTAACTATAGGGTAAGTGATTATTCCAGTAATTGAATCCCTACAGTGTTGATTATTTTCTGTTTGTGTATGTTGTAGTATAGAAGAATCACAATCATTCTACCATAGCTGCGGTTATAAGATAACCATGATGATAATGACTGAGCTGATAACTCACCAGACGTTTTGACACCTCCCCTCCCTGAACTGCTTCCAATACTCTGGTTATCTTTTGGGCAGAGAGAAAAGTTAAATGGCCTTGCTCTTCTGAGGGTAAATCTGCACAGTCAGGTGGAGTTGTAGAAAGTGAAGTCTTAAGTATTGAGAACATCCCTTCTACAGCAAAGCCTCTTTGATATCAACAGCTCATACCTCCTGGTATCAATTCAACCTAAGGTACTTTTGTGTCCTCTAGATTTATCAGTTCTCTGAACTGAGGTACAGATTCCTGGGTTCAGTTATTTAGTGAGGTAACAAGATATGGAATTTGTCATAAATGTTATGCAGGCCCCTGAAAGCAGATTTTAAATTAATTCCTGTGAATGCTGTGGCAGGGGGCCTGGCTCTGCTCTTACATCATATAAGTATTTCATTAGAAATCTGCACAGTACTGGTGCAAGCAAGAGAAGAGGTCCAATATGTCTGGTGTTCACCTTCTGCAGCCGTCTTTTCAACACTGGCCTGTGTAAACCTAACTTGAAAAGAAAGATAGAGATATAAACCATTTTCACCTTTTGACTCAACCACAATTTCTTCAAAAGATGGTACTGTGCATTGCCATCACCAACTATTTTAGATCTAAGCTGAAAAATTTTTCTTCTCCTTGGCTTCAGAACAAAGATAGACCTTAACTACTAGTAAGTTTATATTTTGCACTGAAATATGGCACTTGCATGTCAGAAGTTTTCTTAGGGGGATGACCTTTAAAAACCTCAGAAGCAGCAGAGCGATGAAGATCATAGAATCACAAAATGGTTTGGGTTGAAAGAGACCTAATTATCATCTAGTTCCAGTGTCATGTGGCATCCAGGGTTGTCACTAGACCAGGCTGCTCAAAGCCCTGTCTAATCTAGTCTTGAACACTTCCAGGTACAGGGCTCCACAATATCTCTGGACAGTGTGTTCTAGTGCCTCACCACCCTCACAGTAAAAAATTTCTTTCTAATATCTAATCTAGACCTACCTTCTGCCAGTTTAAAACCATTTCCCCTTGTCATGTCACTACATGCCTGTGTAAAAAGTCTTTGGGTACTGTAAGGCTGATGTAAGGTCTCCCTAGAGCCTTCTCTACTCTAGGCTGAGAAATACCAAGTCTCTCAGCCTGCCTTCATAGGCGAGGTGCTCCAGCCCTCTGAGCATCTTTGTGGCCCTCCTCTGGACTAGCTCCAACAGGACCATGTTCTTCTCATGGTGGGGTTCCCCAGAGATGGACAGAGCACTGCAGATGGGGTCTCACGAAAGAGAAGGGGAGAATCACCTCCCTTAGCCTGCTGGTCATGCTTCTTTTGATCCAGGGATTTCTACAATAAAAAATTTTCCTTCAACCTAAAATATGAATGAAGCTCCAACTTCGAGATCAGCTCTCAGAGCTGATGGTTCAGCCTCACTTGGTGTTTAACAGGTAGATTTAATGAATCTCCCTGGCACTGTGGACTACAAGTCAGGAAATTTATAACAATGTTGGAAGCAAGAGATTGGAGGTTATTATCTTTCTCAGATGAGAGGGAAAAGATCATTAAAAAAATCAAACTTTTTGTCATGAGACGAGGGAGCAGGTGTAACTAGGAATAGGTGAATCTTTAGTTCATAAGAATTAACTTCCAATCAGAACAAGATTTAAAAGTCTAATTGTGGAACAGAGAAGGAATACATCCTTCACATGCTAGTTATTCTGCTGCATTGGAAACAGGTTAGAAACATTTGCATTTTCGGAGCTCAACATAGAGAGATATTGAAAATTTCTGGTTAGACTAAAATATTTAGAGTAATCCCTGGAGTCAGGAATCTGAAGGATGTACCTTTAGACTAAAACCATGATTGTTATGAGGTTCTAAGGACCAAATCTAAATCAGATATTCTATTTTAAGAATATATTTGGAGATGACAGATCTTCCTGTGAGAACCTCTTGACAGTTTGGGTCATTCACAAATATATTTTTATAACTTCTAATCAGAAAGTAAAATCTGTATTCAAATTCAAATAAGAAAACAACTTCTTTTGATCTTTATCCTGCAGGGAAGCCAGACACCCTTTCGAGGTCTGGTTGCTAAAGTTTAAGTTACATAGTTAAATATAAACAATTTCACTTTTACTTTAGTCAGGTGTCATGCTTTCCTACCAGAGCACCCTCATACCTGTGAAAGAGTGGAAGAGAATAGAGCTCTATCTTATGTTTATTAAGCTTGGCTGTAGGATGATAATTCAACTTCCACATTAATTTAGGGAAAAACATTTCACCATTTTATAGGCTGAAGAGGGAAAGCTAACATTTTCACCCTAGATACTCGTGTAGGGTGTAATCTTCTAAAGTTTACAATGTTCTATTTGGCCAGTTTGCTTTGGGATTCCTGATTGCACTTCAAACATTGCAGGAATTGTTACATTTGCCTCTCTCCAAGATGGCAAACTTTACCTCCCTGAAGTATAAGACAGAAACGGAGGTGGGTTTTGGTGTTCTCTTAAACAAATTATCAGAATAAGTGTTTGCATTTCAGGGATACCAGCAGTCCAATCAAATCAGGATACTTCAAACTAAGTTTAATAAAAGGCAATCATACCACCACTTACTATGGAGTTATCAATGAACTCCATAGGAAGAGGTTAAGGTTTTCAGGGACTCTTAATATAACAGATTTAGAGTTTTGCTTAACTCTAAAAAGGGCTGCACTGACCCTTAAAAATCATAAGACCTTATCAAGTGACCTTTCTTAAGAAACATACCTGTGATAGGATTTGTAAAAATAATATTTACACTAATACTAATAAAAGAACTCATCAAAGAGAAAAACTTCTTGAAAAGGGAAGTTATGGAGCTTTAATTGTTGTTCTGAAGCAACTGAGGAAGTACCATTTGCTTGCACAACATTCATTACTGTTGATGCAGGTAAACCAAAATAAATTAAGAATGGGGTGATTAAATCTTACCCCCTACATTTCAAAGTATTATTGACTCAGGAGTGGATTTCTTGGCTCTATTTTGTCAGTTTATATAGGCTGACACATCACATCCATTATTTTAACACAGTTTTTGTGTGTGTGAATTATAACTACTCTGACTGACTGGCTGCTCTGTAATGTAATGGATGTAGACAAAGGCCGCCTAAGGTAGAATACTTTATTAGGTCAATTAATATACCAGCAGCATCTTGTTCCTGGGTTAATCATTGGACTGAACCTTTACTTTGCATTTAAATGTGGCTATGGCCATAAAAATGACTCAGAAAAATGACATTTCCGTCATCTGTGTTTATTCTCTTCCCATGACTTACACATCACATTTACTCAGTTTGTGAGTCATAACTTGATTTCACAGGTGTCAAAACATCATGCTCAACCTGACATAAAAAAAAAAATAAAATCCAGCTGTGATGTCTCTACATCTGCACATCACTAACACCAGTAATAATTCTGAAACTGCAATTAAACTGGTGATGTGGCTTTAGGGTTTTTTAAGGAGTTGGTTTGGGGTTTTCTTAGATGATGCACAAGGCAGAAGAACATCTGTCCTGCCCTCCCACAGGACCTACTAATTGTATTAGTTGTATTGTCTGTACCTATTCCATAATTCATACGACAAACGGTTCTTTCTGTTTTTTGGAACCATCATTTCACAGCTTTCCTTTCTGAAAGAGTATGGAAGAAAAGTCAGATAAACCTTTTTGTCCAAACTGAAGAGGAAAGAGTCATTGAAGTTAAGTGATAATGTTTGTGAAAGAGCAAATATCAACAAATTGGACATAGATAAATTTAGACAGGGAATTTCACACCCAGATCACCTGGGACCAGGAGGTGCAGCAGGAGAAGTCTTCTAAAATGTGTTCTCAATACCTAAGTAATTTTGTGATGTGGTACCTTTGGGCTGAACTTAACCCAGAAGGGTTAAATTCTGCAAAAGGTGCTCTAAAAAGTGGGTTCCTACTACCAGCTTCTCAGCAAAATTCTGATCTTTCTCTGGTTAATTTGTAATTCTGCTGTAGCAGCGTATGCTTGTTAGACCCCATACACTCTCAAGCAATGGAATATGCCTCAGCAAACATAAAATAGAAATTAATAGCCTTAGAAATTTCACTGGTGGTT
This sequence comes from Lepidothrix coronata, assembly GCF_001604755.1. Lineage (NCBI taxonomy): Eukaryota > Metazoa > Chordata > Aves > Passeriformes > Pipridae > Lepidothrix > Lepidothrix coronata. Next base: position 8,383,425 of record NW_016690183.1, read on the forward strand.
TGGGTTCTTTTTTGTATTGGTTTTGTGTGGTTTTGGGTTTGGTTTTTTTTTTTTCCAATGAACTTTTAGAAAGAACAGAGAACATTTAAAACTTGAAGTGATTGTTGTTAAAAAGGGTCAAAATGCACCAGTAGTTGCTGTCTCCTGGCATCTGAACTCTAGCAGTTACTTTGTATTCTCAAAGTGTTAAGGAAAGCATCGAAGATCTCTCTGCATTTTATATCTATTGGTAAATTTTGACTTTTTAATGGCAATCACTTATACCAAAACTACATATATTGACCCAAAGTCCTGGTTATCTGCAAGAAATGAGCAGATTTTTACTTAATACCTCAGACCTATAAATTAATTTTCACAATTTTATTCCAGAGATCAAGATGAAACACAATATATTTAAGTTTATAAACAAATGTTTTGGAAATACATTCTCAAATGTGTAAAACTCACTCTATCACAGCAGCATTTCCTCCAGAAAGGCAAGCATTATTATCTGGAAGCTTCAGTATTTATCTCCCCATTCAAATATTACACAAGATTTATAGTCCCTGTGTTTTATATCAGACAGCTAATCAGAAAGCTTAAATCAATATTTTAGACTGTTAAGTACTTTTAGAGAACAGCTTTATAGTGATAAAGGTAGCACAGCAAACCAGCCTGATTCTGCAGTTTCACTTGACCACCAAAAAAACTCAGAAATTGTGACTTAGGAACAGGAAAGTATTGTGGCCTTCAAGAATGCCTTCATTGCAAAGTCTTTTAGAGTAGAATGAAGACATCACAGCTTGTGGGCTGTGAATAGAGGCAACATTACCTCATTGCCATTTTTTCCCTCTCCATTATTATTAGGTCATGCAAAGATATGGACTCATGCAGGACACACCAGAGAATCTTGAAAATCCATTTCTAGGACAAGAAAAAAAAAGTTTCCAGCTCTCCATTACAGGGAGGTCTAAGGAATTTTAATAACACCAAAAATATCAGACAAGACTTTTGCGAGTCTGTGGTAGAAAAGAAGATTCAGAAGAAATTATGCATCTAAACTTTTTTTCATAGTTCCACTGTATTCCCCAGCAAATAGTCATATCCATTTTGAGATTTTCTCATCTCACTTCCAAGGCAATTACCCAATTTTAATCAGATTATTGTCCTACCTTGTCTAAAATCCTGTTTTGGAGAATGATTTCTTTTGGGAGGAGAAAGACCTCATAAAGCACTTGTCAGTTATGAAATTTCACCTCCAGCTAAAAAAGGCTTTTTCTGAACCACTCTGTCCACTAGGTTAATCTCCTTTCCTAGTCACACTGAATTAACACTTCATGCTGTTTATTTCACCATGATCAAAACAGGCAAACCACAAGGTGAGGAGATTAAAGCAATTTTCCATTGTAAACTCATACATCCTAATTGTCCTCCATTTTGTCTTTGAACAAAATGGGCAGCCAGAACAGAGCTATACCTGTAGCTCAGTAATGATACCTAGCATATCTTCCTTGAAAAAGTGTTTCACAAAGGCTATATGCTCATTTCAGACCTGCTCCAAAGAGGACAAGAAAATTTTGAAAAACACCTCAAACCAACATGGACTTTCTACATCAAGAAGACTTAATTTCTGGATGAGGAAAAGAGGTTTATGCTGTTATTCGTTCATTCTGGCATTTCCAGAAGTAAGAAAAAAAATTCTCAAAACTACAAACTCCACAGAATTCTGCATTATCCCTTTGGAAGAATCTGTCTAAAGTGCTTAATCTTTCACTTTTGTTATCAAGAAGACTCTAGGCCCAGTACTGAAGGTGGGGTTGAATTCCACCTTGAACATATAGCCCAGGTTTTCCAGAGGGAAAAGCAACGAGGCTTTCAATTTTATTTACAGACAAAGAAATTGTAGAAGAACTAATGGGGCAGTGAGTGCTCAAGGAAACTGTTAAAATTAAACATGACTTCTAATTTATCACAAAATGATTTCCTTTTAAAGTGTTCTTAATTTTTGTCAATACATACTACAGTAGCATTGGGAAACTACCTGCACAATGAGCCCTATTACTGTAGGTATGATGTATATATGTAGTTAAAATAATTCTTGTCCCAAACAACTGGTAGCCTAAAGAGAAAACTTAATGAAAGTGATGTTATCCCCATTAGCCAAGAACAGAGGCACAAAATTTCAAGACCAGCTTCACTGTTGCAACTTTAGGCCCTAGAATAAGAGAGGATAGAATGACAATCACTACACCTCAAATTCAACTGCATTCTGGTGGAGCCTTTATCCCTCTTCATTTACTGCAGACATACCCTAGCATACATGACACGTCAAAACCCACAAAATATAGTTTGTACTATGGCCCAGGTATCAGCTCAGCACTGCAATTGTGGGGCAAGACAAAAATCTTTGAATGCTTTTCCTGTTTTGGGGAAGTGTCCAGCCTGATGTGATGGGCGTATTTATTTCTTTAAGCATAGTTTAATTTACCAAATTTGAACTTTTAAGAACATTTTAAACTTCTTAAAACAAACCCCTTAGAGATAATTGGTTTTTAACATGAAAAGATTTACAATGTTACAAAAATATTTTAACTCAGATATCCTAGAAAAAAAATTGGCACCTTAATCACATATAAATTAATCTAACAACTATTTTTTTAAAACCAGAATTTGCTGAAGAATTGACATTACGTATGCTACAAAGCAAAGCCACTGTGTAATTAGTGACTAAAAGCTTTCAGAAGTGACATCTACCTTCAAGTAAAACATTTTTCACCTGTCTCATTATGTGTGGAAGAATGTAAGATGGATGAAAAAGTAGCTTTTCACTTTTGTCTTATTTTTCAAACTGTAATTGTTGCCATGTGTTAAGAAGACAGTTATTGGACAGTCATCCTCAACTCCTCTTTTAGGTAAGGATATTAAGAAATAATATTTCTGTGCTGATATAGCATGGTTTCTAATTTTTTCCGGATACTTGAGTACGCAGTCGAGGATCCTGCATCAGAAAAAAGTTTTTTGCTCCCAGAGGGCTTAAAGAAGTAGGCAAGAGACAATGGAGAGACTTGAATGACCCACTTTTTGGGTCTTAACAAGGCACCACTTTACTGCAGAAAGAGGAAAATCCTCTGTCTGGACCATGACTGTGGCTCAGCTAACTGAGCTAATATTGGGAGCTTTATTTTAATATGAAATTATATTTGAAAGACAGAGCATTGGGAACCAGCCTGAGTGCTCTTTACACATGACTAGATGCAGTGAATTCTTTTTACAACAGAGAATTGGGAGCCAAGTGTCTGTCACAGCAGTGAAGACAGACAGTCAGCATGAGAAATGCTCTGCAGCTGCATTCTGCATGCACGTCCTCAGGGCAAAGACACATTTGTCAAAGCCAGAGAAAAGTACCCTGCAGTAGCTGAAGCCCTCAACAAAGGATGCCAGGATGAGAAATCTGAGTTGCTCACATGGACAGGAAAGGCATTATCTTCATAAGGACAATTTGTGAGACATTGCTGTTCCCTAAATGCATGAATCCAAGGAGTAAGCTGTGCTGAAGATGCTAACCTGAACAATGGGCACAGTGGTGGTGTTGATGAGGGTTTGGTGGCAAAAAATAGGAATTTTATTTTTACCATTGTGATTGCTGGTGAACAGCTAGAGAGGTAAGCTGAAACTTTGCCCTGGACCAAAACTTGGTCTGAAAGAGAAGGCATGGTGTGGGAATCACCAACACAGAGGCAACAGGTGAAATTTTACAGGTGGTTGAGAGTGTTCAGGGAAATGGTACAGAAGGAGAAGAGAAGGGCGTCAAAGACAAGTATGCTCGGGATGCCACACAATTCTGTAGAAGGAGAGGAAGACACCTAGCAGAGTACAGAGTAATAATAAGTGACCTGCCACCGGAAAAATCATGAGCATGAGGCTGAAGGTAGGTCTGAAGTGTCCTAGGCTGGCAATCATCTAATCACTGAACGATCCTTTTGCCCACAGAAACTACGATGTGATCTCAGGATGGATGGCTGGTGGCTGTGGAGGAGAGGTGTGAAAAATGAAGCTCAGTTGCTGTCTTTTGTCCAGTGTCATGGTGGTTTCTGAAATCAAATAAGATGAGCAAGTAGGGACTTTCTCTTGCATTTGTAACAGGTAATAAGCCTAATAAGCATAACTATGGTACATGATTGAAATTTTATTCCCACTGGGGTAGCTATCAAAGTGCTGACTCATAATATGCTTGCCACCCATGATAATTTGCTTGGACCATTAATCAAGAATACTTCTATGAACTCATTGGGACACACCAGTATATATAACATTGTCAGAAATAAAGTCAAAATTTTAATGGTTTTATATGATTTGTTAATTTAGGATTCTTTTTTTTCCATCTGAGCCCCTAGCAAAACTTTAATCAGCACCTATGAAAAGGTAATCCAGTTTCTTTCAATAGAACCTGTGCTTCAGACTATTGAGTGCCATCATTCACTGGTATTATAGGGCCTGAAGAAATCATTGCAGGGAGTGCATTAAGGTATGTGTGTATGAAGTGACTGTCACAGACATTGCCCTGTAGTATCAGGCCATGTGGTGTCTATCAATCTACATCCTGAAGACAATCCTCTCTGTGCCTCCCACACTCTCTGCCTCATACCAATTTTGTGGGAGAGTAATTTCAATGAGACATTGTCATTCCTATGTTTTCTAAATTCCCTTTGTGACTGCTACTCGTGAACAGGCAGCAAATTCAAAATAGCAGTGACTGTGGCAGAAATTCAGTTCTTAAAAAAGGCAGAGATGAGGTAAGATCAATTAGTCTGTACAGGTGGCTGAAAGAGAAAATGAGGTTTCACGACACATTTTGAACTACTCATGTAATTTACATTTGAAGCTGTTTGAAACAGATCCATTTTAGGGTTTTGGCAATTTGTATACAAAACCAAAGCATCTGATTTTTTTTTCTTCCAAAATGCTGTATTGGAAATATTCCTATGGATATAGGGATGTTGTTTTTTGCTAAAATCAGGTCAGTAAAGAAAAAAAGTACACAATATTTTCAATAAACGTTAGAAAATCTTGAACACACACACACACACACACACACACACACACATTAAAAAATAAAAAAAAGAAAAAGCAAAGACAATGCCGAGATATTTTTTGTTTGTTTGTTTTGGTTGGTTGGTTGGTTGATTTGGTTTTGGTTTTTTTGTGTTTTATCTTTCTTTTTTCTGTAAAGGAAAATTTTGGAGCAAGAATCATTACTGAAAAATTTCAAGCAATTTTAGTGCTCTAGATTTGTTTTAAAATGTGATATTAATCTTTTTAGTTACAGAAGGTAAGGGTTTGGATCTAGTTTGCAAGTATTGTTAGTCAAGAACTGTTCCACTGAACTGAATGGGAATAGGCTAATATAAACCAGCTTTGAATAAAATCTGAATTATAATTCTCTTTATTTGATTTGTTAACTAAGGTTCAATCATTTTTAGACTGAAGCCACTAGTGAAATTTTCATCAGCACCCAGGAGTAGATAATCAAACCCTTTTCCATAAAGAAGACCTTTCAGTTCATCTTTATGAACTTCCTATCTTGTCTTGCTCACAATCAGCCTACAGTAAATTGCCTGGAGAGTTTAAATATGATTGTATTGTTCTTTATGGAATGATATATCTCCAGTCTGAATCTACAGAGAGATGGAGAGACCAAACTTTTATGTGCATGCACAAATGTGGCTGACGATCTTTCTTGCCACTGGACTGCACAAAGGAAGCAGGATTAGTAGCTCAGTGATTGTACATTGTGAAAACTGTAACATATTCAACACTTTTCTTGCACAGGACTGAGGCCTGGAAATCTTTTTTACCTCATTGAATGAGAGAATGTGATCAGGACAAGTGCCTTAGCCCCTGACTCCTGCTAAGCACCATTGTGAGACCTTGAATATTTACTTTAGATGGTCATGGAAAGAGGGAAGTTGGCAAGTAGGGCTCACCAGGGAGTATGCTCCGCGCACTGGCAGCTAGCTGAATACTGACCTCCTGGCAATATGTGGACTGTCCCAGGACAGCTGCCTATGGATGTTGCTGCACTCCCCAGCATCACCAGGCTTTTTAGACTTTCAGGTATACAACTCCTGCATGGAAGAGTGGTGGTATTCATCTCATCAATCCCACTGCTGAGATGGGATTTTTCTGTGTGGTCTGCTCCTGAGTACTTCCCCAGTGTGGTTTTAAATGAGTCAAAAGAGAAGCACATGCTCCCCCAGAAAATAATTTTACAGCATTGATATTAGAGAAATTTTTCTCGTATTTTTCCTCTATTCTTAGAACTACCATTTCTGTGTTTGTTCACCTTGCTCGCTCCTTTTCAGAGTGAACAGCCTGCTTGTTATGGTAATGTTACAAATAGCATGAAGTAACTGAAGATCTTGAATTATGAGAAACACACTTGGATTATTCATTTGTTGCCAAAATTGCCCAAAGGATTTCTGTTTTATCCCTGCAGTCCCTTGATCTTAATGCTTCCTTCACTTTAACACCGTAGTATTATATATATTTTTCATCTGCTGCAGAATTAGACAGACCAGAAGTGATACCTTTGCCAATTCATCTTCACTTACACTTTCTTCATTCAGCCTGTCAGAGACTACTGCAAAAGGGAGGCAAAGCTGGAACATGACAAATAGGCACTGTGATTGTTTTCAACATGCCACAAAAAAGTAGGACAAAATATCTTAATGTTTTCCTCTTTTCCCTCATCCTTCATTCAGCAGAGATTTGCTGTCATTTATAAAGGTCACTGGCCTATGAAGCAACTGAGAAGGCAAAAACTTTTTCTTTCTTTCAAAGTGTGCACTCAAGCTGCAGCAATAACATAAACCCTTTATTATGTGATGGTTGGCTGCAGCCACAGATAGTCACAATCAGTTAAATAAAGAATTTTAGGGTCATGCCTCAGTTTATTTATGCCTGCCCCAAAAAAACATGTTATAAAATCAGATAAAATCATGTTTTAGTGTAGGCATTTTGAAACCGATGACAACTCTAACAGTTTTTATTGCAGTGATCCTGGAATATTTTGAAACGAGGCCATTCAACACTGTTCAAAAGGTCAAGAAAAAAAAAATCAACAGATTACTATGTCTCATGCTGTACATCTTGTACACGCATTTTGCAAGTATGGCTCATAAGCACACTTTGTTTCCTCACAAAACTCTTGGGAGTTGATGACTCTTATGTTACAAAGGTAAAATATTTTCATTTCAAAAGACCGCAATAGTCACAGCAGCATAGTTACCTAACTTAGACATCCATCACAGTCCACAAGTCAAGTGTCTTAAGGAGAACTATCTCTTACCATGCATTGCTTTTCCTCTCCATCAAAATTCCTGAGGGAAAAATAATCTAAGCAGTTTAGAATACAGAGGAATGAGGCAATACAAGTATGGTTGTCATGAAGTATGATAAAAGCTTTTCCCCATCAAAATATTTCAAGTTCCAATCAAGATGTTTTACTTTTGAAATTTCTGTGCTTTTCCTTCCTCATGAAAAATGGCCAACTTTCTTAAAGTTAAGTGCTTAACTTTGAGTGGCTAAGTAGTCCCATTTAACTCAGGAGACTGTTCAAGTGTTCAAAGATAACATTGATTTACAGAGAACAGAGTATACAGTACCTTGTGTCCACTTGAGAGTATAAACAGAAAGAGGATTTGAAGATTTTTTTCAAAATGAATTTTCTATTCATTATAATTTCTAGTCTTTAAATTGGTTAAAAATATGGTAGGATTTGAGTTGATTCTGTTGATCTACTTTTTTTTGGTGGAAGAAAGGCTTTTTCAGGTTATGAGACAATGATGCACTTCACAGACTGGTGAGGCAGCAAATCAGAAAACAGATCTGTAGGAAAGTAGGATCCAGGAAGAAAGGCAAGTAAACTGCCTGAAAATAGGAGGCATCATGTATAATGCCTGTACTCCCAGAATATGAGTGCAAGGTGTTTGTCTTAGCAGTTTCTCCCAAGAAGTTGCTCCTATAAAGTCTCCAGCAGATTTAGGGTGCTGTGAAAAATTTGAGTCTTTATGCTGCTTTGAAGAGAGTCTGCAGACTTAGAACTCAAGCTCTAACCCTCTGATGATAAGGTTGTTAAATATCAACAGCAATTCCTGCCCTTCTTCGCCTGAAAAAAACCCCATTACTCACTAGTCCAATTTTTCTCACTGTTTTCTACAGCTTTCTCTTCAGAAACTCTATTGCCTTCATTATCTTCATGCCACAGAGACATTTCAAATATGCCATTTAGTTTGGGACAGATAAATGGGTCCAGCTCACAGGAATACAGAGCATTAACTAGTTACCCTGAAGATTAACACAGGATTTAGGTGACTAAGTCTAGAATGTGTTAAAAGGAGAAGCCCCCAGTATCAAAAAGAGAAGCATGGTACGTCCCCATGTTACAGGTACTGTAAGACTTGCACACTTGACCTCACCTGCAGGGAAGAAAGCTGATCTTGAGTTCTTCTCAAAGTCCATCTACATCATCCCACGTTGTGGTTTGAAATAATTCCCCCATCCTGAGGTGCGCCTGTGTGAAACTTCTTCTCACTCTGGAGTAAAGCTGTGGGGGGTTTGAAACTGGCTTTTTAGGGGCTAAAACCACAACATCCCACAACCCAATGTGCAGAGACAAATGTCTTCAGCCATACTAGCATTTTTATACCTGCTTGACTAGAAGCTCAAAGTCTGATGATATACCCAACACTTGACAGGAGTGGCAATTTTATGAAAAATTTTTTATAACTCTCATATGGAGAAGGATAGCATTTGTTATTGAAGCCGTTTCCTTCTACCTCATTTTTATTCCGGTAAATTCTAACAATTTTTGAGAGAGCAAGATCAGGTCTACCTCAGCCTCTCTTTGATGATCCCAACATTTCTAGTGTTTTAGAACTTTGGCATTATGAAGATAAACTGGCATATTTTCAAAGAAGACATTTTAGTTTCAAATTTTAACCAAATTTTCTGAACAGAAAAATAACGTGGTGAACTTTAAAACAAGACCACCACAGGCAGAGCATTCTATTCTAGCTGTATTTGACATCCTCACCCTTCACCTGAATTTATCTAGAAGAGACTGGCAAAAAACTATGTCTGAATGCACCTGACACACACTATCATTCATGACAATTTATGAAAAAATAAAGCCTAGGACAATTTAAGGCAATTTAAACCAATAGTGCTCAAGATTATATAAGGATCTTCTCAACCTGTCCAGAAGTTCAATGGATAACACACAGCAAGTGGATTTGAAGGGCCTTTTTTTTTCTGGTCTCTTTCTTCAAGTGCTAAGAGAATGGAGAATGCACTATCAGTGAGATGGTTGCCGTAATCTTCACTGTTGAATGGACATTGTTGTGATTGTCACTAAAACAACATTCCAGAAATCAACTTATTTTAGTGTTCTCCCAGTCATTAACACCACTTGCAGTGTAAAAGACAATGATAGGAATAAGCTCTGATCCTTGACTTCTGCATGTCAGCTCAAAACAACAGTGTGTCAGCACCACAAAAAAAGTTTTATTGAAAGCATATTGTTTAAAAGTTCAGAACAATCAAGGCTTTGTAGGAAAAAAAGGTATATTTTCCCCCTTCATCTGATATCAGAATGCTAATCTCCACGGGGATATTCACAGCAGGATTAGTGTTTTTTTGTGAAGCCCCACTGGTGTCATGTAGGTCACATATCCACTGCATATCATAACTCTTGAATATACAGACAGACTAAAATCACACAGGGACCCCTGGGGTCTCACTAATGGAATTTTTTCTCCATGTGTCCTTGTAATAGCTCGAGAGAAAACATGAGCTAATTGATTGCCTAGTTTGTAGACAGGCACCATGAGTTCATGTCCTGTGTAGGTGCCTCTTGATTAGTTAGTAATATGTAGGTGCTAAAACTGCTTTGCAAATCTCATTCAGAGTGGCTCAGGCTCAGATCTTCAAAGGAGTATAATGACAGATTAAGAGGTCTCCGTAGCCATGAAATCAAGCTTGTGCCAAGCTCACATGCATGGATCTAACTCTAGTGTCAGCTGGAGCTGTGTTGCCTTGGATCCTGCATGACTGTGCCCATATTTTGTATGAACTAGTTACAAAAGAAGGAAATTGAACTTTTTTCTTTCAGAACCTTAGTGAGCCCTCTACAGAATTACCTTCCTCTTATAAAGCTTCTTACCTGAAGCTACCATCATTGAAAACACATATAATAGAGAGGAGTGAAACTAGCTCTCCATAACTTTATTATTTTTGCATGATTTTTTTTTTTTAATAGAGTACATTTTTTGGTGAAGTTTTTGTCAAGCTTTTACGGATGAAAAGTGGAGAGCACACAAGTTAAGTTTAGCTGCAATGACTCTAGTTTCCTTGAAGTGTCATAATTCTTGTTATAAATATGTTTCCTTATGAAAGGAAAGTGTAATTATTTTGCTAATATGCATGAAAATAGCATCTGAGGAACAGAAACAATATGGTGCTGTTTGACTTGGAATTTACTCCCCAGCTGTTAATAACCTGCCTACGTCTCTGGTGGAATTGCAAGTTTGTTATTCCTGTGCTTACAACAAATAGCAACTGTTTCTGAAACTAGGAGCTGGGCCAAAGGGAAAAAACCACATAAACAAACCCTTAAAGTCCATATTGTGTATTTAAATTAGTTCCCTAGAGCAGCAAGAAGTAAAAAATCTCATGTGCATTTTGTTACATTGTTCCAAGTACTGTTTAATTTTTGGAGAAAGCAAAAGTTTATGACAGCCTTTTCGAAATTACATTTGCAATTACATATGCCCTCTACTGTTAAATAAATATTATCAATGATTAGTAATATTATATTTACACCAACTTTTCCCCAAACGATATGGTTTAGCATGTCATGGACTAAAAGCATCTTATTTTGAAAGACAGTTACAAAGTGACATTGTTCCAGATTTTCATTTTATCATAATTTGTGAAAAAACCAGCAACTGAATACTACATGAATTGTATCTAAAGCCTGGGCAATTTTGACAATTATTTTCATACATTTATGTTTTGGGTACAATTTCCTGATGTATTTAAGTGACTGAAGAGTGAAGGTTTTATTTTAAAAAAAAGGTATATATCAGTCAAAATCTGGTCAGACCTATTAATATCTACTTTTCTGAACTTCCAGGTAAAAAAAAAATTAAGGTCCTTGAAATATTTTTTTCATTATTAGATTTTACTTTAGGTAAGCAAAAAAAATTGCCTACTGACAAGGTTATATAATTGAATTCGTCACACAGTCTCTCTCCAAGCCCTGCTACTTGGTCACTTTGTCACAAGAAAATTGGCTTTGCTGAACATCCTGAACATTAGTAAACTTAAATGTCTCAAAGAAAAGTGTAAGAAAAAGAATCAGAACAGTATCAGCACCTACTGGCCTTATATTCTTTTATTGTTATGAACAGAAGCATTTCACTGGTGTGATCTGTAGTATAAAGAAAGGTAGGTATATGAATGTCTTTAATAGAACTTGAACTTTTGCTCCAAACTTACATCAAACTCCTGTTGTATTGATTTTATGGCACGAGCTGTCTCCCTAGCACAGGAAAATCCCATAACCTGTCTGAAAAAAAAAGATTTATCTCTTAAATAATTAGTTTTGCTTCCACCTTACTGACTTTGATTTTTCCCATACTTTGCTAAAATGACACATTCTCAGCACTAATGAAGCACATACATATATTGTGCTGGAGGTGATTTTTTGGTTTTGCAAATTTGTGACAGTGCTTCAAATACCCTGACGGCTGATATATTGGTCAAATAAATCTTCCAGATGGGTGATAATACAGTGCACTCCATAATGTTCCTTTGCACGTCGTATTATTTACCCACACTTATCTGCAATTGCATGTTTGCTGGAGAAACAAGTGGTGTTATATGGGCAGCTCTTGTGTAATCAGCATGATTCCTAACTGGAAGGCAGTGGAACTCCTGTTTGGTGGTGCTAAGAGGAGATAGAAGGCAAGCTGTTTGAAGTACTCCAGATCTCTGTGTAAGTTAAATTCTATTCAGAGATCAAGAACATAGATTATGCATGAACCATGTCCTGATAAAACAGGATTTTGATAATTGAAGTGGATCTTAAGGGATGTATAGTTTGCATTGACTGTTTATACAGCAGTGGATAAAGTCAGGTGTGCTATTTACCCATGGGTCAGTCCAAGGACCAGGGACAGGGTTGTGCACCCACAAGAAGACGAACAAAGGAACTCTGAAATGTATTTAACTTTCCAAGTACATATTTTCTGCATTATGAAAATTTTTCAAAATTCGGATTTAAATATTTTCAAAGAGTTATAGAGTAGTTGAAGTTGGAATTGATCTCTGGAGGTTATCTAGTGCAATAATCCCCTTTCTCAAAGTAGGGTCAACTAGAGCAGGATGCTCAGGACTTCATCTAGTTAGGTTTTGAATATATCCAAGGACGAGGATGATATCACAAACTTTCTGACAAACCTATGCCAATGTTTGAACTGTGTTCAGGAATCTTAACCTGATAACGAAATGGAATGGAAACAGAAAATGAAAATACTCTTCCATTTTCAATGTCTCATCTGAGCAAAATGAGATACAAATAATTAGCAAGTGTATATCTATATTTTAACAGCTCTTCTTCTGTTTTAAAATAATTTCTGATTCTGTTACTAACAAGAGAAAAACAATCCATTTTGTTGGCTTCCTTTAGTGTATGCAGTGAAAGTCTGCTCTTACACAGTGTAAATTTGGTACTTGTCCTTTGCCAGAGAACCCCTGCAGGTGCTGACCTTGCTGACAGAAGCACCAGCACCTTTCTACTGATTTCAGTGGGCTTTATGCTAAAACAGATCTCAGATCTTTTAAGCAGACATGATTTTGTCTTGCTTATATTTGACTGAGATGAGGCAATTATGAGAAAACAGTTTTAATATTTAAATTAGTCAAATGCTTAATTATGGAAGTGCAGAAAGAAGAATGCCCAGTTTCATTGCACTTCAATGGCTCGTAAATTGGCAAGTAGCTGTAAATTAACTCCTGAATTTCTTTAGGTTAATCAAATCAGATTTAATGAAGTCTTTGAAATCCACAGATTAAAGGTATAAAAACGTGCATCATAGCATGTGGGAGAACCATAGTAATAGTTGTTAATTTCTATTCTATTTCCTTTTGTTCTCTGTCCTTTTCCCATAGACCTCCAAAAAGGAATAGAAGTGTAATATTTCTGGGAAGCATGTCTTCAAGTGATACTAAAGCCCTGATCTTCACAGAAGAATATCTGATAAATTCTTCACTTCTTTTATCTGATCATTGATTGAGAAGGACTTTCATTTTCCTCTTCGCTTCCCATTTTGTAGACTTCCTGTCACCGATCCCACTGCACTGCCTAGCTTGCAAAACATAGAAACTGACATTTCCGTTCATTTACTAAAAATATTTTCCATACAGGAGACTACATAATAAGTCAGTAACCGCATTTATTAAACATCAGTATTTTATCTTGCTATCTGTAAAAAAAAGGAGGGAATTAAAAAAATTAATTATTTCTAGAGATCTGTTTGAAAGATATCAACAAAGATATTAACAGGAAGACAGATGACATGATTCAAGTAAAAGGACTGGTAAATATCTTGTCTGTAGTCTGAAGACAACAGTGTTTCAGGAACAGCACCTCAAAGAGTGAAATCATATGTCTAAGGAGAGTGTGTGTTTTGTATTTGTTAACAAAGTGAATGTAAAAGAGTGTGGGGAAAGAGGAAAACCCAGTGCAGATTTAAGGCACGAATTCAAACCTTACCCTGAAGGTCATGTGCGGCTGACTCAGCTTGAAGTATCTGATAAGAAATGCTGGGGACACAATATCATGTGGATGGAATGCCAGTCACTTCCTTCCCCTTCATGCTCCCTGCTACATAAATCACATTTTTATTAATCTGTTAACCAAGAAGACAAACCACCTCAAGAAAGGCAATTTGCCTTTTTTATTTGTGGACAGAATTTTTGCCAATTGAGTCATCAACTGATATTTTCTTCTGTTGTAGTACTTCCTAATAATAATTACATTTAAAAAATGTTTTCCATGCAAATTTCATTGTATTTCAGCATCATTATCATCCACCAAAAAACCACTTTGATTCAAGTCCAGATCTTCATAAAAATGTATCAGTGTGAAGAAAATTTTGTTTTCTTTCTACCTTCAAAACTCATAGGCGTTTGCTCTGATTCTGTTGAGAGCAAGATATCTCCTAATATTGTCTTAAAATTGTTCAGTGTTTCATTCCTGTAAGAGCTAGTTTTACTATAAGCAGGAAACAATCACCTTCTTGCAAGAGGAAGGAAAGACCTTTGTGGCAAAAAAAATAGCTCTATCTCTCTGCAGATAATAGCAGATTTTCACTTGGAAAAAAATATGCAAAAATGATGTGTTAGAATGATGTGTAACTGCTTCCCCCTCAAAAAGCTGGGCCAATGTCTGCCAGTTTTCTGTGGTGCATTATAAAAGACCCTTGAAAATCAACTGAAGGTTTAAAGAGTCCAAGCAGGAAGAATACTTCCAGTACTCCAATTAGCGTAAATTTAGTGTTTCAGCACTCCACATTTCATTTCTGTGTTGTTGGATAGCATACTCCTTCCGACATATGCTCCCTGGCCTGAATATTCAACAGAGAAATGGGGACAGTACAGACATTCATGAAGAATAAAAACTGAAATTTAGCCCATCCCTTTTACCAGTTGTGAATAGCCTTCCTGTTCCACTCTTATTCATATAAAGTGTAGGCAGATTTTGGCCCTTAACATGCTCTGGAGAAAACCCATCATAATTATTATTAAATAATTAGTTGATCTACTTTGTAGAAAAGTTACAGGATGACATATGAGAGCAGCCCTACTGAGAAGGATTTGGGGGTGCTGGTGGATGAGAGGTTGGACATGAGCCAGCAATGTGCACTCACAGCGCAGAAAGACAAATGTATCTTGGGCTGCATCAAAAGCTGTCTGGCCAGCAGGCCAAAGGACGTGATTCTGCCCCTCTACTCCTCTCTGATGAGACCCCACCTAAAGCACTGAGTCCAGCTCTGGGGTTCCCAGCATAGGAAATACATCAACCTGTTGGAGCAAGTCCAGAGGAGGCCACCAGGATGATTATAGGGATGGAGCACCTCTCTTATGAAGACAGTCTGAGAGAATTTGGTTTTTTTTCAGTCTGGAAAAGAAACAGCTTAGGGGTAACCCAGTTGCAAGGTTCAAGTACCTGAAGTGAGACTACAGGAGAGATGGAGAGGGACTTTTTTTACAAAAGCATGTAGTGACTAGATAAGGAGGAGTAGATTCAAACTAAAAGAGAATAGGTTTAGATTAGATATTGGGAAAAAATTTTTTACTGTAAGGGTGGTGAGGCACTGGAACAGGTTACCCAGAGAAATTGTGAATGCCCCACTCCTTGAAGTGTTCAAGGTCAGGCTGGATGGAGCTCTGAGCAACCTGGTCTAGTAGAAGGTGTTTCTGCCCATGGCACAGGGGTTGGAACTAGATAATCTTTAAGGTCCCTTCCAATCCAAACCATTCTAAGGTTCTATGATATGATCCCAAGACTTGGATAGACTGGCTAAACAGTGACACTTGGGGTTTCAATATTCAGTACCTGGGATTATGTGGTCATGTCATATAACATATATATCATATATTACCTGTACATATGCGATATGTCTGCATAGATCGTGTGATTACCTGTACCTGAAAGTTAACTGCTTCAGTTATCCTGAATGTTTTCAGAAAAGGGAGCAGGAAGCATAAAGCTTACAGTGATTACCCTCAGCTTGAATTTAGCCATATGCATAAAATAAATAAATAAAATGGTTCAGTTTAAGTGTAAAAATTCACCAAAGGAAAAAAATACCCTCACAATACACTTCAACCCAGCTCTCATTGTTATTCATAGCCACAAGCAAGAGTTTGTTAGGCGCTCCCTAGGTAGTCTTTCATCTGCTTTGTAAATGCATGTCCCAGCACAGAAGTATGAGCACTCTACTGTTCATTAGCCCTTCATGTATCGCAGTCCTGTGACTACTCAGACAAGACACACCTCTGATCAAAATTTGACTGCACAGGTACTTTCTCTATAGCAGCAGGAGATAAATTTAATGCCGACTGAAAGAGTATTTTCAGTAAGCTTGATCACAATAAAGAAATAATCTCCTGCCTGACTTTTGGCCAGCAAACTTTGGCAGTTGGTTTCTCTGGTGTTCAAGAAAAGACATTTATCCCAGGGTAACAAATATTTCTCTCTCTCTCTTTTGTTTTATTATGTTTAAATAGAGACGAATTGGGAAAACATTTGTCTTATATGGGCTGTGAAGGAATATTAAGAAGCCTATGCCTGTTAGCAGCTTCCATAACTATGCTTGGTTTACTGTCATGCACCATTCTAGTGGAGGAGAATATTTCACAGCAATGTAATACAACATCTGTATTCTTCATTATCATCAATTGTGTCTAAGCTATTTTCTTTTATATTGCTTTCTCCCTCTTGTTTTTACGGTTGTGGTTACAAAAGAATAAGTAAAAACGTAAATAATCACCTAAAAGCCCAGTGAGAAGAGAAGGAAAACTGTGGGAGGTACAGGATACTGATTGGGTTGTGCCAAACAATCCATTACTATGGGTTGTTTGCCATTTTTCAACCACCTGAGTGTTGGTTTGACTTAGAAACATAGAATAATTTAGGTTAAAAGGGACCTTGGGAGTTGATCTAGTTCAACCTCCTGCTCAAAGTGAGGCTACACTTAATAAACCCTGACTGATGAGACTTTTATCCAGTAGGATCCTGAAAGCCAGGATTCTGGCACCACTCATTTTCCTTGTGCAAATTCCTGCTTAAAATGTGACCCAAATTCCTTTGTCACCTCAGCTACTTCACTGGAACAAATGAGTGTTTATACAAGTCTATTTTTTCCTCAGTTTCTCTGCTAAAAAGCAGACTTCTTTTTGGAGACAGGCACTGTGGGAAGAAAGGATGATTTTTTTATGGTAGAATTAACAAGTTAGGAGAAAGTCTTCTAAGATCTGCTGAAAAATTTACAGAGTAAGCCCCTTCCTCACTCTGTATAACATTTGTCTGCTATAGCAGCATGGTTGTTATACTCTCTGGGTCCTTCTGAAATGCTGTGAGGTAAAGTAGTCATTTGAGAGAATGATCAGCTTGGAATGGCTGATCAATTGTCCAGCTCCAGCAATGAAACAACTATTGCCATTGCCTTCCTGAGCTTTTCTTGGGCCTGTTAGTGATCTGAGACAAGAGTCTCACAGACAAAATGCAAACGGACAGTGTGGCTCTTCCTGATGTGTCAAACAGGCTGGAAGTATTTTCCAGGAATGAATTATATCTGTCCAGGTTCTTGCATAACATCAAACAGTAATGTCTGAGATTAGGTGTTGAGTACTACTGAAATGCAAACAAATAAATGCAATATAAAAAGGTTAAACTTGTCACTGTGCAAAGATTTTTGCCAATAAACAACATGACTTGTTGGCTGTACTCTGTGTGTACATTGTGTGAAAATACATGGTACTCCACAGTTATGTAGTGTCAGGGAGATGCAGGTTTTTCTGTCACCAAGGTACACAACAGCAGCATTTGAGATGCAACCCTTCTGCTCAGCTGAACCTGCCAAACAACCTTTCCATGACCTCTGGCCAGCCCTGTGTTCCCCTTGGAAAGCAAGGTTAGTGTGTCGCTGAATGCACTGCTGATACCAACAACTGTTGTTCCTCCTAAATATCATAAGCCAGCATTTGGGATTCAGATTTAAAAAGCTTTTGAGCTTCTTTTTATGCTGAAGGCAGAAATTGAAGATATTAATTGCACTGCTTATAGCTTCAGTCTCTTCATCTGAATGAGATGTTTTGTGATTTCCATAAACCCCAGGAGTATGATGCTTGAAGCTGAAATATATTTCCTGACAGATTGACAAATAGGGCAGATTTTTTTTTCTTATTATAGCTATTGGAATTGAAAACACTACCATATAGAGATGCCAAAAAAAGACTCTTTTTATACATAAGGGTATTGTTTCCAGAAATGCTTTGAAAGATTCTCCATTAATATTCCTCCTTTTTGTCCTACACAGGGAAGTTGTTTTTTTAACTGATTATATATTACATAAAACCCAATGTAAGTCTTGAAACCACTGAGGATAGTTTGCATAATGAAAAAGGCTTTATTCTACCCTTGTTCAATACTGTGATAAATCAGAAGTAATTTTACTACAGTCATGGTGTCTGATGGGTGCAAGAGAGAACAGAATTGCAGCCAGGTATTTTTTCAGAGAAGCCATCCTGGGAGATACTGACATTACTGTATTTTGGTTGTACACAAATGATTAATGGTAGAATCATATGCCATCTGTTCATGCTAATTATATGAAATGTTTGTAATAAAACCTAAAACTCAGCGTGTTTGTTAAACTCCTGATATTCAGGCTATTACTGTGGAAGATTTATTAAGGCCTATGAATTTTATACCAGAAATTGGGATCCTGCCATGAAAGAATCTGGAACAAGATGATGCATTGTTTGTTGGATCAAAGGAGTTTTAATGCAAGCAGCATTCTTGGTTTTGTGAAATAATTTTGTTTTGGGGCTCTGAGTATGACTGAAATTCAATCCAAAATTCCGATGAGAGAAAGCAGGGTGAACTTTTGCAGAAGAGAGACAAAAAAAAGAGCATCCTGGTAAAATCTCTTGATAACCTACTGTGAATTATCAGTGGCTTTACTCAAAGCAGTATAAGAATGGGTATGCCAATACATAGGTGTGTGACAGACTGTGGCAGAACAAAAGATGAAAGCTGTCTGCTGTCCCTTACCCTTTTCCTGAAACAGCACCTGACTGTGAATCTCTCTTCCCAGAGGTGCAGTCCTTTTCTCCTGTTATCACAATGCAGAGAGACTGTCAATGCCTGCTAGCCAGAGGGAGAAGGGGTTCCCCGCACAGTCACAGTACCAAGCAAGAAAAGGCTCTCCTAAATAAGAGTGCAAATTTAACAGGAAGAGGAGGACTGGGTTGAGGTAACATAGTACCTGAATTTTGAAATATTTAAATTAGATTGGTATCCCCTTCCGAGTGATTTCAAGGACATGTATGTGCTTAAGGACACCCTTGGTGGTGTTAGACTCTTCCTGAGGGAATGAATAGACATAGAGTAACCTTATCTCAGAGTGTTGCTAGTGTGCCCTTTTGCTGCAATGGGCTGCATTAAATCCTAGCAAAAAAAAAAAAAAAAAAAAAGGAATAGGTGGAAACACAAAATGCATGGCTGGTATTCTGCTCAGCTGTATGTGAGTGTAAGGGAAAAAAAGCATTACTGCCATTTATGACATAGACATATTCAAGTGTTTTGCTTTTAGACATTTCATTCTTTTATTGGAAAGGTGATAAAAGTCCTATAACTTTTTTCAGCTAATGAAGAAAAGTACTTGGGAGCAGCACTAATTGAATGAAGAGGAAGGGTTGTACACTAAGGATCAGAAGCTGGGGTTCCATTTACAGTTCTGTGTTATTTGCCTTTTAGTCTTTTCCATCTTCACAGTGGTGATGATAATGCTTAGCTGCCAACAGAAAAATATTTTGTTATCTACAGCTGAAAAGCACTATATAAGTCTAAATATTATTTAAGTATCTTCTTCCCACCCACTCAGTAAGTAAAATATGTGAGAGTTATGGAAAGTGATGTGATAATTATTATACAGAGGCTGAGCTTTGAAGTTGAAAGCCTGTTATAGCTCATTATATATAATACCTCTCAGACACTATGCCAATGAGCTTGGTATAAAAACCCAACAGAACAGATATTTAGCAGGCTAAAATGGCCACAGATAGTGCAGCACAGTTGCAGTTTCCTTGAATGTACAACATCCCTAAAAGTCACAAGCTGCTTTGGGTGCAAAGCTTCCCGGCACACTTCAAGCTCTGATTACAATGCAATAAAGGATGCTCCACTCTCCAGAGTTCTGGGTGATGGAATGCATTTCACACCTGTGGAACTTATAGACAAAACGAGGTGTAGAAGGATGCTGGGTCCTCTCACTGCTGAGTTACCAGGAGGGCAAATAGTTAAACATCACCTTCTTTTCTTTTCTTTTTTTTTTTAAGGCTTTAAAAACCAACTTCTAATTTTCTATTTTTTTTAAGATGCTTTATAATGCAGTTAGAGAGCTCCTGGAGGCACTAATTGGATCATAAAGTGCCTTCTTCATGTTCCAGCTGAGGAGAGAGGAAAAAAGGATCACTTCACGTCCTCTTTGCACCTGCTAAGATGTTTGTGAAACACCTTACAATTAAATTATAAGCACCTAGAGGAGACTTTAAATTACATGCTATAGAGCTAGAACCTTGAGTCAGACAGCAGAATCCACAAACTCAAAGCTTACAAAAGCCTCATATTCACCTTTTGGCACTTTTCTACCTCCTGGGGTGGAAAAAGACCTTTGTTTTTCCAGTGCCCTGAGTTCTTAATATTCTCTCTCAAAACCATGGTCTAAGTATATCCTAGGCTAACCGCAATTTCTTGCTGAGCGTACAATATGTCTTTTCAATACTCTGGCCCAGGAGGGAATCTGACAGCAGGCATAACATGGATGGGTCTTATAATCGCTAACAGCTCCTGGGTAGTCATCTCTGAAATGAAACTGCCCAGCGGATGTGAGGAGGTGGAGACTGTGGAGCTTTTATCCTCTATGAAGGCTGGTATGGGGAAATGAGACAATTATGGTGCTAAATCTGGAAATTGTATGAGAACAGTGCAGATTGTAGTAACCCCGAAGCTGTGTGAGGGAGAGGAGAGCCAGGGACAGAGGGAAGAAGAGTTTCGTGAGATTGCTGTGCCGCACTGTAACGTATTCAGCCCACCATAGTGCAGGTTCCTTTCTCATGCTTCACAGTCTGCACACAGGTTTGATACCAGTAGCAGCACGAGAATGGGACTGACCACTTTCCCTCTGGCAAAGAGGCTTTTGACTGTTCATTTTTCGGACTGATGTATTAACCATCATCAAATCTTGATTGTTATTTTATAGTCTTCTTTGGAAAAGGATATCCAGAGACAACTGAAATTAATGTATTACTTTAGGGTTTCAGTAGCAGGGTTGTATGTCAGAGAGTAGGGAAAAAATGGCTGCTGGATCTCTAACTCAGTATACAAATGCATATAAACTCTGGCCAATCAAGTAGCATACTGTGCCTAACTGCCCAAAGGCCTGGAGAGTGATGTATCACCTACCATTGAGTCTGTCTGGTACAGGTACATAACTGCACCTGCTCCTGCATATAGAATTGAGTTGGAACTTTCTGATGCCTTGGACTATTTGAATAATTCTCCATACAGAGGGTTCTTGATTAGTATTTAGCTTTGACTTTAATTCATAGAAATACTTTGCTTGTAGATATGTAAATACATTTATGAATTAGAGCCCTATTGAGCCTTTAGGCTCCTAAATACATCTGTGAACTCGGATCTGAGCCACCCTCTTTTTGTTCAGATTACTCCTGGACTTCTCCATGAAGACTATAAACAGATTTTTGTTTCTCATGAGATTTTTGTTCAGTAAAATTCTGTGTGGAATGACAATGTAGAGCCCTCAATGTTAAGAGGCAAGAATGATGATTTGGTGGGCTGCCTATCTGGACTGGACTTTGAACGTGTGTAAAGTTGGTGAAAATCTCTATCTGAAAGCCAACTCTACTCTTTTCACACCTGCTTAATAACAGATTTTGACATTTTTTTGGTTTTGTGGGTTTTTTGTAGCTTTTATTTAAAGTCATAAGACTTCATGGTTGGTTTTGTTCTTTCAGTTTTCAACATGCATTTTCCTCTCTTCTTATTAAGTAATATAAATATACTTTGCATTGTTTGATTTTGCATTTAGAACTTTCCGTGAAATTATGTTCACACATTGTTTAACCTGGATCATCCTATTTCCCATGTTCTGTGTATTTTTTAAAGATGGTTATTTAATTATGGGTTCTTTGTGTTAACTGTTCTCCTAGTTATATCAATTTAAAATATATAATTTATTCTCTTTCTCTATAGAGTATTTTAATAAGAAACTGTATGCCTTAATGACAACATATAGTATTACTTGTTCTATTAAAAGGGGACTACATGCTGTACTCTTCTCATTCTGATATGAGAATCAGTTACTACCTATTAATTAATTTTGGTACATCTGGGAATCCCCTTAGATCAGTGGATTGACAGTGGTGTAAACTTTGAATCACTTCCCCGCTGCTGTTGGGCAAAAAACCACACCACAAATCCTGATAAAATCAGCTACTGTTTAGAAGCCAACTGCACAAACAGACACAAAAATACAATACTTCAAAATACAGCTAGCTCAGTAAAGCAGGTACCAAATTATTCCTTTCCTAAAGGAATTGTTGAAGGAAAAGCTGAAGACCATAATATGGTCTGTTCCACTCTCTGTTATACAAAAACCTTTGTTTGCATCTTAAAATTTTAAAATAGAGGATTGTTTCTTTCCTATTCTTTCCTCACTGAGATTCATACTAAAGAACTCCAAAAAATTGAAAGCAGTTAGGTTGACAGTATTCTGATATCTCTGTTCATCACAATTTAAATCAGTGTAAGCTGTCTGGGGCAGAAACCATTTTATAGTTCTCTGCTGGCAGTACGTTGCATGCAATGAGAATTGAAAGATGAGGATCCTAAGAGATACTACAAAAAACTGTTATCATAAGCATGCCAGTATTACTTAGGAACAGCCTTTAGTAGCAGCAGTTAGCATTTGCAAAGCAATCAGAAGGAAAAAGTGTCTTTCAAAATCCTGATCCATTTTCATACCTTATTTCTGTGTTACTGCTTACACAGTAAAGATTTTTAGCTTTCACATTCAAAAGATTGCAAGTGACCTGTGAAATAAAATGAAGGAAATAACAGAATGAGATACATGACAAGATCTATTTAATTTCTCTCGGATGCTGTAATGATGAAAACAATAGGTATTGGGGAATTATAATCAGCAGGGTATTCAAATAACCCTGGAGCATTGTTGGGAGTAATTTTTGTTTAAGGCTGTTTTTAAAGTTTTAGTAAAGCATTTATGGGAGAAATATTTTAGATAAATTTTCCTTTGCTCGCCCATATTTTCAGCTTGTCAGTCAACACTTGTTAGGATATTAAGGAAGAAAATATGGCCTATCCTTTCACTTTAGTTTTGCATCAGATTAGTAATAAAAAAACCCAGACCAAATAAACAAAGAAATGTATGTTAAAAATCACATATCAAACAGTTTACATTTTATACTACTAGCATTTGCTTGTAAGAAGAGAAAAGGAATAAGATGAAATGTGAGAATGTTAGTGTGTCTAATTCTCTAAAATATCATGCACTGTGACTGGGTACACTGAAGAAATGCACAAGCAGAAAGTATTGAAGTCTACAACAACCGTTGATGCTGAGTGAGACATAAAGACACATGTTTCAGTCCTGATATTCAGTACTAATGAACATACTTACCCAGTCATCAACATTTCTCACTGGAAATTAGCAACCATCTCACTTATCATTAACCAGGTCTGTCTGAAGCAGAAAAGTTTATACATAGGCTGCTCTTTCATGTTATAAAATAGAGAAGGCTGCAGCATGACTAGGAGAATTCAGCAGAGTGCATTTACTCCGGGCTATGACAGTATCATAACCTTTTGCCTTACATCCCACCCAACCTGCCCTGCATGTAATTACTTCAGCAAAACCCATGAAAATCAGCACAGAACAATTGCTGCTTTACCCTCTGGCTGTACCAGTGATGATTTATAGGGAAATGTTTTCTTTCTGCTTTGTGATTTTTTTCATGAGAACTGAAAAACATCTGAAGAGTTTGGGCTTTCCTTTGGAGTTGGAAGGAGACACTCTAGCGGATAAAGGCATCCCTTGTCACTCTATAAATTGCAACTATTGTTTAACTGAAGTCTATTATTTGGGTTTTGGATAATAGAGGGCAGGTAAGCAACAGATGATTAAAGGAGCTAGACATGATTAGAGAAAAAATCAATAAATGTATAAACAAAATGAGGTTTTCAGGCTTTAAACAGGTGATTTATTGCACATTTTTTGCCTCCTTTTACATTAAAGTTGTTAATGTACTCCTACACTCCTGATTACACTTTGCACTGTCTTCTGGAGTGCCTTGTATGAGAGCAGAAGAAAAAATACCTTGTATATCATATGACTTGAAATAACATTGCTTAAAATAAGAAGAAAGAATAGAAGAACTTTATCACAGGAGATGAACAGAGCATCACAAAATTGAATATCATAGAATGATTTCTTGCCTGTTGAATGGGGAAATGTTGAAAGCAAAATGCTATACTCCCTTGCAAAAACTGCAGAGAATGGCATCAAGTTAAACAGGACCTGTGGGCTACAACCACCTTTGAGTGTAAAAACTGAAGAAAAAGTATAACCTGCATTTCAGCGGCAGGAGAGCAGATACAAGTACTAACATCTGTTCTCTTTAGGCATTAGTGACCCATTTACTATATGTGCACATGTCTGTTAAGAGTCCTTCCCTAAAATAGTCAGAGAAGTTACATTTTGGGTACCTTTGGTTCATACTTTTGTGTAGCGTAGAAATACAGACCAGGTCAGCTACGGCGTATTAGAACTACATATACTGTTATACCTGAAAGAGCAGCAACAATGGATATCTAACTGGATCACCTAATTCTTTTAATTATGTGTCTACCTTCAGTCCAAAAATCATTACTGAAATAAACATTCTGTCTTGATCCAGGAACTTACTTGGTCCCATTCCTTTTGTAGCTCTGTTAAAGATGGAAAACAGCCAATATTATTTCATTAATGTGTAGACTTGTATCATTATATTAATGAAAACAGTTTTTTCACCATTTTCTTTTGCATACCGTGGAGTAAAGCTAATTCCCAGGGGATAAGAAAATGCTCAGCTAAGTTCACAAGAGGTGGAGCTTCTTACTATGTTTGTTATGCAACATTCAAAAGTGATGGTGGCTGTGAAAGTCCAAAGTGCTTTCCATTTTCAGAGTGCAAACTCCTTTCTGTCTCAGGTTTCATGTGATGTGCAGGTCACAGCTCAAGCTATATCCTTGTACTGTGACTGTATTCTCTTTCTCATAGACCTTTCTGCATGTGATATTGAGGAACAAAAATGGTTTGTTATGTTGCCTGGAAAATTTATAATTAGACACATAATTTTTTGTAGCTAAGATATGCCATGTTGCTACTTGTTCCGCATGCGTTGTTTTTTGACAGAATTTCTGCTACAGCTAACTAGTTCCAAAAAGTTTTGAATAATGTGAGAATTCTTCCTCATACATCTGACCCATATTTTGCCTATGATATTTTGTCTCTTTGCCAGGCCTAAGTGGATTTTTTCTTTGTCCCTCATACAATGTTCTTATTGATTCACCTTGCCTTCTTTCTCAGTGCCTGGGACCCAGAAAAGGAATTCCTTTAGCACATAGCAAATATGTCAAGGTAGGAATATGTCAGGGTGATAGTTAGGTATGACTGATAATAGTTGTCTTTTGAACATCCCTGAGGCTGGACATACATCTGGAAGAAGACAATGTAAGCAGTCTGGTTCTCTGGGATCTTTACATCCCCTGCGTTGTCCACCGTCTGCTATGAAATTTTTCAGACCACCAAAAAACTGGACGTTAATCTTCCTTCCTGCAAGTTCAATCAAAACCTACAAGTCTTACCTAAAAATCTAAAATATACTCCTTCAATAACAGATAATGATTTTGTAGTACAGTGAAATATAAGAAAAATTTATGTAAATTGTACACAAACAATTAGGTTCTATAGACCGGTAGTGGAGAATGGATCCGTCCAACCATTCAAGCATTAGGCATGTAAAATAGATTCCTGAAAGTACTATATTTGCCTGATCAGTTGTGTGGTGGAAAGAATGAAGACCTCTCTGTTCAGCCATGGCTCATTTACATCTTCCTCCATTTTAGTAATTCAGGGGTTCAAGACAGCTGCGCTGCCAGATCACTGAAAATCTATGTGACTTTAATGTGTTTTTCCCTCAGAATTGCTAATATTTTATACTGCCAATAGGGACACCTAAGAAGAGCAAAAGACAAAAGGTCTGTCTACTGCAGATTGACTTCACATGTTACCTTTCACTGAAGTATGAATAAGAATCATGCTTCGAGAAAAACATGATAGTCATGAAAAAGGATAGACTTACACTGAGTTCTGTTTGAAAGAAAAGTTATGTTAATGAGTCTTTTGTTTTATGCAAAAGAAACTTTGCCAATTAAAAATTAATTAATGAATTAATAGGCTATATGAAACTTCCAGAAAACCAAACATAATCATGGGTTTCAGTTCAATTTAATTCATTCCATTTTCTACTCCAATTAGAATCCATTAAGAAAGTAATTGGCAGTATTCATCAGCAGAATTTTTGTAAAGGATCCCAGATTGCTTGGCTTCAATAGTGTCACTCTGCTGACCATAGCAGAGCTTCAGCAGCATCAATCTGCACAACTAAATGTACAGTAAAACACAAAGCATGCAAGACTCTTCCAAATTAATGGTTAGACTCTGCCTTGCTTTAGACTATCTTTGTAGAAAAGGATCCACTCAGTGTAAGATTATCTCCAAGTAGCAGAAAGTTATTACAGTGTAGAGGGGCCTTGTATATGTAATGTCTTTATTATTAGATAAATTTCAGTCATATATAATGTGCCCCAGTGATTTCTATTCATTGTAGTATCCCGTTAGGGTTTGCCTTGCTGTGGAGAAGGCACGATGCGATGTGGCACCAGCTAGCGGGGAGATGGGTTAGGGCTCTCTGATCAGTTTGCCCCAGTGCCATACACCAGCAGGGACAAACACAGTAAATAGCTGTGCCACATATGAAGTCTTCCCCAAAACGTGCAGGCTAACAGGCCTGCTTTGTGCAGGTTATGCAGTGCAGCCTGGTAGGGTTATAGAGACAGGTATGGCTTCCTTTCCTTCCCAACCTTGGCAGGTTTGTACCTTGCCTGAAATCAGAATAAACTGAAATACTGTGAACTGTGAATTGTGGTACTTCCATCTGGTCAACATGAAGCATTTATGGGAACCTAGCTATGCTGAGTTTGGTTCTCAAGACTGGAAAGAGGAGCAAGCACAAGCAACACTTAGGATCCTACTGCAGACTGTAACATTATGGTTCCATTTTAAGAAACTGTTGTTTTGCTTTTTCAGTTAAAATACAGAAAACGAAACAGTAATGGCATGAATTTCTTCCTAAATGAGTGCTAAGACCTAAAACTAAGTAAGTCCACAGCTCACTGGCAACACAACAAATCTGTCAGAATTGCTTACCTGCCTATGCAAATTGTTTTAGGAACAAAATATTCCTGACTTCAAGACAAGTGGTGAAAAATTAACTTGACCTCCTTTCTTCAACTGAGCTGCACTTGGATGAGAAGAAATGAATTTTGACTTATCTAAAACTGGACAAATATGTAGATTTGAGTATTCATTTGACATTTGTTTTGTTAAGTCCAAAGGAGAAAGAATAAGTCTTGATTTTTTTGTTTTTTTGTGCCTGACTAGATTCTTCAGAAATCAAAACAAAATTAAGTGACTGCACCAACAACAAAAAGTAAAACTGTAATGAGATGGCGGTAAGGGAAAACATAGCATATTTACAAATGTTCATTCTCAAAATGTTTGAAAGTTAGATTACATATTGTCATAATGCCTAGCAAGATGCAAGAAAAACACATGATTACTGACATGAGGACATAGAGAACTAGATTTGTCTCAGCCAAGAAGAGAAGTGATTTTAGCTTCTCAGTATTTTGGAAAAGATTTAATTTCATTACTGTTTAAAGTGTAGATTTTTTAAATTTAGTGAATACAAATATGTAACAAAAAATATTGCCTCTATGAATGAATTTTAAAGTTCATTTGAGTGAGAATGACAATGCTTTTGGTTTTCTGACAATGTATCTGATTATCAATCATGACATAACTCTTAAAACATACATACCTGAGGATATTGAATATACACAATCCTTTAACATGCAAATCAAAGTATTCATTACCTTAGAGGCCATGTATGATACATCCAAGGAAAAAAATCCAACCCCCAAACATTACCTATGTTTCCTAATGAAATCTTGGGATACCAGAGTATATTTTCAGCTGGGAAAACCAAACTTCACATAGACTCCTACAGCTAGCATGTGCAAATTTGGTAGAAGAGTGTGTGAACGACTGCATAAACCTATATAGGGATGGACAGACAATTTGCTATCTTATCTGAATACCAACTTATATCTAGGTGGTACACATAACTTCATCTTTTTTACTTGAAACTACTGATCCATTGCAGTCCCTGAAGTAGTGAAAACACTATGGGACACAGGCAAAGTGTAACGGTAATAGGTGTCTTTTGAAAACTTTACAGTTCTAATGAAAATTCCCTTTTATGCTGGAGTCTTTCCTTGAGATCTGTGGCCAAATGTGATAACCACTGTAAAACATACCAACAGACAGTTCATGCTTATTAGGATAAAAACTTAAGTAACCAAGATAAATAGGAGACAGGTGGCACTTATTTCTGGTTGTTAAATGAAGAAACATAGGTACAAAAAGGTTAAATTATTTGCTGTATTGGGTTTGCATGGCAAGGTTTTGGTAGTGGGAGCACTTATGGGGGCAGATTCTGTGAGAAGTTGCTAGAAGTTTCCCCTATGTCCAACGGAGACAATGCCAGCCGGCCCCAAGATGGACCCGCTGCTGGTCAAGGCCAAGACCATCAGCAGTAGTGAGAGTGCCTCCAGGATAATGCATTTAACTTGGGTAAAAAGTTACCGCACAGGAGAAACTGCAGGCAGAGAAAACAGGAGTGAGAATAGGTGAGAGGAACAGCCCTTCAGACACCAAGGTCAGTGGACAAGGAGGGGAAGGAGGTGCTCCAGGCATCGGAGCAGAGATTCCCCTGCAGCCTGTGGTGCAGACCATGGTGAGGCAGCTGCTCCCCTGGAGCACACAGAGGTCCATGGGGGAGCAGAGGTCCACCTGTGGCCCGTGGAGAAGCCCATACTGAAGCACGTGGATATGCCCAACGGAGGTGCAAGCCCATGAGGGACCCAGACTAGAGCAGTTCACATGGGATGATCTGACCACAGCCCCCATTCCCCATTATATAAGGCCAAGAGAAGGTTTAAAATTATTTCTTCTCTAGCAGTATTATGCCTTTTAGAATTAAATATTTGTAAGAAAATTAATTAAAAAAAATCATCTAATGCTTATGTAAGAAAAACTTGTCTAGATCTAATACACATAGTACATTTGACATTTTGTTAAATAAAATCCTACAACACAATTTTGTTCTCTGAATGAACTGATAATTGCACTCAAGGTCAGGCATGAATAACACCTGAATTTTTCCATTTACTTGTGATAAATCCTTGCTCATTAGAATACTGGATAATTATAAAATAGTTTCACTTAGTTAACTGCCTGTAGCCCCAACAATGCTTATGCTGTAGATGTATCTTGTGGAAGAAAGAAACACAGAGATGCCTACTATCACTTTTAATGCTATGGAGCAACAACATTTTTAGACAAAATGTTCTGGGGACAAGCTGAAACTCAGATCAGTGGAGATTTGTTCACAGTCTCTTATAATTTCTAGTTTCCTGTGGGTTGAAATACTAATAAAAATCTAAAAACCTGGGACATCTACCACAGCACTAACCCAGATCTT
The DNA here is from genome assembly GCF_001604755.1 of Lepidothrix coronata. NCBI lineage: Eukaryota > Metazoa > Chordata > Aves > Passeriformes > Pipridae > Lepidothrix > Lepidothrix coronata. Next base: position 8,413,224 of record NW_016690183.1, read on the forward strand.
GACAGCAAAACAAATTTATTGTATACTGACAGGGTAAGACACTGACTTGAAGGATATATATATATTCTGAGGGCTCACAGGTTATGGTGCTGTGAAAGTGCTGAAGAGAGAAGAGGTTTATTTTGAAAGTTTTGGTGCATATGCTGATGTTTTACTCTTGCTTCTTACTCCTCAGTAAAAAACTGTATTACAGCTCTTATTACAACCCACAATATAATAAGATTCTTTTAATGGAATAGGGAGTATTGACCGGCTCCTACACCAATTGCTACCAATACTCTATCTCCATTTAAAGACATAGGGCATCCCCAAAACATACAGGCATATCTGAACTTTGTTTTGTATTCCTTTCAGGAAAAAAAAATATGACTGAACAAAACACAAATTCAATATCTATCTACTGCAGTCTGAGAGGAACTCTAAAGGAAACCCCAAAAAAATTTAATAGCATGCCAAAATGTTTATGTGTGAATGCCTCTGTTCTCTGTGATTCCAGCTAACATGAAAGGACCATGTGACAGAAAAAAAAACAGCTCAAGACACTAAACTTTCAGACCAAATAGTGTTTCAATGGAAAGATTCTTATCCTAAGAGTTCCCTTCCAGTTTTCCAGATGCAACTTTTCTGAACCTATTTGACTGTACAACCTAACATTGAGGAATTCAGCAGCTGGGTGAACTGGTTATCAGCCTTCAAGACTTTCTGAGTTCTTTCCAAATATAGGCCATCTTAAATCCTAACTTCTGAAGGTCAGACCTGGGAAGCCTGCTGACAAGAACTAAGGTTATTTTATTGATCATTGCCAAATGTGAGCTGCAATAGATCACCTTTCTCACATGTGTATATTCTCTCATACACATTCCTGCACAACATTTGTATTAAACCCTACCTTGAGATGGTATCTTTCTTGACTGAGATTTCCTATTTCAAGGTCTTCTATTTTTGAATATACATTGGCTTCTCACTTTGTTTTCGAACTTGACATCAGACGTTTGAATCATGTGCCATTATATAGCAGGTTAATCCATCTCTTTGACTGGATGCATGGAGGTTTAATAGATAAAAAGGTGAGGAATAAACAATGAGACAAAAAAGGAGAATGAATTTTGGAAGATATTTTTACCTCAAGTAAGACGAGGATGTAAAAGGTACACCTATAACGCAGAATCTTTCTACTTTTTTATTTTTTTTTTTAAGGAAGGGTTGATGAACAAAATAAATCCTATAAGAACGGAGAAGAAGCAAACATGGAGGATAAGAATAACTGAGGTAATTTCTAGAGTCACATGGTGAGAGATTAAAGCTAAAATTAATAGTTAGCAAACTATTCATTCTTATAGTCCTCTCCCCTCAAAAATAACACATTTTCCTAAAGGACTGATCAAAAATATATATAATACACCATTTTGCAGGTTTGGGTAACTGATCTTCCACATCTGATTGTCCTGCATTGTTGTCACAAAGAGCTATAGTCATCAGTAAGAAGTCATTAAAACAAAGAAAAAGGCTTTCCTGTGAAGTTCCTTAACAATCTAAGATAGCTGTCAGTGATAAAGAGATAGAGAATCTGTTAGAACAGACTTTCTGTTCTGTTACTAGTTGAAGCTTTGCCTTTGCATTTCCCATATCTATTCATGGAGCTAAGAGTGCAGTAAAGGCATTAAATCCATCAGGGTTAAAGAAAAAGAGAAAAGAAAAAAAAAAACACACACAAAACAACACCAAAAACCCCATCTGCAAAAAAGATGGGTAGCCAGCAGAGATCTATGAATAATTTAGAAGGCACCTGTCTCTCCTCATATTGGCAACTTTGAACTGCTTTTGCCTTGCAGATATATTTCAATTGCCTGAGCAAAAAGCAATGTCTCAAAATTCTCAGAAAACTTAAAAGTTCTTAACATTCCTCCAAGATGCTTCAAGGAAAACTTTAGAGTTATACAAAAGAATTTCAACTTACACTGCCCATAGGTTTATTGATGACAGCTAACATGGAAGGAGCACATTACTGGGGGAAGTAGAATGTTCAGTTAGGCAGAGAATCTTTATACCAAATAAAACTGCCAATGAAAAGTTAGGTCCAAGCTCAGACACAAGTAGCTGAAATTCAGACAGAATTCCTGGAATGAAATCTATGGTCTGTGTTATCACAGAATCATTTAGTTTGCAAAAAACCTATAAGATCATCAAGTCCATACTTGGACTGATCACCACCCTGTCAACTAGACCATAGCACTAAGTGCCATGTCTAGTCATTTCTTGAACACCTCCAAGGATGGTGACTTGACCACCTCCCTGAGCAGTTCATTCCATGTTTGATAATCTTTCCACGAAGAAATTCTTTCTTATGCCCAATATGAACCTCGTCTGGTGCAGCTCGAGGCTATGACCTCTCATCTGGTCACTAGTTGACTGGGAGAAGAGACCAACCCTCGCCTTGCCACAATCTCCTTTCAGGTAGTTGTAGAGAGTGATAAGGTCACCTCTGAGCCTCCTCTTCTCCAGGCTAAACAACTCCAGCTCCATCAGCCACTCCTCGTATGACTGACTTTCTAGACCCTTCACCATCTTCACTGCCATTCTCTGGACACACTCCAGCAACTCTTTCTTGCAGCGAGGGGCCCAGAACTGGACACAGTACTTGAGATGCAGCCTAACTGGTGCTGAGTACAGAGGGTCAATCACTGTCTTAGTCCTGCTGGCCACACTAATTCTGATATAAGCCAGGATGTCATTGGCCTTCTTTTCCACCTGGGCACACTACTGGCTCACATTCAGTCTGCTGTTGACCAGCACTCCCATGTCCTTTTCTGCTGGGCAGCTTTCCAGCCACTCTTCCCTCAGCCTGTAGTACTTACTGGGGTTGTTATGACTGAAATGCAGGAAGCTGAGTGAGATCAACATAATAATTTCTACTGGGTTAAAAAAATAAAACAATTTCAGAATCTACCAATACAACTTTATTGTCTTATTGATCTTATTATCAAGAGGAAACACTGTGATCTGAATCTAAAGCACAGATGCTAGGGATTATGTCTGTTCAGTTGGAATGAAAAAATATTCCAAGCTCAGATCTTAGAAACAACTCCATTATGCACGGATGTTAATGAAATAGTTGTGATAAAGTACTGTTGATAGTATTCAGCGTGATGGTCTGCCTTTTCACGAAATCATTCATTGTACAGTGTTGATTCTCACTTTCATGTTTGTTAAAGATAATTATTTGGGCTTAGAAATTGTCATTTATCCAGATGAAAACTAACAAAGAAGAAGGGTATAGCAGATATGTGAATAGACAGGCCACAGGAATTTTTAAAAATGTTGTAAAAGGGTAGGTTAAATACCTGTCTCCATGAGAAGCAGTCTATTAAGACATAACAAAAAATTAGAAGGAATGGGCAAACACATTTCAAAAGAGAATATGTATGACTATATATAAATCTATAAAACTGTATTATCAGAATTGAAACATCTTTTAGCACAGAAGGGGTTTCAGCAGAATTAAAAGATCTCATTGTACCACTATTAAAATAAATTATTTTGGGCTTTCAATTTGCATATAAAACCTCAAAATCTCTGAAAAAAAGTCATTCTGACCAAGAGTGACAATTGATTTACAACAGTGGAAATTAGTTATGACCAATGATCTCCACCTGAGATGCTTTGGCATCTTAGAAACATGTCTTAAAAATAAAGAAGAAGGACTAAGAGTTAAGAAAGGTAATTTATTGCCTACAAAACCTGAAGCATTAGTAGCATGCAAGGCGAGTTTTTCAGGAACTGTTTAGGTATTGCCTTGGCCTGTTCTGTTCGAAATAGAGCTGTCAACCCTTTTTAGACAAAAGGCATTACAAAAGACCATTAAAATCCGTGTCACTGACCTCTTCAGAAAAGAAAGTTGGCCTGAACTATGAGGGTCTCAAAGCTGTATTTGCTTAATGAAGTGTTTTGCAAGGCTAAAGAAATCATCATTGTCAGCTTTTACAAGCAGAGGATGAGACTGTTATTTGCACAAGTGGTTTCTGTGATATGGTTCTTGCCTTGAATTCCCATTCAGCTTTCCTAAGTTTCATTCTTTCATCACAAATTTCAGATATAAGTAGTTCTAAAATATGAATTACTGAATTTCTTATATTTCCTTATGATATCAGAACACTACTTCAGTCCTATTCCAGAGAAATCAGAGATCATTGAGAGGTCATTTTCTTTAGCTAAGCTGCTGGTTTGGAAAATGAGCCCCACTTTGTTGCCCACACCATGCTGGCAGTAGAGCCAGCTATCCTGGAGAGCCATCACAAGGTGTGCAGATGATGCTGAGGAGGACAATGGTGGGATGCAAGGTCAGCCCTGTGGAACGGCTGCCTGACGGCCATCTGGTTGATGACTATGTGGGCTGGTATACAGCCCACTAAAAATATCAGAGAAATCAGTATTTTCCCACAGAATGCATCAATGATGCTGAAACAGGGTATTCTGGGGATAATGGGGTGGGGCCGAAGGGGGGAGGAGAGGAATATTGTCCTATACTGTTGCAGTCCGAAATTTGGATACCAACAGAAAAGGAACTGCCAGGATTAAACAGGAAACCTTGGGCCACACAGGCTGGAGAAAAAACCACGATCTAAGAGACCAGACAAGATGCATTGTCCTGATCTCTCCCAGCAGGACGTAGAGAGACTTTGCTTGATGCTATCAGATATCCCATCGTTTTCTCCCTCCCTGTGTAAATCCTTATTTCAGGAAAAGCTGACCACCCTTCCCCAGTATAATCTTGCTTACTGGAAACATCAGAATTTTTTCCCCAAAATGTAAATACTGTATCCAAGAAATGTAAAATCATTTTTCCCCTTATGTCACCCCTGTTACTGGAAATGCTAATAGATCGTGGAATCCTCTATTTGGAATACCCCTGCCTCCTCATTAGCATGTAAACCCCCGAACCTTTAAATAGCAGCAGTGTGTTCAATAAATCATTCCAATTTTTGCCTCTATATCTGGGATTGTGATAGCTTTATTGGACCGTTACACTGTGCCATTCTGCCTGTGAACCCAGTTCCCTGTAGTGACATAGAACAATGCCATGTACCCTCCTGCCCAAATCCTGACCCTGAATTGACAGCCTCCTTTCCAAGCCTCTCTTCTTGAGACACAATGCAACAGAACAAACAAAAAAAAATGTAAATTAAAAATAGAGCAGCTATTCTTCAGATCATTCTTCAGATCTGCTCCAATGGAAACTTAGGATATTATCAGGGGAGTACCAGTAGCTGATTTCAGCAATAAAGAAGCTGAAGGTGTTGAAGGTACTGAAGAGAAACACAGTGGCAACACAACATTTAAAGGACTCATGCTGAAAAAAAAAGGAAAGCAGGTGGGGGACATGCCACTAGAAGAAAAAAACATTTAGAAATTTTATTAGAGAAATTTTGCCCATCATAGAAAGTCTATATTCTTTTCAGTGTCCCTTTTCAAGGATGCTTATGAAGAAACCATTAAATTGGCCATTTTATAATTCTGTTGTGCATTTCATCCTCTTTCGTTTTTTTCTTCAGGTTGGAAGAAGTAAATGTGATCACAAACTTTTGATCCAAACAGAAAGATTTTTGCTGTTAGAAAACAGAGGAATTCAGAACACTGACTATTTCTGTGAACAGATTAAATCATTCATATAGAAAACCAAATCACATTTTATTTAAAAAAAAACCACCACTCAGCATCAGAATTGGACTTCCTTGTCTTTACAGAGATAAATGAAAAAAAGAAAAATACAATTATGCTTCAAGGTATTATTTTATGCTCACAAACACAGAATTAGAAAAATACAATAGAAAAAAACCAATTAGAGCAATATTAAATAATTGTCACGGAGAAATTAAATCCCGATAGTTTGTGCGTATCTAATAAAATGCTTAGCATTTTTCAGTCTTTCTTACATCATGTTTGGAATTGAAGACTGTTAATATTGCAACTTTAGATAGGTAATTTTCCTTAAATTTTCTAACTCTGACAAGTCTCAAGCCTAATCAATAAACTCAGTTTCACCTGCTATTAATTATTTTTAAAAAGTTGACATTATAAGCAAACTAGCAGGGTATTTAGTAGATTCACTGTAAATATTTCATTTTAGGAGGTGAAATTCATTTTATATATTAATCAAAATTTAATTTTCCTTAGTAATACACAAATGTAATGGTTTTCACCTGTGTGCCTTTATATCAGCAGGTACACAATTTATGAACTTCATAGAAACAATATGGAGACAAAATTAATTTTTAAATATAAGGTTAGTATTTTACTAAATTAAAAAATGAATGCAATCAGTAAAATTTTCTATTTCCTAAAATTTAATTTATTCCATCCCGAATAGATGATTAGGTTCAGCAGTCATATAATGAAAGATACATTATTCAGAAGAGGTATTACTCCTTTGAAACAAAGCTAGTCTCTTGTAAAAAATCAACATCTCAAAATGAAAAATACTGGGAGAATTATTTTTTCTCCAGAAAACATAATAATTATTTTAGAAGCAGTTTGATATCAACCTAGAATTACACATATATTACTGCAGAAAGCAAACACATGAAAAGGAATTTGCTGATACTATGCTTGTTTCCTAGAACAACAAGAAATTTCGGGCAAGAGGCATTTTTTTTCAAAGAAAATGCTACATATGCAAAATTTGTACAGCAAAGGCATTATATCCTACTCTTTCTAGACCTCTTCTCAATTTCTCTGATGTCCTCTGATATGGGAACCTACACCAGTGGGTCTTCTTTACAGTTTTCTCCCGCTCACCCAGGAAAACTTAATGTACTTCAGCTTCAAATTCTACACTCTTGCCTTTGAATCACAGCCACAAATATGTGTCTATAGCAATTAAAGAATTTCATTTCTATTTGCAAAGAAGAGATTAATTTTCAAAATTATTTCTGATGTTTTTATGAAAGTCTTCAATTTCCTGAGGCAAAATGAACAATATGCTGTACAAATATATAATTCAAATATATGAAATGTAGTAATTATGGTAATGTTAATATCATAAATATTGTCATAAATCCTTAGTAATATTTTACATGACCATGCAACACTCCAAATCTATATGGGAAACCAGGACTACTTTTAGTTTTGGTACCACACTGCAAACCAGTGGGCAGTATCAGTGCAGACTTGCTTAACAGCTAGTGCTGGGAACTTGTGAGAGGGGGCTTCCATCCTGAATAAACTCACCTGTCATATTTTCAAAAGAAAGGTCTTTTTGTCTTCTTCTCTCTAACTCTGTGTAACTTCATTGGCAAAGCTGCCTCCAACAGATTTTTCTGACACATGCAAGCAAAATCTATTCCTAGCACCAGTGTTACCATACAGATGTCAGTCTAATCCTTTGTTGTTTCAATGTTCTGTGCAAACACAATGCAGAATTTACAAGTGTCACGGTAAGATAATTGGATATAACCACTTGGTGTCCTTACCCCTCTTGCCTTGTAATGGCTTTTGAAAATGATATCTGATGACCAACTGTGACTTGGCAGCAGCCCATCAGTTTTCTCCTTTTATTGGAAAGCTTGCTGAGAAACGTACAATGGTTGGCTCAACTTTATGTATTTATGTAATATAAATCAAATAAAAAACCATAAAAGCTGCTGCACCTGAAGTTGACCCTTACAGGGAATTGTACAATTTGGGAAGTGAGTATTTTGTGCATACTGGACACAAACAGGACAAATGTCACCTGACTATGAGTAGTTTTTTTTAAAATAGGTGAATTTTAATCTCGGTAGCTTCTGCAGATTTTTAAGCAGAAGTCCTTGGACAGTCCTACTATATAACAAGTTTACAGTTCAGTGATATGCAAACCTACAAAAGGTAGCATGACTTCCAAGCCTTTTTAAATATTCTAAAATCTTTCATTTTTTACTCAGTTGCTTAATTGGCCCGTTGTATTTTCTTTCACAGTAACTGCTTGTCATGTTATGGCCTCAGATGAAACCAAATGTTTGTTCCACTTTGTAGACAAATGGATGAAATTAAATAGCCCAATATGTCCTTTCTCCTTTAACAATTCCTAGTACAGTTCAGGAAGCATCTGTCCTTGCTAAGATTTAAAAGAAATGATTGCCAAGAATCCCAGAAAGACTGAAATATCAGCCAAGAACAGAACAGAGGTAACATAATCCTGGGTCTTCTTATCATTTATATTATATTTATACCTATATTTCAACCAGAGAAAATAGATACGTGAAGAGTTTGTTATTGCAACTCTAGAAGATTAGATGATTCAGAAAGCAATGGAGTTTGTGAGGACAAGAATGGGATAAAACAAAGGAACTCTTTAACTCATGTATTTTTGACTGCACAATCTGGATCTGAATACTTTTTTAACCCTTGCTGCAAAGTTTTCTATGTCTCCTGAAGATTTGATCCTGAAAGGTGCTAAGAAATATCTTTATGATGGTCTATCTATGTAACTAAGTGTTTCTGGATTGGGTTAAATTGCTCACATTTTACAGAACCAATTCTCCATTGGGTCTGTCTGTTTTGAATGCATAAGCCTGATCTGAGATGCAGTTTATATGCCTAGCTCCAATTGATTTTGATAGTTGTTTCATATATGGAATGCAATGCTTAAGTCTTGCTCCTTGGAACACTGCAGAGAAATACACACTGAAAAGTCTAACAGTTCTGTAAACATGACATTCCTTACAGTGTATTTAAATTCGTCTTTCTGGAGAACTGCTCTATATTTTAACTGTGCACACTTTGCATAACAAAACCCTACAACACACAACACTAGAGTATTTCAGGACTTGAAAGGCTATGCTAAACTTTTGAAACTCGAAGCCCTGAAAATGTCACTATTTTTCTCTGCAAAAAATGGATTCTTGAGGCTACGTACCACTTTCTTCTTTTAATTTTGCCATAAGGGTTATGAAAGAGAGTTGTGTTGTGTGTTTCCATGGAAGAAAAAAACACAAAGAGGGAACAGCCCACAAAGAAAACAAAAAAAACCACCCCAAACCAATGCAAAGGTACAAATGTTAACAAAACATTACTTTTTCTGACAAGGCTTTTAGCTCTACTATCAAGGTTTTGCTGAACTAAAAATTTAAAATATGAGAGAAAAATAACACAAACCATGCTAAGCATATTTAAAGCCATGGGAATTGCATACAGCCTAGTCCCATGTAATTTTCAGAAGTTTTTCTGTACTTGATATCTTTAAATACTAGTTTCTCTCTCATTACCAGACTGAGAGAGTGTGCCAATGAGTAATACCAATAACAGAAAAAAAAAAAAAAAAAGAAAAACCACTCCACTTTTCCAGAAAAGTACATTTGCTTTTTAGAAAATCTGACAGCTGATGTATAAAAAGTCTGAAATGCTTCACAGAATGATAGTAAAGCACAACGTAAGTTAATGAATGTTGATAGAAGTGGGCATAATGGTTAGGGCAGCTTTATTTAATTAAAGTACAAGGTTTTTATGGTTCTATTCATTTGTAGAGGAGAGGTGCTTTCATTTTTTCCATAAAATTTATAGCAATAATATTCAACAATCTGCTCATTTCTAGCTGCTAAATTTCCTTCTGTAGTTATGCAGTTCTCTTGTAGGCTCTGAGCACTTGGAAATATGGGGGAAGTATTCAGCATGCTTAATAACAATATTTTAAACACATAGAAGTTCTCCTCCTCTTAAATGTAGGCAGTTTTGCAAAGACTTTTCCTGGTGAAATGTCTACAATGATAATTTTTACTTCTTTGCCTATGAGGACATTTGGCTTCTGCGTAAGCAAAACTGGAGGAAGAGACCCCCCGTAAAACTATTACCACTGTAACGATTTTAGGAGCACAGTTGCCAGTCTTGAGCACTGCCAAGGCCACAGAAAGAACTTGCTGTAAGATAAGCCACAAGAGTGGGAACTTGAGATAAGCAAAGAACGGAGGAATTTATGAAAAGAAGGTGCTAATTCCAGGCCTGGTGGAGGCAAGATCTTGTTAGCACCTCCTGGTTAATGCATCTGGACAAAAATTCTTACTGTGGCAAACTGCGGGAAAGGAAACGACTGCTCTTATATGTATCACCACAAGTTATGTGAATGGCATCTCTGACCTCCCTGTGGATAGCCAGAACCTGAACTGTGTAAAGGTGATATCCCAAGGAGAACAACTTCGGGACCCCCACCACCAAGTAGTCCAGGGTAAGAAGGACCAACAGGATGCTGCTGGATCCACAGGGGGGGACTACCTTCTGCTTGATCTCTCTTCCCACTTTTTTCTATTTCTTACTCTCTCTCTATCTCACATTTATTGTTAAATAAAATCTGTATTTTTGACTTTGGCATATGGTCTTTTTTGCACCTTAATTCGGGCAGAGGCATCTCACTAATCAGATCTTAACAATCACCCAGGAAAACAAAACAAACAAAACAAAACAAACCAGGAAACGCATGATGGTGTGAGGGGAGGGATCAAAATCTGCACTTTCCAGTTCTTCATAACAGCAGCAGTCTTTGCAGGGGCTTGTGCCAAAGTTAGAGCATTTTTTGAGAGCTGAAGCAGAACAGAGACGATAAGGGACGAGGGAGCAGCTGCTTGCTTTGGACTGATCTACTGGCAATGTGGCTGGATTTTGCTGTAAGTGGTAATGGCTTCTATTCAGCAGCTTACAATTCTCCTCTCTCACTCATCCTCAATAGGAGTATAATGCAGCCACAGCTGAGACATCACTACTGATGAGTAAGCTAAGCTGCCAAGACAGAGAAGGAGAAAAGAAAAGCCATGTAGTACTATGAGATGATAAATATCCAAAATCAAAAAAGCTGTGCTAAAATTTTTCATAGGTTTCTATTAGAGGTTCCTGGTCTGTGCCTCTCTACATGTAGCACAGGATTCTCTTAAGAGGAGGCTCACTCCTTTGTGGGGAGCAATGCAAGGGGTTAAGATCATGTATGGCCTGTTTTTTGTCTTATAATATAATATTCATAATAGAAATACACAGAAGTTCTCTCACACATGTACTTTCCTAAAGTAAACTACATACAAGTTTATGGAAGAGCTGCTTCCCTGAAATGAGTCCAACAGCATGTTGTAAATGAAGAGAGGATGGGTGCTTCTGGGTGAAATAGTTCACCCTCTCAATCTGAGTTCTCTGAAAGGAGGAAATTTTTAGCCAGGGCATCCTGTGAGAATGCAAAATAGCCTTCCAAGTGAAATGGTGGCTCCTTGAGTCCTGGAGATAGACAATTATGAATGACTTGATGAAAAGTTGTAATGAAATTTAGAACCATGTGATTTTTCTTACAGTGTTCGCTGCAAAATACATAATGCGGTACATGGAAAAATTTAGAAGACTATAAATCATGCAGGACTTTAAGGAGCTCTCTGTGTTTCCTATTTCTTTCTAAGCCTTTCAGCAAAATTACCTTAACTCTTCTGATAGGTGTGACAAATTTCTTTAGTTGATGCTGTGCATTTCCAGATGAGATCATGGACCACGAGGTATAGAATGATGTCTGAAAGATATAATTAATTTATTTCTTATATCTTGTTAATTTATAAAGTATTTTTGAGGCCCACCTTTTTTTGTCATGGGCTCTTTTCAGAAATATAGCAATAAATGCACTGATTTTACAGCTCTACTCTTGACACAGATAATATGTACCCATTGACAGATCAATCCATGAAACAGCCCTAGTAATGTCATTTAAAACATGGAAAGTGTTGTGCTTGTTTTGCTTCTGCATTTTGGAACCTATTGCTATTCAATTTAGTACTCTAAATGAACTCATATCATATTCCATTATTGAGGAAAATGACCACCTGCCTCCCCCATATGTTGATTTCTCTTTTAAATACTGCCATTTGAAAGTCTTGAAACTCATTAAAGTGACAAGGTTTATAGCACACACACTCTTTCACTCAGAACAAAAGATATAGGAAAGCATAGTCGGAATTAAAAAAATTATTTCAAAACAAATTTTGTTTAATTTTTTCATTTTCCACTCTTTGACTTACTCACAACTTCTCAGATTAAAAAAAAAGTTATCCTGCTAGTTATACTTGCAGGATTTGTCTTTTTGGCTGCTATTTTAGAGTCATTTTTATTATTATTGCTTTCCAAAGTTTTATTTCTATACAGTTTTCAAATCTTTTGAAACAGTAGAACTCAATTCTGGCTGTAAATTGTTGACTTTCTTGCAAGCTACCTCCCCAAATAAGACATTGAAAATATGACTTAACCTTGTCCAGGCTTGTCCAAATCTGATGACTTAGCAAGACTATTACAAGTATTTACAAACTACCAATTCAAAGACAGGTAGGGCTCTATTCTGAAGGTTAGATCAAGACATAAGCTTCAAACTTTTATTTTCTATTCATATGTAATAGAACTGTGCAAAATAAGACAATTCCAATTTAGATGATACTGCAAACACTATGGTTTGTCCAAATGATCCATAGGTCTTTATTATAATCTCTACATACTGTACTTTAATGCTTGGTTGTGGTAAGATCTTGCCTCTAAGTGAATAGTTAAAATGGCACACAAGTTAGATTAAATCATTTAAATCTGAGTCCTATCTTGAGGAACTGCCAGAGGCATCTTGTTGTAGAACTACAAAAGGTTCAGGACTCAAAATACAGTCTATAGTATTACAGTTAATACTGTATGGGTAAATGTGCTTGCAAAGTCACATTGCTGTCTTCCATATATAAAAGCCATTAATTCATCCTGTACTTTAAGATCTTGTCCAATGTCTTAATTTTCATAAAGGGATAGATATTCACCAGATACACTCACTGAAACAAATATTAAAAGGCTCCTAGTATGAAAGGAGGCATAGCTGAGTATTCTGTCCTGTGGTCTTTAAGTCTTAGGAGATGAGATGCTAACTTCTTCTAGCATAATGCATGCCCCCACTTAGGGTTTATCTTGCTGACTTTTCATGAGTGTCTGGCTACCAAGGCCTTTAGACTGTTTGAAAGCTTCTATTTTTTCTGTCTCCACATTCCTCTCTGAGAGATTATATTTTTAATTTTCAGGAATGTTCTGACGATAAGGATGTTTTCAGTTATGGAGAAAGATAGAAATACTGCTTTGTTTCACAGTTTCCCAAACATTTAGAAAGAAGGAATTTTTTGGTTAAGACTGATAGCAAATCTATTTCTCTGGGGTCAAAATTTCAAATTCCTACCAACTCCATAGGTCCCCACATGAATGTGTGCTCATTTCTTACATCGTGACACAGCCTGCTGCTGCTCACTGTATAGCAGCTCAAAGCACATAAACCTTCCTGTTAGGGGTGCTGTGTCCTGTAAGAACAGCCAGAAACTCTGGGATTTCTTCTTCACGAAGATTTTTATGACAGGCTGCCCTCACAGACACAGAGGTTCATGTCTGTCCTGCTTCTTTCTGTTGTGGGTTTACTCCTGTAGGTGAGCAACGCCAGTGATTAATTACTAAGAAAAACACAGAACAAAGGCCTTAATCAGGTAATTTCTCTACCCACAGGAAAAGGCCACCCCTAGCAGTCTTACCGTGCTTGTTTTATACTTGGGCTGCTTAAGTTCCAGAAAAACAGTTTTTCTGCCTACTGTGGAGGACCTAAGCAGAGAGTGGTCCCTCTCAGCAAAACCACCATCTTTCAGATCCATTTTTTTCCCTCACACTGGTAGAAAAAGAGAGAAAAGTCTGGCCTTGTAGGGCTTTCCCCACAGCTCTCCATCCCAGCTGTGTCCTTTCTCCTTCCCTCACCCCCCACCTATGGCAGGAGCATCCTGCCCTTGGCCCTCCTTTCTTACCTGCACTGCAGAAAAGCCTTGAAACAATTTTGTAAAGATCATGGCAACTCACCAGTTTTCTGTCCCCGGGGAGATGAGAATGACAGGATGTATTTAACAACTAGGTGACAACAGGGAAACCACAAAATTGCAAGAAATCTGTCTTAAAAGAATAGCAAAGTAGGTGGCACAGAGGCTGACGCTGACATAGACACACTCAAATAGCATCAAAACATATAAGCAGTATATTGAATGCTCTCTGTCAAATCTCCTGCAGGATCCAAGCGTATTTGGAACTCACAGAAAGCATCATCTAAGAATGGAGTCTTTTCACAACAATAACTGAGAATTTGAAGAAACAGTGCAACAGTGAACTGCTAAACTCAGAAAGCTGTCCAATGTCTGGAATTGCCAAACCTGCATAAGATTAAATAATTTCTAATAAAGCCATTTTATTAATTAGAGGAAGGGTACTTAGAGAATACACTGTAATTCTTTGAGTAAACTTGCTGAACCATCTCACGTCTAAAGCAAGAGCACAGCTCAGATAATTTGCTAATGCAAATGTGAAAATCAAGGAAAATTTCATCAAAATGTAAACAAAATTAAATGCACAAATATAAAGAATAATCATGGTTGAAGAGACACAGAAGATCTGCAAGGAAAAAGCATGGTCTTGTGAACAAACACCTTCTGTGAACTCATGTCCATTAGAAAAAAATGTACTCATTAAAAGAACATCTCATATAGGTGAGATTTTACACATGCATAACAACAGGGGAGTTTGAGAAAAGAATTACAAAACAATTTTTGGTCAAAAAAGCCTTTTAAAAGAAAGATATCTTTTTTCATTTTTCCTACTTGAAAAAAGCTAAGGAGTTATCAAAATGTATTTTTAGGACACTTTTAAGAATAATGTTTCCTAATTGGCAACATTTTTAAAAATATTTATACTCTTTTGAAACCATGAATGAATTTGAAAACCAGATATTTCAGAAAGAAAACTCCACATTCGTCCTAGAAAATAGATTCGCGAGATTACAGCTGTCATCCTTACTCCATGCAAAAAGATTTCTCAGCATCTTGAATTTTTTTGGGGGTAAGAAATCAATTAACTGCTGAGTCTGTGTAAAACAGTGATGCAGTGCAAAACAGGCAACTAATACTCACTTTGTCACCAGATGCAAAGACAGAAAAGCAAAACGCAGAGAGATACCCGGGCAACAATAAAGGCCATGTCAACAATAGGGAGTTGGGCCTGCCCATGTTGGTTCATTGTGCCAGCAAAACCTTGGTGTGGATGCAGTAGTGCTAGCAGAAGATGTTTTTTGCAGTTACTCAGGGACCTGGTGTTATTAAACAAGTCAAAGAGCTTGTGTCAGCATACACCACGTCTACACTATGAGTGTTTGCTGGCGGCGCAGTAGAACCTCTCTAGCGTAGACAAGGTTAAAGACTTCTTCAGAAAGTGCAAGAGAGGGAAATGGGAGTGTAATATTACAAAGCAAAACTGCCATTTTATAATGGTATCATCATAGTATGAACAGAATCAAAATAAATAGCAGTTAGAATAATGAAGATCCAAAGACGGCTGTAAAAGTCAAAGATTTCAGTTCATACTGGTTATACCTACAGTAGAAAGAGATCCTTGTGGGAATCCCCATGACACTCAATCTGAAGGAAAGATTCATAAAACAAACACACAATCAAAAGTAAGCAAACTTGTTCAGACGAATCATGCTGGTGTCTCCAAGCAAAGCTAGTAAAAGACTACAAAAATGTTAAGACCATGATGAATTTCAGAGTATGACACCTGAAAATGTACAAAATAATCCAACCAGTAAAACTGAAAAAAAAAAAAGGAGAGCAATAATATACACTGGAGAAGACAAAACCAAGACAAACTTTACATCATTGCAAAACTACAGAGACTATTAGTTGGAAAAGTTGCATGATAGCCCTTGAAACAGTTTATTTGCATAAGTCCAAACTGTTTAAACAATTCTCACTGCCAAAAATCTGCAGTAGAAAAAGTATTTTCTGACTCGACTAAGGCAGAAACCGTGCAGTTAGAATGCCAAAGGCAGGCAGCAATGATAGATACAACAGGCAGGTACTGCACTCCGTTTATATGCCAACAGGTAGATTTAGTAGCCCAAAAGGACTTCTCAGCCACGGCAATGTTCACTGTACAAACCTTGACATGGGATGGTAGAGGTTGTAGTAGAATTTTTTCATAAGCAACAGACGAATATGTAAAATTAAATATAAACCAAGACAGAACAGCCATAAATGTTGTAAATATTGACATATTCACTCAATGATTAATTGTTTCACCTAACACTCATCAACAAACAAATACTCTTCCCTCAAACACATTCTGGGCAATGAAACTGATACAAAACCAGTGGAAAAGAACAATTTAGGATTGTTTTTCCATATAGAAAATAGCATGAACTTGTTCATGGACAAGAAACTGAGTAGAAAGTGATCTCTTTAAATACACATTAAAAGGATCAGTATCCACATGCTGACTTCTCCAAGATCACTTTGCAGTATTAAAGTATAACAACTGAACAAATATATGAAGAATTATATCTAACCGAAATACAAAGAAATCTTAAACTAAGTCTGTTATGTGCTGGTTTATAAAAAGTGATAGAAAGACTCCAAGAGAGAAGCAGAAAGGATAAAAAACAGTGAGGGTTCCTTCTGGCCTTTATACTGTTGGTACAATCAGAAAGACCAATGCAGAATGAAAAACACCCAGCTGTTTACCAGCAAGCTAGAAAGACATAAGCATCCAACAGGTTTAATGTGTAAGAGTGGTCAACCAGAATAAAGCCTTATTGTAAACAGGGAGTTCTGCCAAGGCTATATTGAGCTATTTTTGGACTGAAGTCTTCTAGACAGCACACACACCTTACATTAAACATTGTGGTCAAGGTTGTTTGCAAGCTAGGAAATAATTGTGATGCAAGTGGAAAAACGCAGGCCAAGCGACAAAGTGAGAGAATCAAAATCCAGAGCTTTCTCCAGAGGTCTGGGGGAAAAATGGACCTTTTTGCTACAAGCTATAAAACCAGTAGCATACTCTGTAGGCTTCCCAAAGGAAACAAACTATGGCACACTACCACAAAGGCTATCATAAATTAAGACATACTATTCCAACAGTAGCTTCAAGCAAACTCTATCTTTCCCCATCTCTTGCATAATTCAGAGGACACTATAAAATAATTTTGAATACTGCACTGCTATACCATACAAGTTGAATAACAAAGTTCAGATGGTAGTTCAAGTAGACAAAAGCCTTTAATAGACTCTTCAAAAGCAATATACATGGCTATCTCTCCTGAATGAAGCAATTTTTCCAGAAACAATATTAATTTTTTTCCATACTGGATGTCAAGAACCAAAGGCACCTTTTCACAATAGCTATATTGTTACTACTGTTGTATGTACGGAAAGGCTAACAGACAAAATGTGTGAGAGACACCTTAAGGCCAAAACCTTTGAAAACTGACAAGATAGAAAGCTTCCAAAATGACCTCAGGAAATATTTGCGAGAACAAGTTATTTCTCAGGATAAACTGTCCACTTCTAAGGATGCTAAATGTGCTGTATAGCTAAATCCTCATTCATACAAGAGTAATTGATGAGTGTATATTTCAAAGAGCTTAATCTAAAAACAAAATAAAGAGGATGCAGAGGACAAAGAAATATGCTCTCTTCAGACACCTGATTAAGAAGATATGGAAACATGCCTCCCCCACCATGATGCGTGATTAATAGCGATCAAAATAGACTCTCAACACATTGTACCACTTCAAGAATCAAGTGTCAGATAGGTTCCAGTTGCTGGAGAGCTATATCCAAGCATTATTTCAGCGTGAAACTTAAAGGGGGCTCTTTCGATGGAGAAAGGTTTTTACCAAGGCTTCTGAGTGACAGGACCAGGAGCAATGGTTTTAAACTGAAAGAAGGTAGATTTAGATTTGACATAAGGAAGAAATACTTTATGATGAGATGATGGTGGGACACTGAAGCAGTTTGTCCAGAGAAACTGTGGATGTTCCACCCCTGGAAGGATTCAAGACCAGGTTGGTTGGTGCTTTGAGCAGCATGATCTTGTGAAAGATGTCCCTGTTCACGGCAGGGGATTTGACTAAATGATCTTTGAAGGCATCTTCCAACCCAAAGAATTATGTGATTTGATGATTAAAGCAAGACTTGGGAAGCATGTCTGTGCTTTGACTATACAGAGCAAAACTTGAATACTTTTAGGAAAAGTCTCAGAAATAGAATATTAGAGAAAGAATAAAGTTAAAATCATGACCTGACTTGACTTCTCTCCTTTATATTTTTACACCATGCACATCCTTTTCAAGCTAATTATTCAGTTTCTTAGATAAACTTATTGACTACTAATTTACTATGTACATTTTCAGGATTGATTATGCAAGTTGCAATTGCAAGACAGAGCCCCTAGACAATAGTAGATATGTCTATGTTTACTCCCAGAGCTGGAGAGTATATATATTATGGAGTTCATTTTCAAAACCAGAGGCTTCTGACTGCACTATCTTGCAAATACTGCAAAATTGCTGCCCTGCAGGGACATTCAGGAAGTAGTAACACGTAATCCTTCACTCCCTGCAGAAGCTCATATCCCAGTGCAACATTACAATGAGACTTTTGGTCCTCATTGTAAAGAAGTAGATAGAAAGCTTATTTTATTTTTGTAAAATTCAGCCCAGTGTTAACCAGTCAAATTAGAGAAAAAGATATTAATAATAGTGGTGTATTCTCCTTTGTGTATTGTCATTCAGCTCTAAATGTTCCTTTGTGACCAGACCTACAGATACAACAAAGGAGGGCTCACGGGGGCAAGACAGTTACTTTTTTTGCTCAGGACTCCTAAAATGCAAATCTATGCAGGAGCGGTATTCTCATAAGATGAGAGTTGGAAGCACTAAATCACCCTAGGGAGAGAAAACATAATTTTGTATTTTGAACTTGCCTAGTACATAACTTCTAAAAGAATGAATGAACACACCTTGATTAGCTCAGATGGAAAGCGGGGCTACTTAGAGATGCTGCTTATGAAGAGAAATCCAAGTCAATTTCTTACCAGAGGAGAAACCAGAGTCAAAGGAGCAAGTGCAGATAATTTGTTTGATGCAGTAGAGTTTGCTGTGTGATGAAGTGCACACTGCTTTGAGAGCAAAGGCTACATAGTGCGTGCAGGCAACTCCTTCCTTCTTCAGGAATATCATCCTGGATCTGTCACCTATCTCTCAGGAGACGACTCTGAGTGAATCCAACAGATGGATAAAGCTAGAGAAAATCAAATAAAAAGCAGACTTTCTGGTAATTTGAAGCAATTTCCCCAAAACCAGATGTCTCAAAATTAGCAGCCAGTACTCTCCCACACCAAAAAAAATGGTCGTGCTAAAGAAAAATTTTCCATTGTAAGAGTAGTGAAATGCAGGGGCAGCTTGCCCAGAGAAGTTGTCAAACGCCCATTCTTGAAGCCCTGAGCTACCACACCTAAGCGGGACTTGCTTGGATTAGGCGCTTTCAACCTCCAGAAGCTCATGTCAGCCTGGCGTTACTCCATGGCAACGTGACTGTCCTCAATAACTCCTCACAGGGTTGGCTGTGATAACAATACTGAAAACGTTCATCTTAGGATATGCGGTGTTCAACAGATATTAAGTGATGTAACTTTGCTATATTCCTGTAAGGATTATGTTGTTTGTCTCTGACTGTCTCCCTCTTACACGGATAACAAAGATGAGATACATTGAAGTGCAGTGAAGTAGAAATTTGACCAATTTCAGACAGGAAGTTTCATCCCATTCTCCCCGGTTGCTTTACATATCTTAAAAAGCAGTAAAAGAATATAATTAGAGATTTGAGCATCACAGAAAACGTAACTCGTGTAGCTGATAACACCTTCACTCTTGCATATACAGATGCAAAAAAAAATGCAGAGGCACTGTAGTATAAAATTGAAGTTGGAAATCTCCTATTTCAACTGATTAGTTTTCATTACTAAGCTCTAACCCAGAATAACTGCCTGGGTCACGCTCTTTTGTGTTGGATGACCCACATCACCAATATATCAATGAAGGCTTTGTATACAGCAACTAGTGATCTATCAGAATGCAAGATTTGAACAGAAAAAAAAAAAATTCATCATGTTCCGTAAAATTCCCTTTATCATTCTGCTCCAGGCCTTCTGTATGTTTTCTTGCCAGTCTCTCCCTACTTTTCTTATCTTCCTTCACCCACTTTTCAGCCAGGCTTAGCCCTACCTCTCCTAGGCTCAGCAATAAGAGGATTTTCTTCTTCGTTCATTTAATTTAAGATAAATGTTGAATTGGGAGTTGTACATTACCCCTGATTCAGCTGCCTTGCTGAAAAGTCAGTGGAAGACTTAGTCTGAGTTGCACGTGAATGGACTTCTGAGATAGATTCCATATAACTCAAAGCTCAAGGGAGAAAAAGGCAGTTAAAGAAAAAAAAAACTTAGACTTACCATCAAGATGCAACTCAGAGTGGCATCTGAGACACATTTTTGCTAAAATCTTTTTCTGACTTTCTAACAAGACTGCTTGAAGCAAGATACAGGTAAATCTAGCTTTTCTGAAACCATTGAGATAGAAAACACATAGAAATTGAAAGCTTTGAAATAAGTAAGGTCCTTACCAGATACAACCTGAAGTTAAAAGCTGACTCCAAATCCATATGCTGTAAAAGGCCAATGGATCAGAAATCAGAAATAGTATTTTGGGTCCTCACCGCCTCTTATAATTCCAAACTGATAGCAGAATTCCTGCTGTCTTCATTCTTATGTGCTGTGTAATTACAGATATTTACATTTGTCTTTGTTCCTAATAAATTACTTCCAGGTATACGTTAATATGCAGACCCTATATCCAACAATAAACTAAGCTCCTAAAGGCATCCAAAGATGATATATACTGCCTATCACAATGTACTGATGCAATTTAGAGCTTGTAGGTGGGATTTTTTATCCTTTAAAAAATTCCCATGTTCTTTTCATTGACATCAATAGTAAATCTAAGTAAGGCTAAATTCTTTTGTAAATAAAATTTTACAGGTTTTTCTCCAGTTGTCTGGTGTGATCCTATCTGCAATGTGGAATTTTGCAGCCACAGTGTGATTGCATGTGGGGCCTACTTTGAGCAGAACCTCAAAGAAATGAAAAAAAACCCCTCACAATCAGACAAGAATTTTAAAGCTGCTACTAAAACTGACATGAAAACTGCTATTGCTGCAACTCAAAGACATGTAAAGTTGACATATAATTTTATGCTTTAAAAGGCAGCATCATTTTATGAAGAAGACCAAGCATTGCTTTTAGGAAACTGGCCAAAACTTAATAAGTATTTTTTTTCAAAACATTATGAAATTATTTAAAAATTAAAGTATACAAAACTTTCAAAGAGGATTCAAAATTAAAAAATTTTTAATCATACAAGTCATATTGAGTTTCTCTTGAAATGGATGTAATAATAAATAAGGTTTCTTTGACTTATTTATACAGATCTATTGATTTTTATGTTAAATCATTAGAGCAAAACTCATACAACCACCTTATTTTCTTTTAGATTTTGGGACCTCAAAGCACTTTAAGAAATTTAATTAGTATTGTTATTCCCTTTGTAGTCATGAAATAAACTGAGGAGTGCCAGAATTTAAGTTTACATAGAAGGAGTGGAAAAAGGTTATGTTTTGGGGTTTTTTTGGTTGGTTTTTTTTTTTCCTAATTTCTGCCTGCAAACCTGACTCTATAAGTTTTAAGTGCCCATACCTGCTTGAAGATACAACTCTGGCACTATTCACAAGGGGGAAAGAATGTCATCTTCTCTTTCTTTCATTTAAATGGCCAAAACTAAGTACTAGGAATGTGGAAAGTTCGTCAGGTAGTAAGTTTAGCTTAGAACTAAAATTGAAGTGGAAATTGCTAAATTCGACTAGTACGTATCTCAAAGTCTATGACATGTCTGAATACCTTTAAAGATTCAAATTTTTAAAAAATACCATGTGTCTACTTTCTCTGTTTCTGTAGATTTAAAGAGGGCTAGTGTCCCCAAAAGAGGGATCTCCTCCTTATTTTATGTTATAAAATTATGTATGCAAATTAAATAAGAATTTTCATCTGATTAAATCTGACCTTCTGATATAAATCCTTTACTTCATATTGAGGAATGGAAATACTAAAGGGTTTATTTCTTTCAGGGATATATATTGCCTATTCCCTTTGCTGATGAGCATGACACCTAATTCTAGGGATTTTTTTATTCTGGATGGTTGTTTCAAGCACCATGTGTAAGGCAGTCAAAGGACATCCACTGCACTGTTTTATCCTTTACTGCATCAGAAAGGTTTCAACAAGCTACCTTTTTGTATGTGATGGCCTGCCCTTGAGTGTCACACCTGTCACCTTGCTGCCAGCAAGTGTTCCTAACTCAGCTGACCTGGTTCCAAATCTTTGTGGGTCAATGCTCTAAGGAAAAAGGCACTCTGAGAAGTGCTCTGGACAGGCACTTAGGTCTGAAACTGCTGTAAACTGAACCAGGGCTCCTGGACTTTGAGTTGCACCAGTTTGTACAAACTGGGTATCTGGCTACTTCTCTGCTAAATGTGATGTATGTATAGGAATGCAATGGAGAATTAATTTAGTGACAATAACTATTTAATAAAAATATAAGAGGGGAGTTGTTATATACTGCTATAGACACAGAGCTAGTATATACTGCTATAGATACAGAGCCACACACACACACACACAAAAAAAAATTTGAAAAAATTCAGCAAGAAATGATTGCTCAGCAGGAACATGAAGCCATTTTGCAGTCTAACAGAGGAATCTGTGTCCGATTACTGTATCAGCAGGGAGTTCAGGCAGCCAACATAATTTAAACTAGCACATGCTGTAATGAGGCCCAAAGAAACATACCTGTCAAAGTAGAAAAAGAACCAAAATAAGAGGGCAAATCATCTTAGGGAAAAATCATGCATATGGTGATAGAGTGCTTTGCAAATGTAATGCAAGTACATGAATGGCATAAAGTACCACAAATTTTATATGCATTGCAACTACAAGGCAGAGGGTCCAAAGTCCTACCCCTACCACATCATCATTTGGTGCTTCATCCTGAGTAAGTGGACTGCAAGATGTAGGTATTTTGGTAAATTGACATTATTAGGTAAAAAAAACTCTGACCAAGATACTAGTTAATTATTCTTCTACCACTAGTTATCAGTTCTCAGGCAGAGAAGTCAGAGTGGCAACAATAAGGCTTCAGAAAGGATCACAAAGATATGGTGAGCTATATAAAAGCAATGAAAAAGAGATATATATTATGAAGTTAATAAGTGGGCAATAGTCAACGCTATTTTGAAGTATAATGAAAAAAAGAATGAGCAAAACTTGATTTGGATTTTAGTGTCCTGCAGAAAGGTAATGATAACTGTAATAAACATACTTGAAAACAACTTCTGCTAAGCACAGAATAAAAAATCAACTTCTAAATTTATATTTTTTGATTTAATGAATTTTTAGTCAAATTACATATGAAAAACCCCTACTACAGAAAGTGATAAAGAAGAGAATCATCATCCAAGAAGTAGACTCCTACATGTCTAACAAGAGGTGAGTGCAAACCACCCTTACAGTGAAATCTTTGAGAGATTTTCTCCTTTATTCAGGTGCATGATTTCACAAGAGTGGTAGAAAATATAATAATTGAGATAAATATTTAAAGCAGTTAAAACATGCAAACATAATCATGTTTGCATAAGCTTAATTTCCTTACGAAATCAAGGTCAATCTAACACTAACAAGAGTTTAAAATCTTTTTAAACACATTAGAAGTAATTTAAGTTCCAAATCCTTATATTTGCTGTTCATATTAAAGGTTTGTTATTTCCACTAAAAAGAAGTCTTCAAATATCGTTCAAGTCATATGAAGTCCTACTGCTAATGAATTAACACACCTATGTAGATATGCCAATATCTATGTAGATATTGGCATATTCATTCTAATGCATATGGTATAATTTAGTTCAGCTGTTAACTACTTTATTGAACTCAACTGATATTCTAATAACAGAAAAGATAATGAAGAAATAGGCGAGAGTAAAATTCTGCAACACTGCATACATTCCTGCCTACTAAAAATGGAATCTACAGCCTTTATGCTTTCTAAAGACCACTATGGCATAAAAGTTTCCTGAGAAGTTTTAAATTATGCAATAAGTACCTTTTAAATATTTAAGAACACTGCAAAATAAAAGAGGCTATCCACCTGATCCCACAATCTTTATTACAGAGCCAAGAATGCCACTGGGGAAAAGCAACTTGTTTGGAATTGAATCATAGGGAGACAGATGACAAACTAATTTCAAAGAGGTGTCCACTTACTAAACACTCCATTTTCAATTTACTTAAAATTGGAGGTCTGTTCCCATTACATGTTCTGTTAATATATTTGGGACAGTGCAGGCTCCTCAAAGGAAATCACACCGAAAGACCCACAGAAACACAGTGTCATGCTAAGTAAGCATGTTTTGCCAACCCAGAGTTCAAATAGCATGTTGGGTCTATATTATACATATATTGGGGCATATTGTGATGCTTTTCAAGTGAAATAGGGAGTCATTACTAACTTACTGCATTAAAGGTACCTCTTGTTCTGTGCTGATAGAGTTCTCCTATTTTGACATGCAGTCAAAAAATTCCATCCTGCATCACAACACAGCTTTGCTTATCTAGAAATTATGACTACTGAATTCAAGTAATGAGCTTGAGTAACAAACTATTACTGTTTTTGTATGATGCAAAAAATAATTTCATTAAGATTAACTTTAAAATATACAAAACAGCAATTTCAATAAATTGGAACAGTCTTAGACTTTTGAACAGTTCCAAACACTTCATTTTCTGTCTGTCTTCAGAAAAATCAAAGAATTCAAATTGCTCGTGATCTGAGTACTTTCAGACACACAGCCTTGCACCACACCCACCCAGGTTAACTTTCAGCACAAAACATCTTCTCCTTTCCAGCTTCTGCATACCCGTGAAGCATATCCAAGAGGTCTGTGCTGGCTACCTAATTGGGGAAAATTGCCAAGCACTGTCAAGTGAGGCTCTTGAAAAGTCCTTTTCTCCGGGGGTTACTTTTTCTACAGTTCCTTTGCATTCATAAAAGTGATAGTGATGAAGAAACAATTCGGGCAAGTAAATGGTGGAGTGGCTTGAACTCTGCCCCTACTGATGTATCTGATAGTCTGCCAGGAGGACTCACAGCAATATGGGAGAGGGTGGAAATGCTCCAACAAAACAGCTGGGTGAAGAAATGGAAGGAAATTAAGTATATTAGGCAAATCTTCATAATTATTTCTGAGCTTGCTAAGTTTTATATAACGATTAAAATACTAATGAAATTGCTTACTAGGTAGGATTGACTGATCCTTCATTAACCTTAGATAAATGAAGTACATAAACATAAAAGCATCCATACGTACTAATAAGCAATGATGGAAACCATCAGAGAGAAAGTACTATTATATTATCTTGTCTGTGAACTCTTAGTGTTAGTTCTTCATGAATGAACTGCTTTGCCTTATGGAACTTTTTCTAAGATTGAAATGTATTCAAATAATAACTTACATTAAAGTTTACCAGTTACTTTATTGTGTATTTCCCTTGGCAGAACTGAGTATGACCAAACAATTTCTAGATTGCAAATTCTTCTACAAAAAAATGTTTTATCCTTGGAAATTATTCAAAGTATTCTTATTCCTCAGAAAAAATGGTAACCAAGTTTTTTAGAAAACCTCAAAAAAAACAATTTTTCAAGGTCTTTCATAAATCTGTTAGTTCACACTTTCATTCCTGTGTCTTTCCATTTGGAGTTCCAAGCAACAATCAGTCACATGCCAAAAGTGTTTTTGTCAGTTTTGCTCTAAATGTCACATTTAAAGAGAGACCTCCCTCCTCCCTCAACTGGAATTTCTGAATATTTGCGTCAGAACTTCCTTCACTAGCTTTAACATATAACCTATTTCAAGTTCCTTAATCATAACAGCTTTTTTTTTTTTTTTTCTGTTATGGTCACTGCTTCCTTAAGGATTTGCTACTTTACAAGACTTTGAATCAAAAAAATCTGTAATCCTTATTTTCCATTTTGGTCTCCTTTTAGGTGTTTGGAGAACATTTTTGACATCTCCATGAATGTTTTTAAGTTCATTTTTTAAAGAAAGAGTATTGTTTTGAGTGTACAGAGTTCCTGAAAATTCTAATGTCAGATAAATATCTTTCTTCTTAGAAACAAGTAACAATATCTGGAAAGAAGTTACAAAGGCTTTAGTAAGCACTTCATAAAAGAGATTTTCATTACACAAAAGTAAATATTGTAAATTTCTTATCACTTAGTAGCACAATATGCCTTTACTGAGTATTTGTCATGTGTAAAGAGGTAAGTAAATAAACCTGATATTAATGGAGCTTCAGATCAAGTGCTAAAAGGTATTTCCTACTTGTTGACATATCTCTAAAAAACCAGGTAGTGAAATTAAAATACAGAAAGCAGAAATTATCAATATAGTTGATGTACAAATAAAAAAGGAAATGCTCACCTCAACATATAAAACAGATATTTACCATTATAAAGACAGATACAGATTAACTGTATGCTTTGGAGACACTTGAAAAATGAACATGTCCTAGAAATCTTTGCTTCACAGAATATGAAGCTGGAAGGGATCTCTGGAGATTCAGTAGTGCAACTCCCTGTTCAAATCAGGGTCAGCTACAGCAGATTGATTGGAAGCATATTTAACAAGGTTTTGACTGCCTCTGAGGACAGAGACACCACCACCTCTTGGCAATCTGTTCCTGTGCTCAACAACCCTCTAACTAAGATTTTCCTCATGCTTAAATGCAAATACTTGTATTTCAGTTTGCACCCATTTCCTCTTGTCCTGTGAGTGGGCAAAACTGAGAAGATACTGGTTTCCTCTTTACTCCCTGCTACATGGTAATCATACACAATGGTAAGATCTTCAAGGCTAAACAGTCCCTGCTGTCTCAGTCTCCTTGCAGGAGAGATGCTTCAACTACTCAATCATCTTTGCAATTCTCCACTAGGCTCACTTCAGTATACTCGTATCCTTCTTACACTGGGAAGTTGTTTTGCACCAGGAGACGCTGCCCCTTATGACTCCAGTAAAAAAAGGCACTGACACTCTTTAAAACATCTTTTAAAATGCTAACACGATAACAAGAGAATAGTTCAGATAATCCCCTGTACCTTCAAATGCTGGAGCCCCAAATGGTGTAGCATCAAATGGACCTCTGATCCACGCACAGCACACTGTGCAGACACCTGTGAATAGAAGAGGTTATCTCTTCACGGTCACTCAAGCTATTATAGAGTTTTTCTTACAAGAAAATAACTCTATTCTTCATTTTCAGTGTCAAACAAAGGGTGTTCATGCGGCATCTTCTTGCTTTTCTTCTAGATGAAGGCAAGTACACACAGGTGGCATAATTGCTGGTACCAGGCAGGAGCTGGCTGGATGATCATCTTTTACAGAGAGATGGATAAATTTGTCCTGCAAACAAGGGTTTTGTGCAGCACAACGCTGCGCTGAAGACAATACTATTCAACATAGTCACTAATTACCTGGATGGTGGGAAAAAGTGAACAGGTCTGAAGACCTCATTGGACTTGCGGCTCAGCAGAGGCCCAGGCATCCTCAGGTTAACTGTTACGTGGTTCACTAACTCCTTGATATACAATGATCACCCAGTTAAGTTCATTACAGACATCCAGAACTGGACCCAGCACTCCATATGTGGCCCCTTCAGTGCTGAGTAGAACAAAAGGATCACCTCCTTCAAACTGCTGGCCTTTTTCCTACTGGTACAGCTCAGGGTGGTTTTGGTTTTCTTTGTGACAAGAATGAATTGTTGGCTCGTGTTCAATTTGTTGCACAAGAACCTGCACCTCCTTCTCTGCCAAGTTGCTTCCCAACCGCTCAAATCCCAGCAAGCACTGGTGCATTTGCTTATTTCTCCTTCCCAGATGTAGCATTCTGCATTTCTTTATTGAACTTAAGGAGATTTCTGTCAGCCCAGTGCTCCAGCCTATAGAGGTCTTTCTGCAAGGCAGCACAACACCTTGATATGTCAGCCACTCTTCCCTCCCAGTTTTGAATCCTCAGCAAACTTCCTGGGTGTGCATTTTGTCCTATCATCCATGTCATTAGTGACTATGTTAAACTGGATACTATACAGATCCCTAGCTCTACTTTGTGCTACTGATTCTTTCAGACTGGTATTAAATAATTTCTCCATCAACCTAAACTGTTTACCTAACCTGTACTTTAGTTTGTCTATGTGAATGCTGTGGTATACAGTGTCGAATGCATTATCAAAGTCAAGATAAAAAGAATCTCCTGCTCACCCCTCCTCCACAAAGCCAATCGGCTCATTGTAGAAGGCTATCAGGTTGGTCAGGCAGGATTTCTCTCTGTAAAACCATGCTGACTATTCCCAGTCACCTTCTTAACCTTCGTGTAAGACCATAAGTAGAAATTGTGCACAATGATTGAAATGTCAGCCTTATCCAGCCACTATTGACCTTGTGAGCACTTTAAGGTTTCTATTTGTTTTCTCATTGGATTAGAGCAATATCTGGACGTAGTTTGTGTTACTATAAAAGAGTAATGGAAATAAAATTTAAATTTGATCAGGTTTGTCTTTTTGACCATAAGCCTGTGTTTAGTCTTTCTCTGTCTTTAAAATAGGAAATATAACTTTCAATTAACACGAGGAAATTTATCTGTATAACTGTTCCAGAC
The DNA here is from genome assembly GCF_001604755.1 of Lepidothrix coronata. Lineage (NCBI taxonomy): Eukaryota > Metazoa > Chordata > Aves > Passeriformes > Pipridae > Lepidothrix > Lepidothrix coronata. The sequence goes on from NW_016690183.1 coordinate 8,441,900, forward strand.
ACTGCAGAATAAAGTCTGGTCTTTCAACAGCCCTGATCACTTAGCCCCTTATGAACTTCGACAAAGAGGTCAACATGTTGCAATAATGCTGGATCTGAAAATAACCTTTGGGACTTGGATCAGCAAAGGTGCTGGTTGGAGTTATAAAGAAGAAACATTTTTAATAGTTTTCCATTGACATCAGTCGGACCTGAGTAGAGCATCCCTTCATACCTAGGTATAGTTCATGAACCATCTATAACGCTGCTGATGCTTTAGAGAAAGCACGTAGGATCACCCTTGAGGAGAAAAGAAAACACAGAAAGAATTGTGCCTTGCAGAATACACTATCTAAGGAGTCTTTCTGCTATGCCTTTTGCAACCGGACGTGTCTATCTCATATTGGCCTTTTTAGCCACCAACGCGCTTGCAACAAACGTGGGTAGAGACCCTTCCCAAATCTTCGTTCGCAAAGCCCAGCCATGATGATGATAGTTCATGATTATGATGCAATAAACAGGACTCATCAAGGCTCTTTGACATGATACAATCATGGCAAAGATAATATCTTAAAAAAAGGTTTCTAACTTTGGGATACAAAAAGGTGGTGTCCCTTTCTCTCACACATGGTTTGGGACATGATGAATCTTGCTTGCCACCTTTTCTTTGGAGTTTCCCAGGCTTCAAATGACTACAGAGGACCTGCAGGCTCCTCAGTCAGTACAAATTCAACCTTACCTCCTGTAAGCAAAGCACATGAAGTCATAACGGGCTATTGCACTTTTTAAAATTCTAATTCCATTTCATTCTTTAGCTTTTTCTGTATCTATCTCTCCAACAGAAATAAATATGTGCTGTGACTACTGATCTTAATTTTTAAAGGAAACCATTCAGTCTATGTCATCCATTCTCACTGCAATTTTAGAGGTGAAACTCAGAAAACTGCTCAAACTGCTGAACAGCATGGTGCCCAAATGAATAAAGTCTGCAGGTCTTCCAAAAGCCAGTGTTTTACATGGCTTCAGAATGAAAACTTGTTATTCCAGAGTCAGTTAAAAATTCTAGGTTAGATTTTGAATTTGTAATAGACCTCGTTTCCAGCTTAGTTAAGTCGAAGTATGGATTTTATAATGAAATGTCACAAAATTCTGGAACTGATGATTCATCTTCTAATTTATTCTCTGTTGCTTTTTGCAACAGTTAAATTCTTTTCTGATTAAATACTCTGTGTGAACTGAAATGGCTAATATGACATTTCAAAAGTTAGCAATCAATATTATAATCATTAAATTAATTGGGGGTTTAAATAAAAATGACAGAGAGTGGACACGTGAGCAGTTATCTCCTGCATTGATTTTTATTTCCTGACGCTTTAATAAAATACTCACTGATGTTTACTAGGTTTATCAGAATTGCCTTCTGAGCAAAACCAAACCAAAATTATTATTATAGTTAATGGTTTCTGGGAATACTGGGTGAAATCTTTGCTGGTTCTAGTAGGACAAAGGTGGACTGAAACTTCTTGTTAAGTTAAAAGGTGAAGTTAAAAACTAAATGAATTCAGATTTAACTAAGTGCTTTATAATTTCCATTTAAAGTTTGCAAATATCCTGATACGGTCACACCACTAATTTGATTTGAAAAAGTCATGTTAGAGTCTCTTGCATGGTGAGCTAGAGGTTACACTTTCATAGTTTCATTCAGTGAAATCATGCTATAAATTGAAACTCAAAGTACCTTTTCCGTTGTTTTCAAATACAATGAGGACATTTATACCTAATGTGGTTTGGGTTTAAAAATATGTGCAAGCTACTTGGTAGCTGAAACGAAGGCTGAAAAGGATTCCTGCTTCCTATTACTGTGATAAGACAGATCAAGAGGATCCAGAAACACTGATCCAAGCAGCGCTGCAGACTGGGCAGTTCTGCTGAACTAAAAACCTTAGTGACACATGCTATTTGTGAAGTGACTGGTTGCCTAAGAAGTACAACAGGGAAGTACTTGTAAATTGTGATGTAGCCTTGAATAAGCTGTTTCTTGTTTAAAGTGTTTGGTTACAAACATATTTTGCAGCCAAAGAGCTATGTGTGTGTTTTACTTTGCAATATTCTGGGTCCCTTGTTGGGATAAACTACTCAGCTGAACCAGCTTATTGCCTCATAAAGCAGAGCAGCAATACTATTATCGCTTAACTGCACCTGAATTCAGGCAGAACTACTTTGTTCAAAGAGCAGTAAACACTTGGAGTAAGTTGTCAAGTAAGGTCATTGAAGCAAATAACATAAATGAGTGCTAGAGACATAGGACACTTTCATGAAGGAGATTGAAGGATACAGTGACAAGAAGGGATGCAAATAGGATAAACTGAGCTCAGCAAGGACATATTTCAATGTTATTATTAAAAATTATCATTTTGCAGAGAGCCAGTAGAGGTTTTGTATGGCACTTATTCCTTATATGCCATAAGAGCCTTAAGCAGTACCTAAGAGGTATAAAGCAACAAATTTTAGCCTGCATAAAAAAGGCTTTGATCAATCCAATAACCATCAAAAGCAGTGTATTCATCTCTGTGAACCTTTAGAAGGAGAACTCTTTGAAATATTTTCTTAACACAGTCTGGTTTTGCACTCTTTCTTTTCACTGGTTCCCAGCTGAAGTTAGTCACAGAGCGGCTTCCCTGCAGCCAGAGTTAACATGCAGGGCTATTTTTGTTACACAGTGACTACATGCATTTTTCAGACTTTTATCATATGCAAGACTCTCAGAAATGAAGCTCACAACTAGCTGGGCACTAGTAACTTAGCCACTGCTGATTGCTGAACCAGGTATTACCCGCTCAGGCAAAGGCAAGCCTTGAGAAATCCTGAATCCTACACTGTCAGTCAGCAGAAACCCCACAGACTTTTAGTGGTAACAGCAAAAATCAGATTTACTGTGCTGCAATATTATTCCATAGAAAAAGCATTAAATTTAATGCTCAATGCATACCAAATCTTACAAGAGTTCTCACTTGAGCAGCCCCCTTACTGTCCCTGTCCCTAAACTCTGCACTAGCTTTCCTCCACTCACCACAGCTTCTTCCTGCCGTCCTTCCTACCCTCAAGCACCTATTCCTTTCCATCGAGGCTCTGGGCTGGTTCAAGATCTCTTACCAGTTCTTTTTCACTGACTGATTACCACCTGACAATAACAGATTATTACAGAACCTGTAATAATCAAGGAGCAGGATGTTATCAACTTCAGTGTTGTTCTGCGCTGGAGGGGTAGAGGTGATGGGGAAAAGAGATATAGAGAGAGAGATGGTGCAGCATTTTTTCTGAATCTCAGTAAGAAAGGCCATGAAAGAAATGGCGTGATAGAATACCTTTTTTAGTAAGATGGAATAAAAAGGGAATATAAATAGCAGGTAAATCTTTTGTTTCTTCAGATGCTGAAAACCCTGCTTTCTAATATCATATCAGACTGACCCCAGATGGATTTTTCCACTGTGGGTGCGCCCACTCACTCAGAGGTTCCTTCTCTCTCCCATGCCACGGTGCCTTTAATTTTCTGTAAAAATCAAAGCCATATACTTCTCCTGACAGGTTGGAATACTATGCCTTTCCCAACACTCACAGGCTAGCATGGGGCACTCCAGCATATTCCCTTGAAGCAGCTGTTTGTGCTACCATATGCATTGCTCAGACCTAGAATACATGGGCTGCTCAAGATAACTTACTCCTGAGATACAATGTCTTCTGGAATACAATCACGCCTTGAATAGAAGGGTGTGAATTATTGCACCTGCTACTTAACTACTGTTCACAATCCAAAATGACCCTTTAAAGCAGATTTATCATTTCCCTCCTGAAAATACTCTCTTTGTCCAATTTTCCAATCAACTCACTGAACTACACCCCCTTGGTTTATCATTTCACAGCCAGCTCTAGAGTCTTATCATGAACACAATAGTACTTGCTTCTTTTTCAGTCCCAGAAGCAAATGAAACACAGTTCAGCTTCACATTGACACAATGACATACAATGCACACAGTTGTATAGAAAAAGAGAGTAGCAATATAAACTTTGCTTAAATGTGATTTCATAGATTTTTCTACCTAATAGTAAGCGAGATAAAAATAATTTTGGACCAAATAATAGCTTTTTTCCTTTTGAAAATATGTAACCCTGTTTTATTAAAAATGCCTCTGAAAAAAATCAGATGCATCCACTATCAAACAGCAGCTGCTTATACAGGTAAAAGAGCAAAGCTTGTTTCCACTGACAGAATTAACATTAGAAAGAAATTAATGAGTACAAGACTTAAGTCACATGGTTTACTGTTCTTACTTTCTGAGTTTGAAATTATATTAACCCAAAAAAATCTCATCAGCAAAGGCTTTCATTTCAGGTTCTCTAAGAGTAAGACTCACTCTGAACTTAGGAATTCATGCTGGGATAAAACGAATTAGGTTCCAAATGTTTGTGTGATGTCTTAAACTCAAATTCAGAAATCCCAAATTAAATCTCTGAGCTTAGGGAAGGGAAAAGGCTATGCATCTCTAAAGAATCAGTCAAAGGGAATAAAATAAAATACCAGTCAAGGAAAAATTACTTAGTTAATAACAAACTAAATTCAGGGAGTTGTCTAGAATGTGGGCTTCCTGCAGATTTCTCCAGCTCTTTATGCTGTCATATTGTTCTAACTGTCTATAAAATGATGCTAATAGCAGTTCTTTCTGGAGATTTGTGCAGTGTTCAAAGAGTATTCTGGTAGAAGAAGTATAAGCTCCTTCTAAAGATGGTTTTTATTTCAGTGCCATCAATGTATTTGCCGGGAGTAATGACTTGTTTTCTGAAAATTTTCAATTATCTTATATAAGTCTTAGTCAATTGTAAAAAAAAATGAGGCTCTGTATATACCCCAAACTACTCAATATTTTTTGAGCCAAAGGAGAATGACACACCTATACTATTATTTTTCAAAAAACCAAGTAACATAGTCGTATTCTTTGTCAAGATTTTGATAATCCCAAAAATTCAGTTTTACTGAATTCTTTTTTAAAGTTTAGGCAAAGGAAATGAGTGAAATTACCTTTTGTGTGGGTTGTCTCACATATATGTGACAGATCCCAAAAGCATTTAAAAAATCAGTTAAGAAGCAAACCAAACACTAACCTGAACTAAATCAAAGTTATTTCTTGCTATAATATAAAAACCTGAGAGCAATTTAAGCAGGCAAGAATATAAGAAGACATAGTGAGTGCTTTCATCCTGCTGAAGGATACAACTAGGAAATTAAGGTACTTAATCAGACTTCTAGTGTTTGTTTTTCTGATCTGATTTTCTTGCAAAAACTCGTTTTGCAGGAATCACAATTCAAAACACTAATCTATCATTATATCCTGTCCTGAAAACTGCTTTTGTGACAATTCAGTGAAGTCAATTGTGGTATCATTTATTTAATTGTAATTAATGGCTGGCTGTGATCTTAGAAGGCCAAGTCTACTAAATGCCATTTTATAGGTGTATTTTAAGAAGCATGAGGAGGATGGATATCTAAGTAGTATGTCTAGATTTCAAATATTCAGAAAAATTGCATATTCAAAGAAGAGGTCAAGTCATTCCTGTTTGATTAATTAATTTGGATTTTTTAAATTCATTGTTCAGAGCGGGGCCAGTTTTCGGGGCCAGTTTTCTGCAATTGTCCTGAAATATGCTCTTTTCAAGATGCCTCAAATTGCATATTCAGAATTCAGCTCTTCCTGAGAAGCATTTACAGGGTCTTGATTTGGCATACAGCTGCATCTCTTCCCTTGAGGCTGTTTTATGCCACAGTCATCACTCCAGAGGGGATTTTTTTCCACTTTCTTTTAAAATATTTAGAGCTGGTCACTGCTCATGGGCACTTTCTGACATCAGTGTATTAGATAATCTGATATGATCTGGAATAATGTTCTTGCTATAGAAAATGTTATGCTGAATTATACACAGTCTCAGGATGGTAGTGAAAGTTATAAAATATATGTGAAGAAAAAGTAACAAATGTCCTTCAAATCCTTCCACTTGAATTCACTTCCTTTTCTGTTTTATATGTCGCTGTTTCTTCCTTTGCCCAAACCTCATTAATAGAAAAATGTAATGGGAGATAAGACACAGAACTTTATCACAACATGGAAATACCCTCAAAAAATTGTGAAGCCAAACTGGAAGCTCAGAAACAAAATGTTTAAAAATAAGGTTTTTCCTAGATGCAACTTCCTTTCTTTCTGCTGTTAGCTTTTCATTCCTATCCTCTGACCTTCTGACCAGATGTAACTGTTCATTAGATCATGATTATGATACATTTATACTATAATTCGTCAGAACAATCAAGGGCAGTATTGTTGGTTTTGTACTGAGGCACTAAAGAAGCTCGATTTATTTTATCTAAAAGAACATAAAAAGGTGACTTGAACACCACTTCACATAAGGAAAGTAGTTTTTATAGTCATTATTCCTTTACTCTGCAAAAAAAAAAGGTCATAATAAAATCCAGCGGTTGGGAGTTCACACCCAAACTGGATTGTTTCCCTGCAATAGATATATTTTTGAAACATACCCGCAATCTATGAAATTTGAGTGTGAGGCATTTTGACAACAGATGTTTAAGAGCACATAAGAAGATAGATGAAGAGGAAATATATGGAGAATCTTCAGGTTTTCACTCCAACAGCATTATTGTGAAACAATGTTTTCTTTGTTTTATTCTAATGGAGAATGAAATTAAACTTTGAGACTTCAAAAACTACCAGAAACAGAATCTCTGCTTTTCGTACTTTTTTTTTAAATTAAAAATAGATAAGTACTTCCAAAAGAGCCCATGTCACAGATCTGGATAGTATAAGCATCCAATGCATGATATTATTTGCTCTTCTTTTAAATCATTCATGCTATATTTGACTCCTCTGTCTTTTCATCCAGATTTTGTTGGTCATTATTGTTCATTTTGCTGGTGAATGACAACCATGCTGTGCTGGTTGGTTCAGCTGAGTTTATTGTTGACAGGGCTCCAGTGCACCTACTACCTCTGCAATTTCCTATCCTCTCCATGGGGTTTGGCTGTATGCATTCAGGAACAACTCTCTGCCACACTGTCATCTTGGATCTGACTTGTGTTAAAAGAGCTATTTAAGGAAGAAAGGTGAAAGGCTTGTCTGTAGCATCCTCTCTTCGAAGCTCCTTTTAAGCTCAGATCCTTTCCCCTGGTCACTGTCATACCATGGCAGGCAAGCCTGAATATGGTTAGGTATCTTATTAGGCCAGACCCTGTCCTGATGACTTGATTTCCCAACTTGACCTAGAAACTGCTTGTTATTACAGTATTACATGTCTTTCACTGGATATCTCAACCCCAAAAATGGCACCAGCCTCAATCAAGAATCCAGATCATCAGGCAAGTCTGTGGTGATAGGCAGGTCCAAGGTGAAACCAGGAAGTCAGTTTGCAGGTCAGAGTCAGGATCAGGTTCAGCAATCACAGTCCATGTCAGACACAGTCCAGTGATCAACAGGCAGGGGTAATAGTGTTGAGGCAGGTTCAAGGTCAAGCCAGGAAGTCAGTCTGCAGATCAGGATCAACATTGTGGCTTAGCACTGACCAAGCACTCCTACGACATAGCTTAGGCTGGCACTAAAGGCCCAGAGTAAAGCTGAAATTGGGCTCCTGTGCTTGTTGGTGGCAGGTGAAAGTGGAAGCCCTAAATGAGGTTGGTTAGGGCAATTAAAGCCTATTTAATTGCTTTAATTAAAGCAATTAAAGACCCCAGACCCCAGCAACTGTGCTTCACAAATATGTCCTCAAATTTCTAGTGAAAAGGTTTACATGCTGATGATGACAAGCAGCAGAACTTCTGAAGCCACTCCCAGGAGCAGTACAGAATGATCTTGAGTGTGACTTTACTGATTTGAGATAAAACAATTGTCACTGCAGAATCTAAATTAATGTGCCTGCCTGCTTGCTATCTAAGATGGCAGTCATGGGATAGGCTGATGTTAGTCAGCTTGCATTAGAGATTCTTATTCAGAAAGACTATCACATTATCTTAAAACAAACAAGAGACAAGCCCTTGAACAGACTGTTCACTGCTTACTCTGTGAACAAGATAATTACTAATATGATAGGCAAATCAGATACTATAGGTAAAGGCCACAGGATGAAGTCATAGCCTTGCCAAAGATGCATTTCATGTCCACCCTATCCCTCAATGTCTAGAAATTTCAATTTCACAGGTGAAACTTACAATCTGATAAGGACATCACTGCTTATATTGCTCAGTTTCTCTGCATCATTGAGCATTGTAACTGGTGATTTTCTCAATGACAAGTTACATAATTGTCTTGGTTTCAGTTTTCAGCACCATCTTTTTCTTTAGCCAAATTTATCATTTGTAATTGTTTAGGAAAAGGCCTCACTCACTGAATTAGAATCACAACACACTAAGAAAAGTCTTATTACAGCAAAAATCTAAATGTTGGTTTTCATGATTAGAAAGACGACTGTTGTCAGTACGATCAGGAACTCAACCATTAACAACATTAACAGGCAAGTTCAGTTGTCCAAATTTCTGGTCAGATATAGCAGTGCAAATAGAGATTCAAAAACGATAAATGTTATTCCTGAAAAAAAGAAAAACTGCAGTTCTCTAGCTTGGTCATTAAAGGTTGGCAGTCTGAAGTATATTATTCTGAAGATTCTCATTTTTGGACATCAATGCTTCCTCTGACAATGAGTGAAGAAGTGTTATTCAAGGAGCCTTGAGGATCTCTGAAATGCTCACTACAATGGTAATACGTGCACATTAGAATGAAATGGAAGTTAACATGAATACTGTCATAAATGTGAGGTGAATATTGATTCTTATTGGTATATCAGTCATGGAAGGTTATATTAAAATAGGCTAAGTATAAATTTCAATTTCTTAACTCAATAAGTCATTATGTCTAATATGGTTCTATGTAGTATGGATGTTACTGGACCACTGTAAGTAGAGGATTACCCAAACTTGGTGCTTCTGAAACAAATCGATTTTGCAAGAATTCATCCTGTCTCAGCCAACATGCTATCTTTTTTTTTTTTCCTAAGACCACCTATTATGGTTCAAGAGGAAATCATGGCACAAATTAATTGTTCTGGGAGCCAAGTTACCTGCCATCTTTTCCCCCGAAGGTTCTACAGTCTCTTCCTATAACTTGGCACACTTACAGTGAGATCAAAACGCTTTCTGTCATCAGGTAGCTGGTGTATGCCTGGCCATGTTCCAGAAATGCACACCTACATTCCATGACAGCGTTTCTTGCACATCCTGGCATGGAACATCAACACCTAATAGTAAATACCATGCATTTTATAAGGAGGTATAAGACCCTCGTATAAGGAGGGTCTTCATGAATTCTTTTGTGGAATCTACAGATACAGAATGTTTCATTTGGAAAATGTTTCTAGTATTTCTATCCACAAAGTATTTCCAGAAAGTGTTCTTTCTTAGGTAAATTCTTGGATTTAGACAATCCTGTGCTCAAGAAACATTTAGTATACTTCCAAAGAATAGAGCACAGTACGGCTTATGGTATGGACAGATGCCAAATGACATATCCGGAAACTCCAACTCAGCCTAATCCAACAGTAATGATCTCTTGCAGACTCAAATGGATTTCTTACCAAGACCATAATGTATAGTTAATGTAGTGAAAATCTCTGTGAGACCTGACTGTAAACTTGAAGATAATGCTAAGGAGGAAGAGGACAAGTTATTACTGATCTTCCGATCTGGTAAATTAATAAATCAGTGTCAATTTTAGTCAAGCAGCTGATTGTAGTTACAACAGCAAAGAATGCATCTATAAGCCAGAGCCACCAAGGCTGATTTTCAACAGCTATTTTTACAACCCTGAAGAAGGGGAAAGACAAAAAAAAAGCATCTTGAGACATTTAGGACTTCATTTACTGTATTGATATAATTCTTTTAATGGGCAATTAGAACCCTACTGATTTTTACCATTGTCAGTCTTTAGATTCTATAAAAAAGCTATCTTGAGCCAATTATCAGATGTTTTCAACTGCTCCTTTTGTTATTGACAATGTAACGACTTCTACTATCTTTTGTTAGACTTTTTTTCCCCACGTTCTCTCTTTGGAGTCCTTACCTAAACCTGGAGTTCTGACCCCTACCTTTTCTTCTTAGTATTATCTTTCCTATATTATTTCTTTCTCTCACTTGCACACTAGTAGTTCTTGTGTTTCCAAGTGTTTAAAAGGAGTCTTTTCATAGAGGAAATAATCTTTCTCATAAAAAAAAGGGGGGGGGATTTTTTGATTTTTCCCTATAATAGAAAGAAAAGAGCAACTACCATCAACATAGCTGCAGATCCTCATAAGAAAGAATGGACAGAATGGTGCTCTACAGCTCTGCTTTTCCTTTGTGAAAGATCCCAGAAAACACTGTTGCTAAATGGCTCATTGTCCCTGAAGGGATCTATAGGGTTCTGTTGTGCCTGCTGTCATAGTCCACATATACAGAAACACAGACATAAAGAACTATTGCACTAATTTAACATAACTTTCTGCATCACAATGGCCACAAAGGTTCCTGCTTTAAGCCCCCATATTTTCAGTTGTGGCAGAGTATGTCTCTTACAGAGTTATTCAATAACTTAAGATTTCTAATGGATAGTTGCACCCACTATGAACAACAAAACCCACCAAAAATTATTCTGCATTTCTAATATACGTCAGTTGAATTTATAATTTTGGTTGTTGCACATTGTTTTATGTTTTTCTACTATAGGAAAAAGGATTTTAAAATTGTTTCATGTACTACCTGGCTTGCAGTGGCTGTATAATGGGTCGAGTAAAGGAAGATCCAACTCAACCTGTTACATGAAATAATTTTTAAAATAATTATAGCATAAAACCAAAAAACTAGAATTGGCAGACATGTTCTGTGTGTTTTGATCATACACAGAAACATATGTATAGACTAGAAAGTTACATCTCCATAGGTTGTTTACTAAAGATTTTCAGCTTTCCTTGTAAGTGACTTCTCCAGACTATAAGGCATTCATTTTTTTGTCAGTTTTCTCTTTATTCATGTTTTCTGAGTATGAATTCTAGAATTGGTTCCAGAGCTTTGGTGCTAGTCTTGCTAATGGAGGAAAAGATGAAGCCATACTATTAATTCTACCTGTCTAACTCTGAACACTTCTTCTTTTTACAAAGTCCAAAAACCCTTATAATTTTTACAAGGCATGAACATTTTCACGAATAATGTTTTACATATTGTGAAGACACACAATGGGAAACTTTGTGTTTTTCTCTGTTACAAAGATTGAGCTTTCCTTCCTAACTCTTAATAGCTCTTCTATAAATGTGTGTGTTGATCTACTGTTACAGCTTCTGTTTCTCTGTTTCCAAAGAAGCACCTCTTCAGTTCATGCTTTATCGCAACAATAGCTCTTCTGTCATGTTCCAATAATCTTTATAATGACATACATGATATTCTGCTCTGGTAGTTCATGTCCTTCTCTCTTGCTGCTCAGTTTTTATCCAGAAAATCTAGCCACTGCCTAACCCAGTCACTACTGGACCCTCTTAATCAGCAATTACAAAAAAATAAACCACGCCACCCATCATGGAAGTAATCTCTTCCATGGTCTTCCAAAAGTGTGAAGTCTACAGACGCTAGCATCTCCAAGCTATAGGGAAAATATTTTCTGTTTGATATCTTAGGAAGTAAGAAAACAAAAAAGCTTTTTGTTGCATTTCAGTCTTCCCATGGGCTTTGAACCAAGCATAAGCCTGTAATGAGAGAGTCTTTGTCAATATCATTGAGGGGTCAGACAGGAAAGCAGGGCTTGTTTAGAGAAGTCCTGCAGCCTAAGAAGACCAGGATTGTCCAGCACCTCTCTGAACTAAGAAGCAGAGTAAGCAGAACACAGGAGATGATAAGTCAGCACCTTGTCACAATCTGGAGGTTATTTTCTGCACCAAAGCCTCATAACTCTCCCTGCTAGCCCAAGTGATTCACAATTCCATTCCTCTGCAGAAACCATTGTAAGGTAAAGAGCACAGCAGCTCTGAATGCACAGAACAAAGTGCATTCAAAGTAGGGGTCCAAACCAGAAAAGGCCAGGAAAGCAGAGAGAGTAAGTGCACAGTTGTATTTGACTTTAAACTACAAGTGCAAAGGTATGAGCACTTATGCTTCTAAGTAATAAATATATTTTCTAAATCTTTGCTAGTGTGCTTTTCTCATATTGTTGTTTTACCTGCCTGCACTTCTGCAAACTATCTATAGTGATGAGATCTTGTTTGGACTTCTATGTGAAGTACTAGCTTTGTTGAAATGTGATCTGCATGTTTTTAGTAATATTTTATTAAAAACTTCCAGAGGAACAAACATCTCACTGTATGAAAGTATACTTCCCTTGCATAAATAAGCTTCAAGTTTTATTAAAAATCATGATGCTCCATAGTATATAATGAATTATTAATTTTATATTCATAACCATAGTCACAAGGTATTTCCTGAAACACAATGCAAAATATAAAGAAAATATCACAACCAAGTTTTAATAAGTTAGAGGCTTAAGATAATAAAGTCAGTTCTTCTCTTACAAAAAGTAGCTTAAGGCAGCTTTGAACACGTGTCACTTATGACTTTTCTTTAGAAAATTTGTTTAGTGCTGGTGAACCCTTGGTGAGATTTTCTCCCTCTTTTTTCCTGGGTAAAATTGTCCTCTGCACAAAGGACTGTTCAACAGTCTGTAATCTTGTCCTAGCACTATAATACTTTCAAGGCCTTCAATTGCACCTTTCTGTAGTATCTTGTCTCAGTTAAAAAATTCTTGAAATTAAATTTTTTTCCAGGATCCAAATCAAGATTTAATAAAGAGCCCTTCTTCCAACCAGGCAACTATGAACATACTTTAAGAAAACTGAGCAAGGTGACTATTTCCTTTTAATTCAACCAGTGGAGAGAGAAAGTGATAATGAAGGGAGAGAAAGTAGCTCACAGTTTATGACGTTACATGATACCTCCAGCCTGTAACTTTCCGTACTAACTAAACTCATATAAAGTTCCTTGCATCAAGGAAGACAAGTCAATGGCAAATGGCTTCTCAGCATTCTCCTCCTTTCACTGCTGCAGCTGCCCATGAGGCAGATGCTTCTGATCATGACACTAAGAATATTCTTAGCTGTGCAGTAGTTGATAGGCAAATTTAAAGTCCTTTCTCTTGTGAAGACATTAACTACCACCTCACAAATCTCTTCATTTTTGCAGTCATTGCCAAAGCAGCACAAATTAGCAGGGAAACAACAATAGCCAGGCAAGAAATTACTAATCATATGATAAACTGAAAGGAATCTGAGATCTAGATTCTCTCCTTGTGCCCACTAATCCCTAAATCCAGAGCTTTTGATTGTCTTCTATTGCATTTCCCATAGCACTCCAGTGGAAATATCCTGCTACACAGAGGGATCATTAGTCACATTGATATGTTCCCATGAAGCAGACAATTGCAGAGCAGATTGTCATCGTTGTGAAGGGTAATCTTTGTACTGCAGTAGGAGAGAGCTAGCTGTGTGAACGCTGCTGTTGGACGTCTAATCACCAAAAGTGCAAATATGCTGGCCATGTACAACAGTTTAATCCACACAGAACACTGGAGTTGAAGGTAGGCAGGGGAACACTTAAAATTTCTCAGTTTGTGATTTTTTTCCCAATAAGCACTCATGCAAAATGCCTGGTGGGATCCAAATATCTGTTGAGATTGCTGGAGTTTGGTAGGAATCACTTTTCTTTTTTCTTAAAGTGCAGTAGCATTAGTGTATTTCTAACTGACAAATTGCCATCTTTATTTAGAAGAAAAGGTACACATACACATTCACCATTCCTTCCCTTACTGTCTTCTTTCAAATATCCTTTTTATTTCCATCTATTTCAAGGGAGCAGGGGAAAAACTCTTTCCCTGTCTTGTGCCCCAGACCCTCCTATTTATAGATTCCTAATACCAAAAAATGCTAAAAGTGTCCCTGTGTGACAGTTGGGAAATGAGGAAAGTAGATGAGTTTATTTTTAGAGAAAAAACCACCCTGCATTAGAAAAAAAAAAGGTAGCATGTCTGCTTCGTGTATTGTGTTTTGAGTCCCTGTCTTCCTAATGAAGAATCTAGAAGAGTCAGCACTGATGAGGAAATGCAGCACTAGCCCAGAAGGGCGAGAAAAACCCAACACAGTCTCAATAACGTAATTAAAAATGACTGTGGTGTGATTAAACCAGTGTTCTTCTTCAAATTAAAGAAGAATTTACTGGAGGGATGATTTTTTTAAGCAGGTGGGATGAGTGAGCTATTAGCATGTGCCTTAAACATCATTCGTGCTGACAATTTTTTTCTAATTACTCCTGCTGCAGATTTTCAGCAATAAGAAATAGCCAGAAGAAAAGCCCTTGACTAGTTGCACACCATGGCCACCAGCAGAAATGTGTGACACTTTAATCAGATCATCTCTTGTCACTGTATTTTAAAGTCAAGAGACAAGAGTGTTTGTACTGAAGCATGAAGCAAGGAGCTGTCAAGGACTCCATTATGACTTTCTGCCTTCTGAGACCAGTTCCATTTGTGACCCAAGCCCAAAGATGATTAAAGCCATTTTGGAATTTGCCAGGGCTTGACTAGTGACAGTTCCCAAGGTACTGTTTGCTGTCTCTGGACAGACACAGCAGGGCACATGCACCTCAGAGACTCCTATGCAGAATGCTCTAGAGGCCAGAGCCTCTCCTGCTGGCTTCGTCGCAAAGCTAGGAACTTTGCTGCTGTGCTATTCACTACCCTAACACACTGGTACAAGGGTTCAGATCAGGTCAGAGAATTTAGCTCAAGTTTGTTGTGTTGTTACTTGAGTGGTCAGCTGTTCAAAGTCAGATGTCTCCTGTTACTATATATACCACTAATTGTAACTTTGGCATCATTGGGCAGACAAAAAAGAGCAAGATTTTCCAGTAATCTCTACCTCAGTCATGTCCCAAAGAAAGACTCTAACATACCAGAAATGCTGGTATGTAAATGCTGTTATGTAACCAGAAGTGTTACCTCTGGTTCATTTTAGAGATAACCATATGTAATGACTTTGTCTGGATCTGTGTGACTTCCATGTTTCAGGGTGCTTGTATCTCCCTTCTACCTATCCTTAATGAATAATAAACAATCTTTTCACTGTTAGAAGCTCTCTTTTCATAAGCATCACAGGGCTAGAGCAGCTGGATGGGATGAGAATGATCCCATCTCTATTGTGTGCACATCCAGCAAAGCTGATCAAGAGAGTGAGCACAATTTGGTCACATTGCTGTGAATAAGTGCAGTATGACCACTGGAGAGCATGTAGCCATTGAAGCCAAGCAATGCTCTACCAAAAGAGCTACAATTATAAGTAGCTTGTTGTCAGTACATTCTCCCTTACAATTCTGTGTTCTTATATTCTACACTCCTGTTCATCTTTCAGTGACCAAAGCTAACATTTAACATTCTTAATAGATCATCTTCACTTATATATAGGCAGTTAACTAGAATTCCAAAAAGAAGAAGCATATAGAGAGTGGAGAAGATACTTAAATACCAGAGACAGAGACCATGTAAGAGGATAAGAAGCTGCTGTACTTTATATGAAAAGTAGGAATGGGGTGAGAACAAGAGGTGTTGGTTACAAGGGTAAAGATTGAGCAGGCATTTAATGTGTATGTGATAAATTCCTGTAAAGTCCACACTGCAAAACACAAAAGTATATGAAATGGGTCATGAATCCAGGTCTGAAAGTGCTCATATGTGTAGGAAAGTACTTCTTTAAGACTTACCTGCCTTTAAGAGCGCTCTACCAGTGCTAATCAGCTGTTTTGAAAAAATAATTCAATCTTTAGTATTGCTAAATTAGCTTAATGGGAATGCTCACCTTCTACTGCATGTTAATTAGTAACTGCCAGCTTTTTCACATGCAGGTAAAACTGCTGCATGAGCAAACTTCATTCTGGTATTTTGAAACTTGTGACTCTTCACAGTTTGAATGACAATCTCAGCATGCAGCAGGAGAGTTGGACTAGATGATCCTTAAAGGTTCCTTTCCACTCGAACCACTCCATATTTTTATATTTCTGTTTGTTTTCTATGTGTATAAAACATCTATATTGTATATTTGAAGAAAAATAAAGGACCTCAATATTGTTATTACTATTTTTTTATTTTGTGAAAACCGTGATTGTATTGTGAGTTTCAGTTGGTTTTCTTTTTTTTTTTCAATCTAACGTTGTTTTTAAAAAGCTAATTGCCTCAGAAAGTTTTGTTGACACCAAAGCCTGATGTGCTATCCCTGAAACCCCATATGCTGTTAAAAGTGGTATAATTCACTCACCACATATTTTGATTTAACCCCAGCCAACAATTAAATATCACAATGCTTCTCCCTCACTTCTCCCCTCTGACCCTAGTGGGGAGGAGAATTAGAAAGAAAAGCTGGAAATCTTGGGTTGAGACAAGACCAATTTAATAATTGAAACAAAATAAAATATACTATTGCTAGTAATAATAATAATAATAAGCATACTTGTAATGAAAAGGAGAGAGAGAGAGAGAAATAAACCCCAAGAGAAACAAATAGTGCACAATACAATTGCTCACTGACTGATGCTCAGCCGGTCTTTCATCAGCAATTGGTGGTTCCAGCCAATTCCCCTCAGTTTATATACTTAGCATGATGTTCTAGGATATGGAATATCCATTTGGCCAGTTTGGGTCAGCTTTCCTGTCCATGCACCTTCCTAGTTTCTTGTGCACCTGCTCTCTGGCAGAGCATGGAAAACCGAAAGTCCCTGATTTAGGGTAAGCACTGCTCAGTAACAACTATACCATAAATGTATTATCAAAATTAATCTCATACTAAATCCACAAAACACAGCATTGCATCAGCTACTAAGAAAAAAAATTAACTCTATCCCAGCCAAAGCCAAGGCACTACATAAATTATACTGACAAATACTATCACCAGAATATCATGACTTCTGATACCCTGCAACAGGAAGGATGACAATTTGATCAATTGCTAGGCCCCAATATATTCATGGGCATGTAGTGTACAAGATCTCTTCTGCTGTTTTGAAGCATTCTCTTTCTGGAACTGAGGAGGTTATATTTGTCATGTTAAATGCTACAAATGCAGACATAGGAGATGTCAGCCTAAATTTCTAGCTTCTTATACTTGTTTGCGATGACAAGGCATATAGGCACTCTGGTAATCACTCTATTATTCACAGTGTAACCAGCATCCATTTAGACTCCCTGCATTTTCGTCTACCTTCTTTATTTGACTCTACTATGAAAAAGATGGGCCAGGACTAAAAAAACCACATATATATTATTCTGAGCCTGAATGCTGTCCCTATGTGATCTGTTTTAATTTTTCTTCAGATATAAACAAAATAGGAGACTGCAGTGAATCACGTACACCCCTAGGAACCACCGGGTCTCTCAAAAATTTGGTTCTTGAAAAGCTACTTTTAACCTTTTTTGGTTCCACTTCAAATCCTAAAGTTTGTAAGCATTGTTTCCTTTCCTATATTTCAAATGTTGCATTTAACCAAAGTGCAAATGCTGTATCTTGCTGTGGATCCATGTAGTGGTGAATCTGTAGGTACTTTAAGCACCTAGATGATCTGCACAGCATGTACTGCATGAGATCAAGTAGACACTTGGTATCTGTGACCTGAACTGATAGCAAAATCACATCAGCGACCCTGAGAGAATCACACAAATTGGTGTGCAAATGTGTAACAAACCCAGTATTTTGATCAGGGGTGGGAGAATATACATATTACAAGAATATCCAGAAACATGACAGATTCATCATAAAAATTGAGAAAAAAGATATGTTATGAAAAATGCATTAAATCAAAAGCAGAATAGAGTGCAGAGGGTGTTTCCATGGAAGCAGTCTCCCACATGACAGCAAGATCAGCAACAGGTGTTACAGAGACAAACGGGGAGGAGAAATGTCACCAGGTTAAGCCTAAATGTCATACTGGCTTATAAAAAAATGTATTTAAACTTAAAACTTTTTTCCTTGGAATAAAATATTAATTATTTCCAACCCAGACTATATCTGTATATATACACCAAGAAAGCAAAAAAAAAAAAATCAGTATTGGATAATTGTGAACAAAAACATACAAGTTCTTTGTCTTAGCCTTGTTTAGTAACTAGCTTGGAAAGTAATTTGCAATCATCCTTTTTCTATTTCCTGCTAAATCTCCTAAGATATATAGTCTAATAAATAGAATAAAAAGTCATATTTTACGTACAGAGGCAGCTTCCTAGGAGTATAAGATTAAAGTGGGTTTCACTATCAATCTTGAAACACATGGTCCATGAAATATCCCAGCTACTCAGATTTAGGACTAACTTAGGAAGAAAAAGAAAATAAGAAGAAAAGTATTAAACTTGTAAAACAGGAAATTATTTAGACAGTGTATACATGGTAAGTGAAAGAGAAAAAAACATGATTAACATGACTGACAGTGACTAGATCTCTGAGACATACAAATAAAGCAAGACCATTATTAATACCTTATGATGAGCCATCTGATGAGCTAGCACTTCAAGTAGCCAATGCTTGCATTTTTAACAGTCTTGACCCCAGACTAGGGCATTAGATGGGACAATTATGTGGAGAAGGTTCTGTGGTAATGCAGATTACAGGAAGGTATTCACTCAGCCATTGTTTCAAAAGTTATGGATTACACGTACTCCAAGTTAATACAGCCAGTAGGTATTGTTCTGAGGTCTAAATGCAAGGCACATCCAAATGCCAAATTCCTCTCTCCTAGGGAAAGGGAAGTGTATCTCAACTGAAAAGGAAGTGTTTTGCTCGTATTCTTTCATAGCAGACTACACAGAATGTCAGCAACAAGCAGAATATTGTGCTGAGCAAGAAAAAAAAAGAGTAAGGATAATTTACCTTGCCTTATTCTACTCAATGAAAAACTTTTGTTACAATTAAGAGCTCTTTGAAGACACCATTCCAAGCTTTCATGTGATAATCAACATTATCCTGCATTCACGAAAATGAAGAAATTCATCGCAGTGGGAAGGCACATTGGCACAAGGGGTAACAGTTCAGAGGATTGCATCCAAGCAAGGGTTATGATAAGAAGAGAAGCTCATTGATTATTCATGACAGTCTCTCGCATCCATAGAAATAAATTATATGGTGTGCACACCTGTTTGGAAGAGAATGCCATCCATGCAGGTGAGATGTTTCTGTCTACTGTCAAAAGCCATCACTCACATAACTAACAGTGGCACCAGCTTATCTATAACGAGTGTTGCATGCTTGTTTTGCATTTTACTTCCTTTTCTTTCTTTCTCTTTCCTTTCTCTTTCCTTTCCTTTCTCTTTCCTTTCCTTTCCTTTCCTTTCCTTTCCTTTCCTTTCCTTTCCTTTCCTTTCCTTTCCTTTCCTTTCTTTCCTTATTTTATTTTTTATTAGTATTGAAGCATAGAAGACAAGACAATCCCCTGACATGAACAATAGTGTCAGGGTCACAGCCAAAGTTTGGGATCAGAAATTGTTGCTGTTCATTGCTACAGGTCACAACCATGCATATAAGCAAAACTGTCATATTCTGCTGTATCACTGATGCTACCAGCAAATTGACCACAACAATGAAAGTTATCACACTCTACTAGTCTAGATAAATCCCGACAAACATTTTTGCATTAAAAAATTATTCATTTCTTCCCATCATTTTGTTTATGAGAGGAATATGACAAATTACTGTAGTGAAAATTGACAGTATTGGTCTTGCTCAGTAGAATCCACAAGAATCTACATGTTGACACTTGATGGATTAGGAAAGAATTTTCAATGTGATTTTTTTCTTATTTCTGTGTAGATAATTTTTTTTGTTTGTTTGGTTGGTTTGGTTTGGTTTTTTTGTTTGGTTGGGTTTTGGTTTTTGTTTGTTTTTTTTTTTTACTGAATGCAAAGATGTAACTTTCACAGTTTAAGGTGATCAGACAGAAGTGTGACACCTGTCACTTTTTGTTTTGCTTGAGGAATCCTAAAGGATTGTTTTAGTATTTTTATTTTATATCAGAATTCATATAGTTTTCTGCCTCTTACACAAATTCATCTAGGAAATAAAGCAACTTTGACGTGATCTAATGGAAGCCTTCAAAATTTGTAGCAGAACAGAAAGATGATCAAAAGAAATTTCTCCTATGGTGGAGGCTTCAAAAATGAAGGGAAGGATTTACAGTTAAGACATGACAAGTGATGGAAATAAGAAATGACAATTCAATTCATGGTACCTCCAGATTTGTTTAGAATGATAGACAAAAAAAGTGATGAGGTTTATTTATTTTGATATATGAGCTATGAAGAAGCTCTGAGATTTATGGATTTTTGCATAACTGTTCATTTTCTATATTTCTGTTTTTCTAACATTATTTACCAACCTCAATTTCTGTTCATAGCATGATTCACTTATTGTTTTGGATTTATAATCTACCCCTTAATTTGGAAGGTGGGTTCTTAAGATACCTCTTCCTTTCTAAGCAGCCAGTGTAATGTCGTGATTACATACAGGGCTTTTAAGTACAGTTCCTAAATTTTTATGTCTTAAAACTGAGTACTGTTGATAGAAAGCATAGTACAACATAATTCACTTCTCCCTTTGGTCTGACAGAACCTGTGACTGTTTGCTGTTGAGAGCTAATCTAAAGCCCATCTATTTTCTTAGGCTATTTCCTGAGTGAAGTAACTAAAAGGCTAGGTCAGGTGAACTTTCCTGAGATGCACTAAGCCATTTTTTTTGTTAACATTTGTAGTATGTAGTGTTTCATATTGATTTCTTTGTATATTATGTATAAGTGCTTGACAGGTATATATTAAATTGAAATCTTAGTAAATAGTACATAAAATTTCTGAGAAAAGAAAAAACTGTTCTAATCAAAGCAGATGAACAACATTTTCTGTTATCATATGCTGTTATTTCAATTCTGTGATTCTGTTGCTTCCTAGATTGTGGCTTTTTGTAAATAAGAACTGTAAAAAACAGTATATAATAACAACCATCATCTAACACCATCAGAGAGGTCATGGGACTTAATTCTACCATTTCTTCTAATTTTATAACATCAACATCATCAGATTTCAGGTTTTTTTCCTCTCCATTTAATTTTAAGGAGGAACCTTGTATATATTAATGGAGCATACATTTGCAAAGCAGCATGAGATAAAGGTGCCATCTAAGACAGATTAACCAGTGAATGAGAGTCCTTCATTTATGTGAAATACCCAATTATTACCCTACTAGTGAGTGTTTGGTCACATCAATAGCCATGGCAATAGTGATACAACATCAGTAGCTCAGTTGTTTCCTAAAAGCAGAAGGTAAAACCAGAGCAGAATCTAGCAATCCAGGATAAAACTAGCTCCAATTCTTTCAATATGCATTTGATATTATCCACTGTTTATGTTTTTAGTGTTAAGAGATACGCTGTTCTCTTTCTAGTGAATGACACTGTATGTTTCCTCAATGGTTAACCACTAAAATGTCCAACCCTGGAAAGATATTTGAACTAAAATGACCATGTACAAAGTTCACCATGTTTACCTGGTCAGATATGAGAGCTTTGCAGAAAACCATGTATATGTACTAGTCTGCATAAATACAGCTATCAGTATCTAAAGACTGGAATGAATGGTAATTTTGTACTTCTTTTATTGTGATGCTGGATTAAATTTTAAATGGATCTTTGTAGATATTTACCATTTATTATGATCAGAAGCAATTAACCCCAACTTTGGAGGAGAATTCAGATAGTTGTTTGGCAAAATGTTCATGTTAGAAACTTATACTTCTTTGTCAACTGCCAACAGGAAGAGATGACATTTCTATATCTTGTCATAAATTTATTCTTCTACAGATCATAAAAGAACTACATAATGATCAAACAAGCCTTGATTCTGTGACAATAACAAAATGTATTTGTTTAAGGGGAAATGGGACAAATGGAAGTAAAGAGAGACACTAAAGCATTCTACTACTTCCCTCCTCAGTGACATTTCACCTTTAAAATAAAATGTAAACATGTTCTCATTCTCCAGTGACAAAGAAAAGAAGATGATTCAAAATCACAAATTATCAGCCCTTCTCTTTTTCTGCTGCTCAATTCATACTGGTGCCTTCCCATCACACTTAGTCCCACTGCTCCAGGAGCATTAGTTACCACTCTTCTGGTTCTGCTTGGTCTTATAATTACAGGCACTGGGAGGTGCAATTTATTACTTCACAGTTGCAGAAGTTTTAGTCATTCAACTTTGCCACTATTGCCAGTTTTGATTCAAAAAAAGGCCAGGTAGCTTTCATACCCTAAAATATACAGAAGTGCAGGGTTTAAATGTCAAACTATTCAGTCTTGGCCTGTCAGTGTTTTTAAGAAAAGATGACTAGTGTTTTAATCTATCTTTTGTTAGAATGATAGATGACAATCAAAATTTTAACACAGACTAAACCTATGAATGTCCTTTATATTAAAGCTTTTCAAACAAACCAACTTCCATTATGATTGATAGATAATAAGTAATTAATTTCCAAGATTACTGATTTTTTTTTCAGTACAATTCCTTGTTCATCAAGTCCTGGAACTTTTCAAATATATTATTATTGTCATAAATTATTTGGTATGATCTAACTACTGGTCGAATTGAATAGAACCTCATTCTTGTCAGAACTCAACACACTATCTAATAAACCATGTGAAAAGTATCATGCCTCTTTCACCCATCAACCTTTGCACAGTAATAAAAGGGAAAGAAGGAATTTCTTTGCAAAGAGAGACATGGCGTGATGAGAACACTCTATACACAAAACAGTGATGCCAGACTCTTTGCTCTGTCTTTAGTTTGGTAAAATTGTTTTTCTCCTCCTTTCTGACAGATGGTTTATCAGGAGAGGTTCTGTTTATTGTCTCAGTGATTAGGAATGTTTCTCTAACATTTAGTCAGCTATATTATTTTAGAATTAAAATTCTAAATAAAAAAAATAAAATTGTATAAGGAAGTACACTGCTTCAAAAATAATTTTTTTTGTTATCCTCTTTCAATCACTGCCTCCACTTTTGTGAAGAAAAATTCTACATGCCAGGAGGCACAATGCAACTCCAAAAGTTAACTAAGAATTCCATGTTTTCTGGGACTCCAGTCAAAGTCTAATCCAGTTAAAAAGGAAGACACTGGAAGTTTTGCCTCTGACTTGAACAGAAGCAAGACTAAGGTCTCTGTATTTATTTTTAATACAGAAACTGGACCTATAGTTCAAAGTCATTGTCCTCTGCTCTTGAGCACAGCAATTTAACATTGAGAAGCAGATGAAGGGAAACTAGAGGCAAATATAAACCTGTAAGAGTTCAGATACACACCTTTACAAGTACAACTGGATGTCAACATGCTGAAAATAATTATGAGTTAGGTCACATTTGTTGAGAAGGAAAAACTGATTGAACACAGATACGTCCTTCATCTGCTCAGTTCTAACAAAAAGTAACCAGGCATATCACACTGAAGAGTTTTGAAAATGAAGTGCCTAATGCAGTCTATGTCTTGCCCCAGAGTCCATCACAGTGCACTGGAGAGGATATCTGCACCACTCCAGTATTTGGAGAATAAAGAAGTACTTCCTTCTACAGAGTATATCTACCTAGGCATAAATGATTCTGTGACCAGAGTCACATCTTTTATTCTAGTGCTCCCCCATGGCTAGTACCTGTGTTTCTTTTTACACAGGGCTAAATTTCTCTCCTAATCACATATTACAGCCCTTGAAGTTGCAGCTCCATTTTTCTTGCTTACTTATTGTAGATTGCAATTGCTGATCTGTAAGAATTACTCCCATATTGAAATTAAATCACTGGAACTGATCTCTTACTTTTGAAACAGAAAAACATAATGCTAAGATCCACACACCTGAGGATAAAGTATTTCACTGGAATACTTCTGCTCTTGGATTTCAAGCACAATAGATCAAATTTATGCCTTGCATAAGTCAATTCTGAGAGAGAGAATAGTAACAACAAGATGCATTTAACAGTGATGCCCTATTGGCACTTCCAGCTCTAGCAGTGAGACTTTCACACGTTTTCCTCTGTTCTTCCATAAAATGAATACTAGAAGTATTACAAAGTTTGTCCAAGGAGCTTGTGAAGATATTGAAAATGCTGAAGTGACTCAGGAGAATATATTTCATTTTCAAAGGCCCCTTTAACTCCCGTCTTCCTATATTTACCAGTTTTCAGAGTCTGTTGGTAGTGTTTGAGAAAGTCTTACCAGTGCAAAATTTAAGTTCAGAAATTCTTAAGTGCAGAGGTTTTTATTTTGTGAAAGTGTACTTTAAATTTCCACCTATGCATCATTTTACATTTATCATCACTCCACTGGCATTTTGTTGACAATATGGCATGTCTGTATATGAATATAAATAGTTTCTAAAAATTGAATAGTCATATGTCTTAGCACATATAGTTCTGCATAACTGCTGGTCACTGACCATAAATATATTCTATATACTTATTTTAGATCAAAACTCTCACATAAAAATAATAGCATTAAATTATGGAGTCAGGCCCTGAAATGTATGCAAATGCTAGATTTAATATTACCAATGAAATGTAATTCAAATACTAGTGAGGACCCATTAAAGTACAGCATTTAATTATATGATCTCATCCTATTTTTCTACAGGACTTCATCTTCATTTTAGGTATAGAATCTAAGCCACTTACTTAATCAGCAGCAATTCAATATTTTGCTTTATTCCATTTATTCTATGATTCCACAGTTTATTTACTGCACACTGTTCAAACTGTGCTTGGAAAACAGAATACTTAATTTCTTCTTAGACTTTTTCATAGTGCTCATCACTGTAATATATTAATGTTTCACTAACACTCATAAATGAATTTGTACAGCACCTCTTTGTGATAAAGTGAAAAATGGAGGCATGGAGAAACTGAGGTTAAAAAAAGTCTTTTTATGTGCTATCACATCTTTTATAATTGCAAAGCAATATAAAACAACTCTCTTCTTTTTCTAGTTGCATAACCTTATGTTGTATTTTACACGTTTAAAATATAATTCTACTTATTACTGTGTGTGCTCAGTCCAGCAAATCAGATGCAGGAATCTGAAGTCAAATTCAAGGAATATAAAGAATGTATGCTTAGAGACAACCTGAGAAAAGTTACTAGCTACTTACTAACTGCTAATCACATTGGATGTTTCTGCTAGAGGCAGGAATAAGATCCTGATTGTTAAGTATGATCCTTATTGAACGATTATCTGTTCTCTTCATTGTGCTCCTTTTTTCTGTACATTCCTAGTTCTTCAACAAATGAGCATAAGTCTTATAAAAAACTGGTGGGTTTTACCCCACTGTGATCAATTATGTCCAATGTTCTGTGGTAAAAATAGCACCTAATGCCATACTTGTAGAACGTAGCATAACATATACATTGTAAGCTATTAATTAAGGTTGCAGGCGTCAGTCTACAACTTCCTCAAGGGTGGCGATGGAAGGGGAAATGCTGATCTCCTCTCTCTAGTGACCAGTGATAGGACACAAGGAGAAGGAATAAAGTTGCATCAGAGGATATTCAGAATGGACATTAGGAGAAGGTTCTTCACTGAGGCAATTGTTGGTCACTGGAACAGGCTCGCCAGGGAAGTTGTCATGGTACCAGGCCTGACAGAATTCAAGGAAGATCTGGACGATACTCTTAGTCATATGGTTTAATGTTAGGTAGTCCTGTGAGCATCAGGGAGTGATCCTTATGGGTCCTTCCCAACTTAAGATTTCTTCTGCCTGACATCCCAGGTCTCACTTGCTGTTCAGATGTGTTTGTACACCCAAAGAGTCTGAGCATAAAGCAAGTTTGAGCTTCAGAACTTGCTTTAGAGCAGTATTTGAAAGATCATTAAACTGTTGTAAGCTTAAGACTTCAACTTCGGTCCTCTACGACCTAAACTATGATTCAAAGCTTGATATCCTGCTCTAAGGTAAAATCAGATTGCCGTCATGTCATTTCCAGTTCACCCGTGATAAACAAACTGTCCTACTCTCTTTGCTCAACAAGTCTCATTTTTAACATCCTTGTGTCTGGCCCCCACCCCTCCATCATTTCTGAGTCTCGTTCTTCTGTCCAGCCTTTTCTTCAGCTTCTGGTCTGGTCACAAACTTCTCTAAGCCACTTGGCCATTTACTACTTTCCATCATTTTTCCAGTTCAGATATCCAGATTCTGTGGTTCCCTGCGTCTGGCACTTCTTCTCCATTACTTGTTTCACTCCATTCTTATTACTCCCATCATCTGCGTTCAGTTCAGGTGATTCCTCTTTTAAATTATTGTTAGCAATGGTGTAGTGCAAACTAGAAAATATGAATTTGCTGATCTCAGTTGTGATAACCACATGAGGATACCAACCAGGGTACAGCCAACAATTCATAAAACTGCAGAGAAAATTCTTGACATTCCAGTCTATAGAGTGTTTGATACTGGAAAATTTGAACATAGCTGTAGACATCTGGTTGGTTTCTCCACAGAAAGTGCAAACTGGTTTTTCAAAAGCTTATACCTTGAATCAGTATTGACCTATCAGCTTTCATTTCTCTTCTCTGAGACATGGAAAAAACAGAACTTAAGAAAGAAAAGATTAGCAGAATTTTGTCATATGGGTGAAGGAGGTTATGTTTCAAATGATTTGTAGAGAAAATTGTATGCAGAGTGAAGATAACATTGTTCTTCAGTGAGATTCTAATCAACCTGTGCCTATACACCATCTATCCTTTCACAGTCTCGCTAAGAAATTTAGAGCTCAAAGTCGTTTTTGGAAAAACAAAAGACTACAAATGCTTGAATATAATTTTAAAACATCTGCAGTAGCCCTTGCAGCAAAGCAGAAAGTAGTGACTCTGTAAGACTGTCTCAGCATTAATAGAAAGCAGAGGATACAGAATGTGACTCATTTCAATCCTGTTTAGAGGTAACTCCATCAACAGTGACTTAGTGCAAGTCCTCATCTAATTAACAACTATAAACAACTCTGCTCTTAATGGTTCTGTGACACTTAAACACGCAGGCCAGAGAATCAGTCTCCTGGAGTTAATGAGGCTCATTTGCATTCCCTCCAAGGATCATTTGCTAATACAAATAAACTAGCTAGCAAGCTCAAATAGTAGTAAGTGGTGTCCAAGAGGAAGGAAAATGTTAATCTCACCTTTGAAAAGTCCAGGCTAAATTGTTTTATTGCTTTGCAGTTATATAGTGCATTCCTACAGTTACAGAAAAATTATGACTTCTTAATTATCAAGAAAGTCAGCAATATATTACCACCTTAAAATAAAAGATTTCACCCATAACCGCTGAAGAACAGGGGTTTGTAATCCTGTAGTTCACCCAATTAGCATTTGTGGAAGAGATTTTTGGTTGCACAGGGAGGAAAAACTTTCTTAATTTTATTTAGGTGGATTTAAATGCATTCTGAACTCATTAATTTTGTGCCAGTAGACTCTCACAAAGTTAGATTTTATTTTAATGGAAGGAAGACACAGATCTAGATTGACCTGTCTAGGTGACAATATCTGAAACCAGGAATATGAACTCCATAATTTTCATTGCTTGATCTTCATCTTCCCATCTGTAACACCTGTTGTGGTATTGGCCAGTTCAGACAAAAGTTCAGTTGGAAGTGAGACAGAAGAAACAATGAGGAGAACAAACTCTTGTAAATTTTCAGGTTTGGGCACAAAAACTTGGAAAGAAACTTTATGAAGTGAGAAGATAACTATCAGAAAATGAGCTCTCTTATAGTTCATGGACATCAAAAACGCATGTTAACCTGTTGGTTAACAGTTTATTATGGAAAGAGAAGCAACATAAACTATTAATGCCTGCTAATTATCTGCCTGATAATGTTTCTCTTTATAGTGATCTATGTTTTCACAGAAATCATCTTCTTTGTGCAAGTGACTGGATTACAAAGTATGGAGAATGTAGATAGATCTGTCAGTTTTAGGTAAGTTATGTTCAAACTCTGCAGCATAGGCTGTATTGCAAACTGTTCTTTTGAACTTAAATAGAATCGCACGCAGGTGAAGGTTTTTGTATAATAATGAAGTAGAAAAAAAAAAACCAGAAAAAACAAACTCAACCAACAAATTTATTGTAACAGTCAGTCTAATAGAGTCCTGGAGAAAAAGATGGAATTGACTATGTTATTTTCTCTGAAACAGGAAACATGATACCTTCTCCTTAAAAAATTTGTCATGCCAATTGCAGTGACTTATTAAAGGTTTATTTAAAGAAATACAGGCACAGTCTGGAATCATAACATCATGCTATCAAGAACTTAAAAAAAATTAGGAGGGACAATGTGCACTCCAGAAGCCCAGCTGAGTGTGTTACAGCACATATCCTGAGCTGCATCTTGAATAAGGAGAATTATCACTAGGAAGCATAAGGGCATACAGCAGGGGGTAGGGAGACAACGTTATTATAAGTATGTATTATTCATTTTTTTGTCTCTAAAAAATTCACTCATTTTTACACATATGTAGCTAGTTTGTCATCTGATATGTTACATTATTAAATTACTAATTAATGAGAGTATACAAAAGTCTTCTCTTTTTCTCTCCCTTTTTTTAGTTACTTATGTTTGGTCAAACAAGAACTGTGATAATTCTCCACTGCTTATGTCTTTTACTTTAGGTATTATATAAGAAGTAAATTCATTAAGAAGACCTAGAAAGCTTGAAAAATATTTACTATATGCAGATGTTTTCTTGTTCACAAATAAAACTCCCACAGGTGTTCAAATGACAGGACATGTAAAGGAAGGCATCTATCCATTGATGGGCAAAAATCCAAACACATTCAACTAACAGTGATTCCAGACCTCACAACTCATTTCTCAGCTCTGCACATGAGGAATCATCTCTGTTCACATGACAGGTAGGTATTTTCCTTTGTGACAGGACCATTACTTAGCCCATGTTGTGTACTTTTTAATGGCTGCCCTTTAATCAAAGGAGTTGGTTCAGCTGAAATTTGCAGCTGATTCAGATTTCTGAAATCAGTTCACATTTATGGAGAGATGGGTATAGATTTAAGCATCCAAGGTAACAATTTCCTTTGTTTTTTTCCTAGTAGAAGTTAAAATTCTTTTACTTTTTAAGTAAACAGGGTCATCAATATACTGTCGTGTAAAATATAGATTGCAGGAAAAAAATTGCCTTTCTCACCCATCAGAAGGAATGATAAATAAAGAATAACTAGTCAATTAAGAACTGTGAATTAAGACCTTGCCTGCATGCAACTTTTCAAACTTTGCTGCTTGCCCTGAAGTATCTTAAAAGAGTTACTCTACTTGCAGGACAGGAGCGGTAAATGAAAAAAAGATATTTTCACTAGTCTGCTACTTCGTGCAGGATGTTTCATACAGAAGCCTTTTTGAACGGTCATTTTGTTCACAGAACTTAAAATGCTCCTCAAATTGACCCCACGGTACCTAAAAAGCTTGATAGATTATTTCACACTCAGGAGTCAATTGAGAGACACACAAAAAAGAAATAATTTTTCTCCCTGATTTTAATACTAAATAAATGAAAAAAATTACTACATAGGTTGGGGAAATGATTTTTGGTAACTTTTTTCCACAAGTACCATACATGGCAAAAGTGTTGGCAAAGTCAAATGGTTTCATCAGTAACTACTTCTTATTTCATATGTTTTATATATCTTTTGTTCTATCTGTCTGCTTTACAGACACATCCCGCTGTAGTCACTGTGTCTAAGGGTCTGATTTTAGACTTCCCTTGTATATATTGAAAGCTATACTGCAGCCAGCATTCTTCAATGTCATGTTCTTGCCACACTGACCCCAGTCTGCCTTTCTGCATTCTTTTTCTCATTTAATGACCTCATGAAACTGCAGCTAGAACTTTGAGAACCATTTTAAGAGGTATTGCTGAAATTTTGATGGTTTACTTTATGACAGTTGCCCTTTATATTACTAAATTTGGAGTCATTGCTTTTTCTGCCTATAAACTGACCTGGACACCTGTAACATCATAGCCATGCACAGTTATATGCTTTTTACTCTATACTAAAACCAAAAAGTATTTATAGATGCAAGTCTCTCCCATTTTTATTGCTGCAAGCTCTATTACATTGAAAATTGTCTCCTGACTCTAGGTCTCACAGCAATTGCAAGAAGCCACAAAATGCAGGACCTGCTTCATGCTGAAAATTTCTACTAACAATAAACAGAGCAGATGCACTGTTACAGAGGGCAAGTTAGTCCCTTTTGTTCCCTTCAGGGATGCATGCATACAGAAATATCATATCACTCTTAAGACTTAAGACTATAAAAGAATAAATAAACAAATGCAGTACTTCTTCAAAGTAATACAACTTTCTTCTTTATTTACCCTAGAAGCTATGAACTGAAAAATCCAGCCTGGTTTGTTTTCATGGACAACATGCCACATCAAAGCCATTCCAACACCAATAGACCCGAGTTAGATGTTGTTACCCAACAGGTCTCAGATAATCAGCAAGTGCTTATAAGAGAGAGCACATATAAAGGCAGGGGTTTAAGAGTCTGCTGCTGGAGAAGCCCAAGAAATTTCTGGTTGAGAATCAAGAGCTTAAGCACTACATGAATGCACCAACTTCAGGTAGGTGTATCTGCTTCCTGAGTTAGAAACACCTTATGTCTAGTTGCTATAATGACAGAGAACAGGACAGTAGCTTTGGCACACAAGACTATGGATTTCTGAAACAGAATAAGGAGCTTTAGGCAGTGGTTAATTCAGGGTTTCTTCTAGCTGACTTTCTTTTCTGTCTTTTGAACAATTTTGGTCATTTGAAGTTTGA
>NW_016690183.1:8473949-8551584 GCF_001604755.1 Lepidothrix coronata
TTTTCATCTCTGTAGGCTCTTTTTTTTTTTTTTTGTGGGAGAAATTTTCCCCTCTTTTTTTTTTTTTTTTTGGTGAGAGAAATTGTCCCCTCTTTATCTTTTTCTTTTCCTATCATAGTTCTCATCTCAGATAATATATGATTTTTTTTATGGTGAACTCTCAATTGGGCAAAAGATTTCCTATCTCCATCAGTTCACTTCTGCCTGTTCTGAGCCACTGAACTCAAGAAATGAAAAGATCTTATTTTTCTCACATGAAGGTTTCTCAGACTCACAACTTTGAGTATTTCTCTATCCCTAGCAGCTATCTGTGTAGTAAAGTGATCATTTCCTGATTTGTATCCCAGTTCTTTCACTTGTACCTAGACAAAAAATAGTATAAATTTTACAGTTGGAAGGGGCCTACAATGACCACCTAGCCCAACTACCTGATGATTTCAGGGCTGATCAAAAGTTTCAGCATGGCATTAAGGGCATTGTCCAAACACCTCTTAAACACTGACAGGCTTGGGGCATCAACCACCTTCTCAGGAAGCCTATTCCAGGGTCTGACCACCCTTTCAGTAAGTAATGTTTTCTCATGTCAAGTCCAAATGTTCCCTGACAGATGTAGCATTGAGCCTTTCCCACTAGGCACCAGGGAGAAGAGCTCAGCCCCTCCCTTTCCACTTCCCCTCCTCAGGAAGATGTAGGGAGCAGTGAGGTCACCCCTCAGTCTCTCCCTCTCCACTGCCCTCAGCCCCTCCTCAGAGAATATGTCCACTGGCCCCTTCATCAGCTTTGGTGCCCTCCTCAGGATACATTCACATACTCGAATATTTTTTTTAAATTATGGGACCTAGAACTGTAACCAATATCTATAAAGGATCCTCTGAGAGACTTTTCAAACTCTTAACTAGAAACTATTGGTAATCCAGTACAAACCTGCATTTCAGAGTATACAATATTAGTAGGGCCTGTAGTGATAGGAGAAGGGGCAATGCTTTTAAAAGAGAAAGTGTAGATTCAGACTAGCTATAAGGAGAAATTTTTCATGATGAGGGTGGTGAAAAATTGGAACAGGTTGCCCATAGAGGTGGTAGAAGCCTCATCCCTGGAAACAGTCAAGGTCAGATTGGATGGGACTCTGAGCAACCTGATCTAGTTGAAGATGTCCCTACTCAATGCAAGGTGGTTGGATTAGATGAACTTTAAATTCTGTCCTAGCCCACTCTATTCTGTGATTCTATGATAACTCATGTTACCATCTCAACTTGTGCTCCAACTCAGAAATGACTGTGTGAATAAATAAGTGATTGATTCAAAACCATCTTGGTTCTACTTAAAGTAACAGCTTAACAAATAAAATGTGTTCAGGGAAATACTGGGTGTTTATCTTGCCCCCTCAATTGGTCTGCTATCAAGGAAAGGGAAATGTGCAACACTTGGGTGTATGCTGTGATTTTTTAGCATTGTCATAATGCTAAAAGTATATAAAAAAAGTATAATAGTTAGAAATTAGCAGCACTGGGGATGTAAAACTTACTGAGGGCAATATTGAATTGATAAAACATATCCAGTTTCTCCAGGTTAACATCTGGAATTCTGCTGTTTGTCCCTAATTTTAATCATCCCCAAAAACCTCTCCTAATCTCTCTTTTATTCCTTCTCTTTCCTTTTAGCAGTTAAGACAAATAAAATTAGTGATTATAATTTCTTTTCCTCCAGGTAGGTCTGCTGCTTGAACCATCATTGTTAGTAATTAGTAATTAAAACCTTAAGATTCAAAAGGAGGAGGGGAAAAGACCTTTGCCTCTATGTTCTTCAACTGGATCCAACACATCAAACCAAATTATTTTCACATTTACACATGGGTAGATCCTCTGAAAAGAATTTGGTGTTACGGGTGTCAGTGGGAGGGAATTTGGCACAATAGTCTGTGACAGTGATATTGCAAAAGGCTCTGAAATATTTTAGAGCTATGTAGCAACATCATAATTTTTACAGAGAAATTGAATTAATTCTCTCATGCTACAGACTATGCTGTTGGTTTGACATGGTATTTTAGGTTTAGGACCAATTTTGTATGGTCTCTATAGTCCTGTGCAATATGAAAAAGTCTGCTATCAGAACTTGAGCTTTTACAATACAATTTTTACAAAATATTAGCTATCTATAGTGCACTGTAGGGTTTCACACGAGCAACAGATACATGTGCTTACTAGGTCATCTCTTATTTCAGCATTCAACTAAATTAAAGTACAAAAGACTTTAGAATGCCTTTTTTTCTGTGTTTTTTTACAGCCTATGGTGCCAGGAATTCACAGGACCTCCTTGAACAGGGATGCATTGTAAATCTCAGATTGCAATCTCTGCTCAAAAAAAGTCAAATGAATTGCAATGTTACAAGACTGCAGTGCTTCACAAAATATAGATGAAATTCCATCAGAGCAAATCAAGCACAGACATGGAATTATTTTAATTTTCAAAGCATTTGCTGCACAAATATGTTATGTGATCATGTGCTGTTCAATAACAGCTTTAGTGGTACATCCTAGATCAAAAAATGTGTAGAAAGTGAGGGGGAAAGTGAGACTTCTCTACCATGCACTAACTGGAGCTGTTCAAATATTTGAAAGGCTGTCATGATTATATCCTTTGAAGATATGGTGAGAAAACACTTGCTTACTGCACTTATGACGTTTCTTTTTTCTGGAGGCAACTACTCGGTAGGATTGTAAGTGTTCTACTCTGTAAGACCTGTCACTGCAATATACCACGTGATCACAGGCCAAAACCACAGACACTTTCAGGGCTTGTTTTTAAATATATATAGTCTTTCACACAAGTGATATTTTAGAAAGCCCTTAGTCCGGGTGCAGGTGTCCAAACATGGTCACCGGGGAACTGTAGGAGTGGCCTCTGTGAAGACAGACCAGGGGCTGCCCCATGCCAGACACAGCTGGCTGCAACAGTCCTACCACAGGACACAGATAAGCACATCAGCCACCATGAGGTGTGGGAAAACATATTTAGGAAAGGTAAGAAAATGCCAGAGAGTAAAGAAAACAGAGAGAGAAGAAAGAGAGGATGAAAGAGTCAAAGAGAAAAAACAGCAGGTACACCAAGGTAAAAGGAGAAGTAAAAGGAGGTACTCCACAGTGGGGCAGATATTCCAAAAGGGAGTGAATTCTATGAAGAGTGAAAAGGAAGGAACAACTGAGAGAAACAGCTATGTCTTTCCCTGACTGCAGTATCTCCCTGAGCGGCTCATTACCTCACTGAAGGGACTGGGTGTCACCCGTGCTTGTAGCAAGGTGGCAGGAGATCTGTCTGGAGTGGAGTCAAGCCTGGGGAGGGAGGAAGTGTGTGTTCTCCCTAGGTGTTTGTACTGTTTGTTTCCCATTTTTGTTTCCAAATAGCTGAATCAGTAATTGAATACTTACATTTGTTGGCAATAAGTTCACATAAATTCCCCAAGCTGAGTCTGTTTTGCTCATGACAGTAACTTGTAAGTGAACTCCCTGTCTTTACTTCATTCCACAATTCTTGCTGGTTTATTTTTCTCTGCTGTGGAGGAGAAGAGAAACCAAGCAGTTGTGAAGGTGCTTAACTGTCCACCACCATTTTATACTCTGATGTGCCTCCCTCATTTTATAGTTCTTCATTATTTTGATTACAAAACAGTTTCTCTCCCTTTATAGGTCTCTACCAATAAACAAGTTCATTCAGAACCCAAAAGTGGGGAAGGAAAATTTTTTGCCTATTGATGGACACTAGTTTTCTAATTGAGGTCCAACATGATGCTCACGCTCTCTGAAGGGCTGACAGGAAATACACACCACATATCTTAACTTTCAGTTTCACCTACCAATCAATTTATATCGTGACACCTAAAATCAAGATCAAATTGGTACTAATAATTATGTTCTAGCTGTACACAGTTATGATTTTCAAAGTTTTGAGATTCTGTGACTCCTATAAAGTATATAATAAATAAAATCTTCACATTGCATTTAATTGTTGTATAGTTAATTCTGTCCAGTTTTTATTTTTTTTCTTTATAATGACATCTTCCAGTTAATTACTCAGAAATTGTTATAATCCCAGAGAATGGCATAAGACAGACAAATGTTGAAAGGTATTCTCTGGGAATGAATAACTAGCTCTTTTTTGAAGATTTTTAGAATACACCACCAAAGGTCCTAACTGTTTCAGATATTCATAGCTAGACAGAGGTAGGGTTTAAAGGCATCAAGAAGGCAGAACACAAGTTCCATTACCTTCCATGGAATTTTAGGCCCCAAACAGTCTACAGCTTAAATCATTTAGTTGGTTTGACGGAGCAGAGGCTGCTGCTGGCCATATCTCTGATGCAGCTATGTGGTAATAATAATATCCAGCAAGTCAGGATGCATTGCTGTATTGCTTTCAGACCTAATCTGCTGTGCCTAGTAGCAGAATTTAAGGAAGAGGTAGAGAGATTAAGGTGCATTAGGGAGAGTGAAAAGGAAATTGACTGGTGGAGTCAAACCCTTTTGAACCCTAAGGAAGTCAAACAGGAGACGGCGAAGCCCTGCCCCTCCTACCATAAGGCAGATGGAGCAGACCAAATTGATGGGGGGGAATGGAAACAGGTCCCTAATGGGAGAGGTAAAAAAACTATCTCTCGACCCCCATCACCCCCCAGGGTGCCCTTGAAGAATAGATATGAGTCCCTGGACCCAGACAGTCAGTTAGAGGACAGCCAAGAAGATCTCTCTGGAGAGCCTCCTGGTTCAGCCCCGTCTAATAGACGGATTACAACCACAGGTATAAAGAAAAAAAGAAGGGTAGTTGTAGTGGGTGACTCCCTTCTGAGGGGAACTGAGGGCCCTATTTGTTGCCCAGACCCATCCCAGAGAGAAGTATGCTGCCTTCCTGGGGTCAGGGTGAGGGATATTAGTAAGAGACTTCCTGAGTTAATCCAGCCCTCAGACTATTATTCACTGGTGGTAGTGCAGGCTGGCAGTGAGGACATTAATCGAAGAAGTGCCGGGATAATTAAAAAAGACTTCAAAGCACTGGGACGGTTAGTTCAGGGGACAGGAGCACAGGTGATATTTGCCTCAGTTCCTGTACTATCTGGGCTGGATGAGGAGTTAAATAAAGAGTGGAGTAAAAAAATCCAACTCCTCAACAGATGGCTAAAGGATTGGTGCCACCGTCAAAATTTTGGTTTCTTTGACCATGGGGCAAACTCCATGGTACCTAGTTTCTTAAAATCAGATGGGATTCATCCTTCTGGGAAGAAGAAGAGGACTGTAGCCCATAAGTTATCAAGGCTGATCAGGAGGGCTTTAAACTAGGTTTGAAGGGGGAAGGGGTTGAAACCGGGCTCTCCAGTGATCAGCCTAAGGATCGAAAGCCTGAGTTAAGAATTAAATCAACAGCCCACCTGAAGTGCATGTACACTAATGCATGCAGTATGGGCAACAAACAAGAGGAGCTGGAAGCCATTGTGCAGCAGGAAGGCTATGATGTAGTCGCCATCACAGAAACGTGGTGGAATGACTCGCATGACTGGAGTGTTGCCATAGATGGCTACAAGTTCTCCAGAAAGGACAGGCAGGGTAGGAGAGGTGGAGGGGTGGCTTTATATATTAGAGAGTCTCTTGACTCTGTTGAACTTGAGATCAGCAACGATAAGGTTGAGTGCCTGTGGACCAGAATCAGGGGGAAGACCAACAAGGCCAACATCATCATAGGTGTCTGTTACAGACCGCCCTACCAGGATGATGAAGGGGATGAAATATTCTTCAAGCAGCTGGCGGATGTCTCGAAATCATCAGCCCTTGTCCTCGTGGGTGACTTTAACCTGCCGGATATCTACTGGGAGCTCAATACTGCAGAGAAGAGGCAATCTAGGAATTTCCTGGAGCGTATAGAGGACAATTTCCTTCATCAACTGGTAAATGAACCTACCAGGGGTAAGGCCCCGCTAGACCTGTTGTTTACAAACAGAGAAGGGCTGATGGGAGATGTAGTGGTTGAAGGCCACCTGGGAAATAGTGACCATGAAATAATAGAATTTTCAATACTCAGAGATTCAAGGAGAAACAACAATAAAACCTCTATGCTGGACTTCCGGAGGGCAGATTTTGACCTATTCAGAAGTCTAGTCCAGAGCATACCCTGGGAAATAACCCTTGAAAACAAGGGGGTTCAGGAAGGATGGATGTGCTTCAAGCAGGAAGTTTTGAGTGCACAGGAACAGGCCGTACCGGTGTGCCGAAAGGCAAGCCGACGGGGAAGACAACCAGCTTGGTTAAACAGGGAGATTCTGAAGGAAATCAGGGATAAAAAGAGAGTTTACCAACTGTGGAAGAAAGGGCTGGCTACTTACGAAGAATTCAGGAAGACAGCTAGATCACGCAGAAAGAAAATCAGGGATACAAAAGCGCAGTTTGAAGTTAAATTAGCCGCTTCTGTTAGGGATAACAAAAAGTCCTTCTATAAATACATTAATAACAAAAGGAGGGGCAAAGAAAACCTCCATTCTTTGAGGGACTTGGAGGGAAACATAGTTAATAGAGATGAGGAGAAGGCTGAGGCACTTAACACCTACTTTGCCTCAGTTTTTACCAGTAGGACAGGTGACCCTCAAGGCAACTGGCCTCTGGAGCTGGTAGACAGTGATAGGAAACCAAATAGTCCCCTTGTATTCCAGGAGGAAATAGTGACTTACTGAGTCATCTGGATCCTCACAAGTCTATGGGACCAGATGGGATCCACCCAAGGGTGATGAGGAGCTGGCAGAAGAGCTTACCAAGCCACTCTCCATCATCTTCCAACAATCCTGGCTCACTGGGGAGGTCCCATATGACTGGAAGTTGGCAAATATCACCCCAATCCATAAAAAAGACTGCAAGGCTGACCCAGGTAACTACAGGCCTGTCAGCCTGACCTCGGTGCCTGGCAGAGTTATGGAGGAGATTATCCTGTGTGAAATCACACGGCAGCTACAGGATGGACAAGGGATCAGACCCAGCCAACATGGGTTTAGGAGGGGCAGATCCTGTTTGACCAACCTGATCTCCTTTTATGATCAGGTGACCCACCTGGTAGATGAGGGAAAGGCTGTGGATGTGGTCTATCTGGACTTCAGCAAAGCCTTTGACACTGTCTCCCATAGCATACTCCTGGAAAAGCTGGCAGCCCATGGCTTGGACAGGGGTACCCTGTGCTGGGTCAGGAACTGGCTCGAGGGCCGGGCCCAGAGAGTGGTGGTGAATGGAGCTGCATCCAGTTGGCGACTGGTCACCAGTGGTGTTCCCCAGGGGTCAGTGCTGGGTCCAGTCCTTTTTAACATCTTTATCGATGATTTAGATGAGGGGATTGAGTCCATCATCAGCAAATTTGCAGATGACACCAAGTTGGGGGGAAGTGTCGACCTGCCGGAAAGCAGGAGGGCTCTACAGAGGGATCTGGATAGAATGGAGAGTTGGGCTGACTCCAATGGAATGAAGTTCAACAAGGCCAAGTGCCGGGTCCTGCACTTTGGCCACAACAACCCCCTGCAGTGCTACAGGCTGGGGACAGAGTGGCTGGAGAGCAGCCAGGCAGAAAGGGACTTGGGGGTCCTGATCGATAGGAGGTTGAACATGAGCCAGCAGTGTGCCCAGGTGGCCAAGAAGGCCAATGGCATCCTGGCCTGCATCAGGAACAGTGTGGCCAACAGGAGCAGGGAAGTGATCCTTCCCCTGTACTCTGCATTGGTGAGGCCACACCTTGAGTATTGTGTTCAGCTCTGGGCCCCTCAGTTCAGGAAGGATATTGAGGTGCTGGAGCGGGTCCAGAGAAGAGCAACGAGGCTGGTGAAGGGACTTGAGCACAAGTCCTATGAGGAGAGGCTGAGGGAGCTGGGGTTGTTTAGTCTGGAGAAGAGGAGGTTTAGAGGCGACCTCATCACTCTCTTCAACTACCTGAAGGGAGGTTATAGCCAGGCGGGGGTTGGTCTCTTCTCCCAGGCAACCAATAATAGGACAAGGGGACATGGGCTCAAGCTCTGCCAGGGGAGATTTAGGTTAGATGTTAGGAAGAAATTCTTTACAAGAGAGGGTTATCAGGCATTGGAACGGCCTACCCAGAGAGGTGGTGGATTCACCATCCCTGGAGCTTTTTAAAAAGAGATTGGACGTGGCCCTTAGTGCCATGATATAGTAATTGGAGTTGGATCAGGGGTTGGACTTGATGATCTTGGAGGTCTTTTCCAACCCAATCTATTCTATGATTCTATGATTCTATGTAAAGCACTACAGGGACATAACTGGTTAGCTTTCTGAGTCAAGCTGAATTACACAGGATTCAAGGAATTGTGAGAATATTATTGTATTTGTGCATTTTACAAGACAAAATTTTTGCCTTAAATGACCATGAAAAAAGCCTTCTAACATGAATTCATTGGTAGGCAGCCATTTCCAAGATGATTAGAGATGGGAGGTCTAGCTTTTTTTATACAGTTTGAAAATAGTGTTTAGACCCAAAGTTTGCTCTTTCCTTCTTTCTCTCCTCTTCTCCATCCTCTCTGTCTCCACCTCCAATCTCTGCAGCATTTTACAGAGTTCTAATAACTGAAAAGGTAATTCCCCAAGAGAAAATAGTCTATTTCCTTTCTGTTTTGTTCACAATCTTGCTCTTTTTTTTCAGCTCTTATCTAGATGCTAAACCAACCACCGAAGACTAGAGAGTGACCAAACAGTCCTTTGACTCGAATGTGATATATGCAATTTCCTTGCCAGATTATTACCCTAGAGGTAACTCTGTATTAGCTCTTAATTCTCTGTCTGTGCTCCATTGAGCTGTAATATGCAGTGTCCTAAATTGTCATAGTAACATTTTTTTGAAGATGACTTTGCTGATGAATTCAATTGTGCGTTCAAACAAAAAAAAAAAAACCATGCATTTTTTAATAATGTATCTTCCTTTACAGGAAATATTTATTTTTACTTTCTGACCACAACAGAAAGCCTTTTTCAAACTGGCTATTCCACTGGGGAAAACAGAAAATTTTGTTAGAGTAGTCCATCATCCATTTCTTGTTTTCATTGTGTTTATTTTCCCCTTTCACTGATTAGAAGAATTAGTCAGAGGATAATGGTTCCAGATCAGTCTACACAGGACCATTCTAATTTTCAATTTTCACTTTTCTCAAATGTATTGTGCCATTAGAATTCGAATTTTTCAGTAGGTTTTTTTTTTGTCTGTTTTTTTG
This sequence comes from Lepidothrix coronata, assembly GCF_001604755.1. Taxonomy (NCBI): domain Eukaryota; kingdom Metazoa; phylum Chordata; class Aves; order Passeriformes; family Pipridae; genus Lepidothrix; species Lepidothrix coronata. The sequence goes on from NW_016690183.1 coordinate 8,483,182, forward strand.
TTTTTCTTGTTCATTTTGTTAGACTCTCATTGAGAACAAATGCATACAGTGCTGGTTCTACTATACAGAAAAGAAAAACTGCTTGTCTGGAAATACCACTTCATGTCGCTTCTAAGATGATGCCATATTTGAAGCATTACATTGAGGGGGAAGACAATAAGATTTGTTCTAAATGAGTAATACAAGTTTTTAGTGGCCTTAAACAAGGCACCCAAATTATGAGACAGATGAAGTAAACCCACACAGGCACCATAAAATGCTGGGAACAAAACCAAATTAATTCACTGAAAGTAACACCAATGGGACAGCTAGTTTTGTGACACTGATTTGTTAAATTATTTTGAATCCACCATATCTCCCATTCAGACTTCTTTTCTTGCTCTACTCGTATCACTATCTTCCTTTTAAATGTAGTTTGGACTTTTAAATATGATATTTTGGAAGAAAGGTTGATTTAGCTGCTTAATAGGTTTAGACTTCGGGGCCTCTAGTGGTCTAGTGCTTAGGGTGCAGGACTCTCACCGCTGCGACCCGGGTTCGATTCCCGGCCCCCCGGGCAGATGGAGCTCGTTAGCCCTGTAAGGCAATCCATCTAAGAGAAGGTCACTCTAAACAAACCTACGTCCTGAGACCCTCACTGCCACTGTCCGAGTTTCACTCGGCCCCGGCAGATGAACCTCAGGATTAAAGGGTGGGCTCAGTTCAGCGCACGCTGTGTCTCACCTAAAAAAAATCCACTGCGCAGGCTCGAAGGGTTAATGACCTTTCCCAAATCTTCGCTCGCGAAGACTGGCCATTAGGTTTTGACTTTGCTTGGAACTTTAAGGCTCTGAAAACAGCCATGTAAACCACACCCAACAAATTTGTTGTGTGGGGGTGTTGTCTACTATTAGACTGGAAATATTCTTGTGGCAGGCTAGCTTTGGCAAATAGCCAGATGCTTACCTCACTACTCACTCTTTCTGACTCTTCAGCAGAACAAGGGAAAAAAATAGGATGAAAAACCTCATGGGTTGATACAAAGACAGGGACATTGCTTGGCACTTACTATCTTTCCCCAAGTTAAACAGATTTAACTTGGGGAAAGCTAACTTTAATTTGCTTTAATTTACTTAAATTTTAATGTATGAAATAAAATAGATTCAACTGTGGTCAACTGTCCTCCTGTGGTCCACTGAAGCTGTCTGGAATTGGCTGTGCGCGACATCACGGCAATCCCAGCCTCTCCTCACAGAGAGCTCTGCAACCCCCTTCAGCACCTGGACACCTGTGCCTCACACATTTTTGCACTCTTTGAGCACATAATGTTGTTACAATGCCTTTGGCCAATCCTTTGATGTCGAATTTCCTTACCAGCCTCACTGCTTTCAGCACGCAATGTACTCAGGAATGCCGTGAGAACAAAGCCCAGTGGAAAAAGCTAGGGGAAACCGTTGGACAAGCTTGATTCCAGACAGCACGAGTGATCCTTCCACAGTATTTTGTGTGTCCCAGACACAGTGTCCAGTCTTCTTATTTACCGATCTGGCTACCTTAGTACAACAGCAGCAAGATATATACCTGAAACAGCCTCCTGGCACCCAACAGGCATCTCATGCCAGAATCACACTACAAAAGAATAATGCAGAAAGATGTAATGAAAGCATGATGCCACCTCATCCCCTCGGTGACTAGGAGAGAATACCATGAGTAGACTAGAACAGCTGCAGCATTCAGAACCCCCCCCGTCCCCAGTTTCTTCCCTTTCAAAAAAAAAAACCTTCCTTTGAATCCAACCAAAAAGTCTAGCTAGCTACATCAAAGGCTGGGATGATGGGCATGTCTTGCTGTCCCTTCTTTTTCACTTACAGGTAAATGAAATTGTTTAGTTGTTTGTCATATGATGTAAATGGTGGCCATTTGGAGTAACCCAAGACAACCCTTCATGTTGTCCTGTCGTCATGATGGCAACTATTGAAAAATGACACAAAAGTGCATGCTTAGTTCCTGGAGAATTGCATGCAGACTCCTGAAACATAAATGAGGCAAAAACGCTTTCAGACAAGAAGCTGAGAAAGAACAAACATGAAATCTTAATTCTGTTGTTTGGGCAAGGCACAAGGGTGCTTTGCTTATTGATTATGCTTCTGTATTGATTTCCCTCATGACCTATGACAATTCAGTTTACAAAAAATATTTTTTATTTTATTCTTTTTTATAAAGTGTTATGTATTCAATGTGCAAAGCATAAGAAAAATTGGTATAACTTACCTTTTTCCTCTGTAAAAGGTCAAGTAGGTATGCAAGACAATGCAGTGTGATCAAAACAAAGGAGCTGGATACTCTCAGTGTAACTTTAGCCATGGGCACTTTAGTTACCTTCCTGCAAATTATGTAGTCTTACTTATAAAGACAGGGGCCCCTGGTGGTCTAGTGGTTAGGGTGCTGCACTCTCACTGCTGCGACCCGGGTTCGATTCCCAGCCCCCGGGCAGATGGAGCTCGTCAGCCCTGTGAGGCAATCCATCTAAGAGAAGGTCACTCTAAACAAACCTACGTCCTGAGAACCTCACTGCCACTGTCCAAGCTTGCTCGGCCCCGGCAGATGAACCTCAGGATTAAAGGGTGGGCTCAGTTCAGCGCACGCTGTGTCTCACCTAAAAAATCCACTGCGCAGGCTCGAAGGGTTAATGACCTTTCCCAAATCTTCGCTCACGAAGTCTGACCATACTATACTTATAAAGACAGAACCTACAGCTCAGCATATGCACTCTTCTATAATAGTCAATGTGTTCTGTCATCAAATTAAAGCCCCACAGTTTAAAAGCTAATGTTTTGTCTCCTACCAGGCTTCACAATGTAGCTTATACTTCCATACTTTACATAATGAGTTCATATTAAATGCATACCTGATTGGCTGGTCTTTCCAGCCTTTATTCTTCTCCTGACATGGTAATTATGATACTAACATCTAAAAATTTTTTTAAAATTTTGTGGGGTGTGCTTCCATTATCTAACTCCAAGAAACAAGAGAAGAAGAATGTGATTTCATTTCCATTATGTTTTGGTAAAGGCCAGTATCTGTGTTGATACTTTCAAAGGTTCTGCTCACATGAATCTAAAGAGGAATATGAATCTTTATTTCCTAGGTTCTTTCCCTCCCCCAAAATCTCATTTTGGATTTTATAATTCCAGTTGTGCTTCAATTATTCTGTTTCCCTTATCCGATATGCAGGGGATGGTTATGGATGCTGTTGCTAATTAACAATCGAAGCGCACAAATGTCTCCTTGAAAACAAGATCTGGCACTAGACTAAATGAACATTCTGATTGCTCATTACATGCAGTAGTTTCTCTGCAAGTTGGATAATACTAACAAGGTACTAATTTTTTTTTTACCTCCTGTTTCCTTCCCCCTCCCCATTTTTGTAAGCAAATTGTCCCCCTTTTCCTCAAGAAGTGCATTAAGATAGTTTTATTTTTCTCAGTGTGTTTTCCTGATACACCCTTTCTGCTTCTGTCCCTTCCCTGCATTGAAATGCACACGTAGTTCCAAGGACTGTGGAAACACACACCTTCCTAGCAACACTGCCTTGGCTCATGGAGGCATGTTGATTTAGCACGTCAGGTGACAGGCTGTCCCAGGACAAACAGGTAATAGATTCAGTCTTACAGTGACTTGTAGGGTAGATACAAGTTCTCTTACTCTTAATTCCCTACTCTTTTCAAATCTAATGAAGCCTTGTGTCAGGGGTACACTTTTAAGACGGAGCTTATTGCTTTTGCTTTAGGTAAGGTGACTTTAAAAGACTTCTTAAGATTGCATAGACTGCAATGACGTTATCTGAGGTATTGAGCACTTGATCAAAACCATCATAATTCCTTGAGGGATAATTTCCTTACCCCTATATAGAGCTTTGCTAGTATTTTTTGTAAGTGTTGCTTGCACGGGAACCTCTGGAAAGTAAGATAAATTTGTTAGCTCAACTACATTTCAACCTATGTCTAGCTTAGGGGATATGTGATAGCTTTGAGTGCTGCTGTTCCTCACTGAAAGTTGATTTTAATTTGGCGCCCATAGACACTTTAACAACACGTAGGGCTATCTAGCTCATATTTTTTATTGTAACTACAAAAAACACGTCTGTAACATAAAAGCAGTCTTACTTATATAAATAGGAACTTAAGATGCATAAATATGAAAATTTTGAAAATAAAGGTATTCTGTATTAGTTCTATGTTATGCTTATTAGATAAAGAAATCTCTCCGTTTTAAGTTTGTTTCATTTGGCCTCCATGCAACAGAGTGCTTAAGTCAAGGCTTAGCTGTCTTTGAAAGGTGATTTACAATTTTAAGTGAAAAAATAAGTTTATGAAGCGTGGATCGAAATTTATTTTTATAAAATCCACATGTCAGTAAAAGTTACCAGAAATTAATGTATAATTATTATTTTTGATACAATGAAAATTTTAATAGAAGTGTTCAAAATTAACACCATTATATTTAACATTTTTGCAGAAAATTCATATGCTAGCAGTACCACAGAGAACATAATAATTTATTAAGTTTTCCTTGGAAAACACAAATAATATCAGAAAGTAAAATTATATGTACATATGATTATTAACTACTAATAATTTATTGCTGGTGTTGGCATTTAAAAACCTGCTTTAATTTGTCCTTTCCTGTTCCAAGAGATTATATTGCTTTCATCTACTGTGATTAAATGTGTGTGTTTTCTATGAACTATACTGGCTATCACATATTTTATGAAGACAAAATCCAATCAAGTACTGATGAAATTAGAAAATTCTGTGTATTCAATTTCTTTGAATTAATTCTAAAATACTGACTTAATATCAAACTTTCTGTAATTAAAATCTGGTTAGTATATAAAGTCACACTAGTGCTTCCCACCTGCTGTGCTTTAACCCCAGCTAGTGACAAAGTCTCACGCAGCTGCTGGCTCACTCCCCCTCCAAAGATGGAGGACAGGACTGGAAGAGTAAAAGTGAAAATCTCGTGGGTTGAGATACAGATAGTTTAATAGTCAAAGCAAAATCCACGTGTGCAAGCAAAGCAAAAGAGTTCAATTATCACTTCCCATTTGCAGGCAGGTGCTCAGGCATCTCCAGGAGATCAGGGATCCTTCACATGTACTGTTTACTTGGGAAGACAAATGTCATCACTCCGAACATCTCTTACTTCTGTTTTATTCCCCCAGCTTTATATAGCATCATATATGTAATCATGCTATATGATATGGAATATCCCTTTGATCAATTGGGATCAGCTGATCCCAACAAAAGGCTGTGTTCCCTCCCAACTTCTTGTGCAACCCTAGCCTAATTGCTGGTGGGATGAGGAGCAGAAAAGGTCTTGATGCAGTGCAAACACTGCTCAGCAGTAACTAAAACATCCCTGAATTATAAACACAGCGCAAATCCATACTAGCTCTTATGAAGAAAATTAACTCTATCCCAGGCAACACCAGCACACCAGCACATTTCTCATTTTCTACAATCACTGGAAGTTGGGCTGAGATCAGATGCCCAGATCAGTCCATTTTCAGAACATGACAAAAAAAATAAATCTCAAGAGCACTGAGGTCATTAAAATACATTAATATAACACTAAAAATGGAAGATTTCCAATTATTATACTTTTCCTTTTTCGCTTAGAAAAGAGTCATTAAAACCATGAGCAATAGTAAAAAGGTCTGTCATATATGTGTATTACTTCTTTAATGCCAGAATCTGAACAAACTATAATTTGAGTCTTATCAGAATATGGCTGAACTTATTTCCAGTTTCTTGGAATTCTGGCCCGTCTGGGGGGACATATGCTACAGAAATGTTTGCCTCACCATTCAACCTTCACTTTAACCAGTGTGTTTAAAAAAGACTTTTTATTTACATTGAAGTATATATGGAGACAGAAAACATGACAGATTGCTTCCATAAGGACAGTGCATTTGCCTATAAACTGACCAGCTTTATCTAGAGAAGCATCAATTTATCATCTGGGGCCAAATTCTCTTCAAGTATAACACAGTTACTCTTTTTTAAGAGACAGCTTAACAAGTGTATCCAATATTACTTTCTGTGTTCCATATATTGGATTTTTAAAAATCTTTTTAAGAATAAATATGAAAGATTATTGATGTGACAAAATAGTCATAGCACAGAGTAATTTCTTTGGATTTATACAGAACCATCATTTAAAAATTAATTTCACAGAATTATGTAAAAATAGTCTTATTTTGTTACAAGAACATTTTGAAAAAAAGATTTATACCATATAATTTGAAGTACACAACCTGAAACATGATAGACATATTAAAACTGTAATGATTCAATTCTTACCGAACCTGTCAGGTGTCTAAAGTCTAAGAGTCAGCCTTACATCTTTCTCTACTATATTATGGTTCTGTGAATGACATTGTTCCCTTTTAAGGCGCTTCTTTTAAAATCGCAGCAGGTTTTCCCTTCATACATTTTCATCAAGGAAAAGTTCAAATGTTTTTTTCTTCTTAGTTCTGATTAAAAAAATGGACTGTCATCAGATTTACTCAATAAACAATAATTTCCTACTAAGGAAATATATAAGCTGGCCACTTCCCCTGTTTCGGGTGTGCTTTCCTATCTCTACCCATTAAATCACTTATCCTGATTTTTCTGATACATAAACTGTAGCTTTTGCCTACTAAACACAAACTAACATCACTGAAAATAGTTTTATTTCTTTTTTTTTTTTAAGTGTTACTAATGTAACACATACCTTCAACACTATACAAGTGTAAAGACAACAGTATTTCTGCAAATAAAAATTGTATATTGTCTTAGTGTCTGACAAGTTAGCCACTACGACAGGTTTTTTACATTGAAAACACCCTTATTTTCCTGGCAATTCTTCTGGTAATAGTCAGAGTTCTTCTAAAATATTTATTAATTAGTTGCTAGATGGTTTGAGATGGTTAAACATGAGTAGTACTACAACTCAGAAAAAGATTTTTCAATCTTAAGAATAAAATTGATATCTTTTAGTCTAGGTAGGTGTTTACCACAAGTAAACAAAATGAAGTATAATATAAAATATTCACAGAAGATGTACATCTAAACTTCAGGAAATTTTAGTTTGTCTCAGCATAAGAAGTGACTGTGAAAATGAATTAGTAATTGCAGAAGTTGTGTTATTAATGGCTAAATTAGGAAATTTTTAACTTTTTCTGTTACACTAAACTTATTTAGTCCACAGATGTTCATGATAAATCATGGGTTTAGTTCTTTCATTCTCAGTACCAAATATAAGAACAATATAGGTTTCTAAATTCTATATGAATTGAACATATAAAACAAATTAACATCTTCTATAAGACTGTTCAGCTAAGGGCAGATCTTCATATATTATGGCTCTCAAATATCACCGTATTTCAGAACATAGTACGCCACCTTACGTATCAGACTTCTAAACTTAGAGAAAGATGGAACATATATCTGTGTTTGTTCTACTGATGATCTAATCAGTCCATTTACAGCAGTGTTAGATCTTCAGTAGCAAAAATTGATTCCCACAAGGTAATTCAATCAGTCTCACTGTTTGTGTTTTCTGTCAGAAGGTAAAGGTTTGATTTCTGTCCTCTCCTAGAATATGTTTGGGAGGTATTTGATTAACAAAAGTTTTTGCTAATAGAGAAACTGTGACATTCCTGCACTTTCAAATAGCAGGTAGAATCTGAAATTAAAGGCTAAATATGGATGAAGAGGAAATACACAATATGGTTTTACACCAGTGACTGACTGCAGATCTCAAGTTAGGAATAGTTTTCTTTTTGAGCCAGTCAGGAGAAATAACTTAAGATTGACTCAGCTTATTTGAAATGAATTGTGTAATGGAATTTCTTATTTCCCTGTATTCCCCAAATTCCCCTTCAAAATATTCTTAGCTGATATCCACAAGTACAGCTGTACAGATAATATAATGCTTTTCTGCTATTCAGCATATGTTATAAATTCTTTTATTTCAAGGAATATGTGGAAGCAACAAATTTTATTGGTAGTATTTAGGTATTTTTGGTAGTATTTTTTAATATATTTAGGAATAAGTTGCCACATTCATGTCTGAAATAAAAAAGAACAGTTTCCATGTCCAACAGTAACTTTGGGAGGTTTTAATTATCTTGGAACATAATCATACACAGAAACAGATAGACATCACTTTGGGACAAGCAAACTTTTTTTTAATTGATTTTTGTATTATAAAATAATTTACATATGGAAATCTAAATTTTAAATTGTTATGAAAATGAAAATTGGGACATTTTCTCCCCCCCTCCAAAAAAAACCCAAACAAAAAAAAACAGAGAAGAATGTTCATGTTTAATTTTTTGAAAGAAGTACTCAATGTGTTGAAAATTGCTTTTATCCTCAGGAACTGAGTTGTTTTTTATTTTATGAAATGCTATTTTCATATGAAAAAGTCATAAGAAATTACTGATGCTGTAATCTGAGTTGTTCTCGCATTAGTAAGAAAAGGGTTCCTAGATTACAGTGTTCAATGCAATATTTTTAAATTGTCACTGAAACGTCATCTGTACAAAAAATCCCATTTTACTCTTACAATTGTATTGCACGCTGTTTTTCAAAAAGCCACGTTACCAGAGAAAAGTGCAGAAGTGAAATGAATGGATACATTTGAATGAAACAGACAGGATTTTAAGTATGCAAACCTTCTTCAGGCCTGAAGCAGAAAGTCTTTTATTTTTTTTTTCAGTAGCTGGAAGCACTGATGTTCAAAAAAATCCACAACTTTCAGGTTCACAAATTTTAGTTTTAAATTTTAGGCTTGTTTTGAAAGGGTTTTTTGTAGATCTCCTCTCAGACTCTGAACCAACAGGTGAAAGAAGGGGAATGGCTTTGAAAAACATAACATCTTCTAGTGACTAGTCGTACCACAGTTCCCTGAATATGTTCTTGTACACTGCCATTGTTTTAGTGTCAGTCACTCATGCTGCAAAAACCTGTGAATCATGGGAAAAATGATCACTTGCACAACTCATAGTGGAGAAACTGTGATTAAGACAGTTCTCTGAGCAGGGTTCACTGATAATAGCAATGGGTTTGAATTTGCAGGTTGCGTTTTTTACACTGGGGTGGTCTTCTGGTCTGCTTAAATTTCAGTGTAAAAGTGTGTTCATTTTTCAGATTATTTTTTTGACAATCTGATAATTTTCTAGTGTACTTTATGATTATCTGTGGAAGATTTTATTTTCTTTTTTTTTTAAATACTCATCACTATACTACTATTACTAATGTAATTACTGCAATATTTTAAGAGAAGGATTCTAGTAGCATTTTTCATTTTCATCACCATGTATTATGAAGGAGAATTTTGTTAAATCTAAGAATTTTTGTCTCATAACAAGTTCTGAAGTTTATTTTGTTTAATTAAAGTAAATGCTAGCAGTCCTGAATAATAATGAAAAGCTGAAATTTCTTAAAGAAAAGGCAACTTTGGAAAGAAAAAATCCCCTACAGACCTTATCAAAATTGTGCACTTCAATAAAAAACTAATTTGGAGTTTATTTCCTAAATTAAGTGCTTTCAAAACTTTAATTCTATTTTTGACAAAACATATATTCTTTAGGAATATTCTAATTGTGTTGATCTAGCATTGCAGATTTAATATGCTTGCCTCCAATAATAGTCATTCTGATGTAGACATACCATGATATTGGTAGATAGAATTCAAGCTATCAGTGGTTGCATAAGAGCTAGTATCAAATTTTTATCATCTGGTATTCTCTGATAGTAACATGAATGCAAATGAATGTTTATTACAGTGGTGTAAACTCTGGATTTTCCATATATTGCTACCTATCAGGCCCATCCAAAGACTCTGATACTAATTTAATGTACCCCTTCCTAGATGTGTGATTTTTTAAAAATATCTTATTCTATTGGTTTATTTCATTCCAAATAATCCATAAAACCACATCAGCAACAGAACTGTTTACCCCAGTGAAAACATCTCCATAAATAGTAGTGGTGGCTGTGTAGCTGTGAGAAGAACAAGGTGAGTGGATTTCAACTCTGAACATTTAATATGCCATTTTACCTGCTTCCTTGTGCCGCTTCCTTCTGCACTACTGATGATAACGGTAATGACAACAAGGACTTACTGTCAGCGATTTAAATGGGCTTCATCTGTAACACAATTCATTTTAAAAATCAGTTTAGGACATTTGGGAACACTTGCTTTTATGTTCTGATCTTGAAAATATTTTTGTTTGTGCATGGCTTGATTCACTTGTAATCCTGTTGCAGTCACTGACACTACTCACGCAAGTACAAGTGCTTGAGTGCTGCATTGCCTCCAGGAAAAGTATGGGTCTCTAGGAGTGCTTCTCTCTTTACACCAGTTTTTGGTGTTTGTGAAATCCTTCTTCTCAACAGTTTTGCATAATTTATTATGCAATAAAATGAGAAGAATCTAACTCTTTTGCCAGATCTTCAGACACGTAGTTCCATTGACTTCAAAATCAATTTACTATACCTGAGGATATCATTCTAGATGTTTTTTTTTATTCTCCAAGCCTAGGAGCTATTTATTTTTTCACCTCTTACTTGTGAACACAAAGTGATTCATATTGCTTGTCTTAGATGACCAGGCCAACCTTTCTCATTCCTGGTTATTCTATAACCTCCTGGAATACATACGTCAGTTGCAACTTGTTAGAAATATTGAGAACTCTCTCCAATCTCTCCCTTTTTGCCTGCTGAGCAGAAATATTCTGCATTTCTAGAGTTTAGATGCATTTCTGCATCCCAAAATTATATCTGAAATTTTTTCTAATTCTAGTTTCAACTCAAGTTGCAACTGTCCCATCTTTTTTTCTACCTTCACAAAACATTTTCCTTTGCCAAAATAAGATTCATAAAATTTTTCTATTTTTTCACTCTTACTAATTGGTTAATACCATACTTTATAGTTCCAATAAAAACACAGCTGCTTCCATTTTAAATGTTTGGATGCTTTTTATAGGGGGAAGAAACTTAAATAAAGATGAATTGAAAGAAAGTGGAAATTAAGTTTAATTACCACTACCAGAACAAACCACTTAAAGAATTACAGCAATTCAGTATAGATTTTGTGAACACTGCAGACAATAGAAATTTTTCCACTGACTTTAACAGCATTTGGATTTTGTCCCTGAAACTCAGTTACTTGTATAGCAGAAAGAAAACCAAGGCAAGGGCAAGCTTACTTCCCTGATCAGTGGTGCCTGTGAGTGTTACAACACATATTAGAATGTTTTTGTTACATATCTGCTCACAGTTAGGGACACATATATGCTTATTTCTCTTATTTGGGGACCATAAGTACTTCTAGTCAATGTTCAGAAGCAGATGAAGCTGTGATAAAATACTGAGAAAAATATGCCTTCAGCAGCATTTCCAGCACAGCCCACCCAAACACCACCCTGAGGGATGGAACAGCTTACTTTAAACAAATAGACTTTAAACCAGACAGCTTGGCAGCTGGAAAGTGATACAACTCAGCAAACTGACAACTAGCAGAAACTGCAAAACATACTGTGAAAACCAGCTAAATACCTGGATGTCCTTTCCACCCTGGGTTTTGAGTGCTGTTAGTGCCTGTATAAAGTAGACATATTTGCTGTTTTCCTGAATGGGACAATGGGACCCACAAAGCAAATAGGAACAGAAAAGACCATCATGAGGTTTAGATTATGGAGCTATTTTGTCCCGTTCATACTTTTTCCAAAACTTCCCTATGACAAAGAAATATCATTGGTGAAAAGTGAATACTTGGCCTCAGTTTTTAAAATTCAGGGAAAGTTGATACAAGCAGATGGCAAGCAGCTTCTATGGCTTTTTTTTTTTTTTTACTTCCTCCCTAGGGCAGAGGGAGCATTGTTGAAATATATTTGAGCATTTCTACTTGAATTCATGTCATAAAATGTTAATTTTTTTTTAAGATATATTTGCCTATAATAGAGATTATAATAGGATTCAGGAAGGAATGAGGGAGAGAGGAAACACCTTTCAGTTGTTGAAATGCTGCCAAGTCTTTCTAAATCCGTAACTTCGTCTCTATGACACATCAGTCATGATGTTCTATGGAAGAACATTAAAATGCACTTTTGATTAGTTGGTGCACAAATTATTTCCCATTTGATCTGTAGGCATTAAATTTAATTCTAATGTGCTTCCAGTGACTCTGGGACTGTTATATGAATTTGGAATGAATTTAGCCTTTATGTTTTAATTTGCTCAGCCACCTTATCTAAATAGAATATTCCAAGGTTTGAAACAGCTGAAATACTGCTAGTAATTCTTAAATCAAATTTAAATACTTCTGAAATCAATTTAGAGAGAAAGTAAGCTTCCTCTTTGATTGAACAAATGTGTTTTCCTGGTTCTGATCTCTGGATAGTAAGTTAATGTTGTTGCCACATCAATTTTTTGTAACATACAGTATGATGTTCAGTAATATTCTCCTAAAAATGCAGCTAAAATGTAATTGATACTATTTTATTCATTTTGAGAAGAGTTTCCCAAGAATACTTTGATTTAAAGATAAATAGAAATACATACAGCAAGGTAAAGATGATTTACCTGCTGCTTTCTGGTGTAAATAGCTCATTTGGAAGTATACAAAATGGCCTGGTTTAGAATTGAATGTTCTTGTCTTGCAATATTACGTGTATATAATCCTACATTCAGAGCAGGGAAAACCTGTCTAGATATTTTTGTCACTTTCTACACTTAAGATCCAAACACTTTATTTTCTGTCAGCATGCCAGATTCTGATATCTTGATCAGATTTTACTCACTTCATAATGGGCCACTCTATTACTACCTGAGGAATTAGTATGTTGAATCAAATGAAGTCATCGTTTATATTTTTGTCATTAATAATAACAATAATTTAAATTTAGAAACATTGAGTATTTTTACTAACTTTCTATTTAAGCAAAATTCCTGCTGAAAACAAAGATATGTTTGACTAAGGCTTTCAAAATGTTTCTATTTTAAATAAACCTTCCTGTATTTTTCACCAAAATTTTATATATTTTCTGACTTCATAAACTTCTTTTAGAAGGACAAGCTTTACATATCTTTGTCTCTCAGTGTATTTAGTTCATAGTAAGGAGAAATTCTCACTGATGACTGAAGAAAATGTTTATTAATAATACATTACAATTTGGAACAACTGTTAGAACCAATATCTTATCTTAATCATTTAATTTCATTCATCTTTGTAATTTGCAAAAAATTAGAGAAGTCTTTCAATGGGACTGTAGAAAAAACATATTCTCATGACTTCTTGGCTCATTGTTGTCTCAGTGGGTACATGTTCATATATTTTATTATCTTATTTGCCTGAGATATGGCAGCCATTTGCATCTTAGAGGCCTTACAGAAATTTTTAACTTCCATCTATATTATCAAACCCTTTTTTTATAGAAACTGACTGTTCTAAGTATTGAGGTTAACAAGTAGTTCAGTCCAAAGTATAGATTACATATTTGATTATGTTCGATGGTGCCAATATATTACCTCTAGGAATCTCTTAACATTTCCATAACTTCCAGAAATAATATCTGTAATATTTACTCTTGTTAACCACAGTAATTTAGGATTCTCATTACATATGCAAAGTATACATTGTCATGACAATTCACCAAAAACACTGTCTGTGCTCATGCACTATGCTTATGGCTTGTTACCAAGAGTCAGACTAAATGTTTATCATGGTCCCCATGATATTAAATCCTCTTATTCTATGCAAAGTACACGCACAGTGTCAACTGATAGCTGTAAAAATTATTTTTAGTAATCATAAGCATTTCAGAGAAATATAGGCTCTTCCAGGTTTTTAGCCTTGCTCGACCAGACACAATTCCATTCAAAAAAGTAATTCATGCCAAAAAAACATTAAATGCAGGTAATATAGAAGTAAATGCTTGTGGAGATTTTAACTGGCAGCAAAATACAAATAGTTTCAAGCAGAAAACAATTACTTACGAAGCAATCCCACATAATCTTCAAATCCGTCACAATCTAGCACTCTACTTCTTTCAAGTCTGTATGGGGCAAATAGTTTACTTGCTTGTATAGACAAAACATATTCCTTACGTTTGAAATATTACATACTCCATTTATCTCAAAACACTGATCTTGCCATATAGGCACAACCTTAATGAGAGGCAAATCTTTTCAGTCAATTTTTTTTTCCACCAGGGTTCAGTTAATGACATAAGACTATAGATCACAGAGTTATTTCCTTGGTCAGCATATGTAGGCTACCTCCCAAAGATTTGGGATCGGCCTTGGTTTTTTATATAATGTTTTATATTTCTGTTGTTCAAATCCTGACCAAAATAAGACGTCTTTTGGCCTCTAGATTCTGAGGTAAATAATTTAGGCTGCTCATAACCATGGTTTGCACCATGACACTGGGCAAAATATTGCTATTCTTTCATCAATTCAAGCATACAAACATAAATTGTTTATAGCACTTATTTGTATGGGCAAGATATCGCCACCAAGGATTAAACTACCAAAATCATCCACTGAAGCTTAAAGTGTTAATTCTTTCACACAAGACTTGAGTGTACAATACTGTACAAAAGATATGGTTACCATTAGTGCTGGAGAAATGCCACACTGAGAATGGTCTTTGTGTAGATATATTTCTGTAGGAGTTCAGTGTACAAGCTAAGTCATGAAAAACAAAAAGACCCTGTCCTACTGTCACAGAAAACAGATTTATGTTGTAAAGAGGAATGATAAGGAGAGTTGCAAGCTGAGGAACGCTAAAGTCACCTTTTAACAGCTTTAGAGAAGTGTAAATTAAAATTTGGATGTAAAAATTATTCCAATTAATCATCATGTCATAAATAAACTATCAATCCCAAACAGTGTGTCCTAGCTTTTCTCTAATGAACCATCTCTCATTTCTTATACATAGTGTTTGACTAGGAAAAAAGTAGTGTGCTTTAAAGAAAAAAGCTACCATCTTTCTCCCCAAGGAAAGAAAAAGACACTTATTTTTCAGAACATAAATACAGACTTCCTTCATCAAAGAAGTACAGAGTTCTCACCTAGTACAAACTCCAACTTTTCTCTCCTGGACCCTCTTTCATGCACTGTTTGTTCACGAGGCTTTGGAAGTTCATAAACTCTAGGCTAAGAGACTTCTGAAGATAATTCAACCCTCTTGGACTCGTTTTAAAAACCTTCAGAAGTCCTGGGGAAAGAGGATTTGCTCATGCCTGTAGCACAAATGCTAATGGCTTCCTGGAGTGTAATATAGTGCAACCTGTTACCAGTGGGGTTCTGCAGGGTTCCATCTTAGGTCCTGTGCTCTTCAACATCTTCACAAATGACTTGGACGCAGGACTGGAAGGGATACCAAGAAAGTTTGCACCTGGGAGGGGACAACCCTGCATGTACAAACAGACTGGGGAACAAGATGCTGGAAAGCAGTGCCATGGAAAAGGACCTGAGGTCCTGGTCAGTGGCAAGTTGCATATGAGTCAGCAGTGCCCTGGCAGCCAGGAGGGCCACCTCTGTCCTGGGGACATCAGGCACAGCATTGCCAGCCGGTTGAGGGAGGGGATTGTCTGCTCTGCTTGGCACTGGTGCAGCCTCATACTGAATATTGTGTGCACTTTGGTGCACCACAATAAAAGTAAGATATTAAGCTCCTGGAGAGTGTCCAAAGGAGGTCAATGAAGATGAAGGGCCTTGAGGAGAAGTCGTGTGAGGAGTGGCTGAGGTTACTTGGTCTGTTCAGCCTGAAGAAGAGAAGACTGAGGGAAGACATCATGCAGTCTACAGCTTCCTCATGAGGGGAAGAGGAGGGGCAGACGTTGATCTGTACTCTGTACCGACCAGTGATAGGACTTGAAAGAATGGCCTGAAATTGTGTCAAGGGCAATTTAGGTTGGATATTAGGAAAAGGTTCTTCACCCAGAGGATTTTTAGATACCAGAACAGGCTCCCCAGGGGAGTGGTCACAGCACCAAGCTTGTTCAGGAAGCATTTGGACAATACTCTCAGGTACATGGTGTGAGTCTTGGGGATGGTCCTGTGCAGAGCCAGGAGTTGGACATGATGATCCTTGTGGCTCCCTTCTAACTTGTCATATTCTGTGATTCTATGATAATAGCTTTTCTGTTCTCTAATTTGTCTACCTATCTGGTTTACAAAGGAGTCCCGCAGACACTGCATTGGCCCAGTGAGGTGCTGCAAACAGTTGTGGGAATGTGAGAATAAACAGTTGGCACATGAAGGGCAAAACTTCTTGAACCGGCTTTGTCACATTATAGAAGTTTTCTGATACTGCAGGCTTTACTCCGATTTTGCTTCAAAGCATTTTCTATGTTTGTTCACCTAACAGATTCTGAAACCAAGTTAACTCAGGATAGTGTGTATAGTTTTGAAGCAGAAATCCAACATCTTAACAATTATTATTGTTAATCATTAGTTTCCTTGAAGCAGAAATCTGAGCTGGAGAAAATATTTCCTTTATAGGCATTTTTGCTACCGAAGTTGCTACTGATATAAAAGACAGTTTTGAAGATTTTCTAGAACCAAAACTCCACTAAGTGATCTAATGATTTAACAGGTTTCCCTTACTGATAGACACTTGTCAGTCAAAATTTCCACCACTCTTGGGTAAGCATGCCTTTATCTTCTACCTGGGTGGACCTAGGAAGATTCATCACCTGGTCTGGTTGTGAACAAACGTGTTCACACAGTTCCCATTTGCCTTTTCCTGGCAGATCAGTGATTGAGAGAAAGCTCCATCACTTCTGAGTTTCCATTAGTTTTAAATACATAGAGTTTCCATGGCACAAAATTGTAAATCTGTTCATTGTACAAAATCATTAACAGAGTTAGAGAGTGTAGCTCATTACTAGCTCCTGACAGAGTGCTCTACAGTACTAAATAAACCAGATGGCACTTAAACATAGATGTCCAGAATTTGAGGACACAGATACTGATAAACCACATCATATTTAGAACAAGGCTTGCAAAAAGCTTTTTAAGTGTGCTGTTGGAATTGCTTTCAGATATGCACTTTCTGCAGACTCGTTCTCAGGTTTCTTAGCTCTCACATTGATAACTGTAAGATTTTGTCAAGGTTGTGTTTTTAGAGATTTCAACATAGAATAATAGAATCATTTGGGTTGGAAAAACCTTTAAGATTGTAGAGCCCAAGCATTAACCTAACACTGTCAAGTCCATCACTAAACCATGTCCCTAACGTGACATCGAACAGCATATAATTTCCCACTGTATAACTAATATACACTTAAGTTCTGGGATGTAAGTTAATGCTTTCCAATTACAATAATGGCACTGAGGACCAGAGACATGGACAGAATGAAAAAAAAGATGCAATAGATGTGTGGGTATATGTATCTGTTTCCAAGTGCTGATAGACTGCGATATACTGCAATAAGTTTGTCTTTGCATATCTAATCTTTTTAGTCAATTAAATGCTGCCAAGTAGGTCATGCAGCGGTTTTTGTGTATATCTCTATCTGTACAAATAATTGTTTTGACTTCATGCAAGTTGAATATTGCTTGTTCAAATGACTCTGAATAAATTTATCAAAGTAAGCATTTAAAACAGTTAAATGAGATCTATGAACTCAATTTTTTATTCACTTATGAAATATTATGGCTGTCATTTGCATGGTCTAAAATGTGCCACAAAGAAGACATGGTAAATTTTCAGCCGGGTTTGGAGAAATTTAATATCATAGTTACATGTCTTTTGAACTGTTAAAACTGGGTTGGCACTTCTTTTCATTTTCCACAGAACACGAGGCCAATTCATTTTTATATTGTTCGGAAAAACATCAAAAATAATTAATGAGTGGTAGTAAATGTGAAAATGAAGAAATGACAATCAGGAATTAAAACAAGTGTCTCCTTTTATCTTATCACAGCTTATCTTTTTGCTTCCTCATGATCAGCACCCAGTTCTTCTTTTAAGCTGCCTAAATACTATTAAAACATTGAAATTGATCAAATTCTCATTCACGTAGAGAGACAACTGTACAGTTGTTACAACAACTGTAGTAACTGTTACACTGAGCAACACATATAGTAAAACAAACAGAATCACAGAATCACAGAACAGGTAAGTTTGGAAGGCACCACAATGGGTCATCAAGTCCCTGCTCAAGCAGGGAAACTACTCTTCATACATTAACATATGCAATATGTCTGTGATGCAGAAACCAAATTCAGCCCATGGGTTAAGTATATACATTGGAGACCAAATTTCTCAGCAAGAATTCATTACATTTACATAGGCATTTACCATTCCCTTACATGGACAAAATTAATTTATACTGAATAGATTCAATTCAAACTCAATTTCATGGTAAATAACAAAATATTCTTGGAATACATATACAGAACATCAACTGAAGTGCTACTGTAAAATGAAAATATAAATTCTGATGCTGTAGCAAAAAGCAGAAAAGCTTGAAGTTTGTTTTTTTTTAAACAAAACACAAAAGCATCAGAAATATGAACGTTAGAATTTTTGTTGATGCTTTTTCATTTTTATTATTATTTACCTAAGTATCAATAAATAATCAAATCCGAAAATGTATTTTTGAACATTTCGGCTATGACAAGTAATGAAGATGAGAGAAAACCAAGAAAAAATTCTATTCAAGCACCACATTATTCCACACTATGTAGTCATGCATTTATAAAGAAATACTTTGAAATAACCTTTGTCCTCAGGTATATAGGTTGCTGATCTTGTAGCAGATTATTAGTCACAATTCCTGACGTATTCTTTCTAGAGTTAAATCACACCTAGAATGTAGACACTAGCCTTTCTGTATAAAGTTTCTGTAAAATTTCATCATAATTATTTAAAAGAGATTACAGTTTTATCATCATTTTCTCCTAGATTTTTTTTTCATGTCTTCACTGTCATTAGCATTTTAACTGCAAACTGTTTTAACTTTCTGTGAAAAACCCATTAACAATCAACAAGCAGCTGAAATAAATTCATGGACCTAAAAGGAACACAGGTTACAGTGATAAACTTCAGTATTAGTCTATTAACTATTAAAGAGGAGTATTTAATTTTATACCTCAAAAATAAATTTATTATGTTGCTTCAAATAATCTACCTTATGGTATAGCTAAATTATCATTGCCATTTTTCCTTGCCTGACAAATCAATGGGGAGGAATTAAAAAAAAAGGTGGATATTCCTAATGATATATTTTAGAGCTGCAACTATTATTTTTAAATTCCTTTTTTCTCTTTTAATAATAAAGTTTTTGCTACCAGAATGGCTTGGGAAAGCATTGCAAAATAATTCAGAAAGTGACCACTGATAATCCTAAAGATGAAGATGGTTAACAGGAGCCAGCCTGTTTTTCAGCACTTTTGTTTGCAAAACAGTCTTTGCTCCTGAAAACAAAGGTATGTTGCACAACAGAATGAAAATAAAAAACATATAATGGTATAGGTTGCTTGTATGGTGTATTGAGCACACCCCACTAAGATCATCTATATAAATAGTAGTCATGGATGGATGTTATACTGGCGCAGTGGCAGAAGAAGCAGAAGTATCTCAGAGAAACAAGTATTTGTATGCTGGAATAAAGCTTCTGCTTCTCCTTCCTCTCTTCCTATTAGTGTGATGGACCAATTTCCGAGTTACACAACTGACTTCTATTAGGATCAGTCGTGATTTTCAGATGCAATTTACCCATTCTTTGCTTTGAAATGTAAGTTCATGTCAGCCACTTGTTGAACTGTCCCAAGAGCTTGAAAATGAATTCACGTGTTTTGGGGGTAGAAAGATACCAGGCTCATTCTAGAGATGATAAATTATTTTTGTATTTGCAAAAATACTAAATTGCACTTGATTTCAAAGAGTTTACTCAAAATGAAACTAGACTTAATTTCAAAGAACTATGTCATAGGTTATGAAGGGAAGGACGTTTGCCCCTCTTTTAAAGTGTATGTGCTTGTAGTGAGCAGAAGGAAGAAGAAATGAAGAAGAATAATGTGATTATAAACAAAAGTAATCTAGTGTGAGTTTTTAAACAAACCCTGGATTAAAGCAGATATAAAGGAGATGGTAAGGGCTATTACCTTTTACCACAGAATAAGAGTGTCAGGAAAATAATTTGTAAACCACAAAATAAGGTGCTTCAGATAGGTAATGAAGTGATAGACCTTAGAAGTGACTGAGAAAAATTTAAGTGTTCTGAACCCTCACCCATTTTCAGTTTCGATCTTAACAAGAATATAATTAACTATCTTTCCTTCCTGTTATCTTCACTACTATATATTTATTTTTAAAATTTGGTAATATCTTTACCAAAATAAAACAGCACAATACAAAAAAGATTGTTCTTACCATACGTAGGATCTGGATGCAACCTAAAGACACTGGAAATCTCAGATCAGCCTTGTCTTCAAAAGGTTTCCAGAGCTGTCTCTAGAACAAAAAGGATAATATAAACTCAGCTGAAGAATTCAGGAGGAACTCCTGATGCTGTTGGGGTGAATAGAAAAATTCCCACAAGACAGTCAGGATTTCATTACTATTTTAAATGAATATTCAGAAGGAAATTCCAGTTCATAAAAGATGTGATTACTATTCTTTGAAAGATCCTGAACTTTTTAAACGCTTTATAAAACTTTTTTTCCTTCTAAAATGTTTTTACTTATAATAATATGAGCATTAGCCTCTTCATTTTTGATCAAATCTATATGGATACTGTATGCATAATTCTACTCTAAAAGAGGAGATTGCCAGTAGTATAAACATATCATTATGCAAAGTAATTAGATGCAGAAAAATAAATAGACTCAATGCTGAGAGCTTATAGAAGTGCAGATAAACAAGCACTCATAATGTTTTTTAATAGATGTTTAGAAAAATCAGCCATATCATTCAGGTTAATGACTTAGTTCCATCAAGATTTGCTGCTATGGGTTCAGAATATACAATACAATGTTTATAATTAAAAGTGAGAAAATCTTGATGCCTCAGTTTGTAGAATCCATCAGGCTTCAGCAGATCAGCAATCATTCATTAAAATCATCTTTGTAAACATATAAGGCATTTTATTTAAACTCAGAAGCAATTCTAAAAATCTTTTTCTCCTTGTAATTGTAAATGCTTGCTTGTTTGCTAGAAGTTTAACAAGTAGTGGAAATCATGTTTTCTATTTTGAGTGAGATACGATTTTTTCTTCTTTGGTTTTCACCTGTCGCTCACAACTACAGCTGGTGACAAACATCCCTCCAGCTACACCTGGGGATTCCTTATTCTCTGGTATTCACTCACTACTATAGTTTGAAAAGGCTCCCTTGTCCTTTTGTAAGTTATATAAATTGATAAGTCAGGATAGTAACAGCCAGTACTCTTATTGATTTGATTGAATCGCACCTTGGCTAAAAGTCCAAAAATTCAAGCATATTTATGTTAACAAAACTTTTTGTCAGCTGTATTTTACTCCTATAACTGTCACCAGTCTTTTTTTTTACTTTATAGAAATGTTTTCAGATGTTTTGATGAGGTGTAAAAATTGAATTTGACCTTAGCCACCTTTGGCTTAGATGAAGTATCCACAGATCAGCAGGTGAAGCCTACGCAAAAGTAGCATTCAGTTAGGCAAGATCTTCATAACATCTACCCAGCTCTTACTCATTAAGTGATTCTCGTATGCATGGGGAAAACAAGATAAAAAATAATTGTCACAGAATTATTTGTGTGCCCAAAAGCTCTGGACTATATCTGCCCTTCTCTGATGGGTCATGTATGTGCTGTAAAGGCACAAACATGCACAGTTTGAATTGTTTCCAGTTTTTCATCCTGGTAATGGACAGATTTTGGATGAGAGATCAGAAGGTGTTAGGGACTCAAGTAGAAACTACTATCTGCCAAAGAGATTGGCATGGGGTGGCACAATAAGCAAAGTGGCTTCTGCTGACCATCTGTTAGAAAGCAATAAATAACAAAAAAAACAGTCTGTGAAGAGGAGAGTGGAGTAGTAGAAAGAGGAGTGATATAATTCTGGGTATCCTAGACTGTGCAGAAACCCAGTCCTGAAGAGGATCTGCTATGCAGAAGTGAGGCTGACAGACACTTCAACCAGCCTGAGAAAGTCTCTTGTTCCCTTGTGCTGGCCACAAGCACATGGGAAGTCTTCACGTGTGTCTGTTCTGTACAAGAAAGGGTGTGTGTGAAAGCAGTTTCAAAATAACTAGTAAAGTACACATGTAATATAAATGCATGTTTGAATGGTTATACCTGCACAATCTATTTAACACACAACAGCATTAAGTCAGTGGGTTTTTTTCTGAAGCAAAGTTGGGGGCATGCATGCTAATTGTATGGTGGTATTCTTACAGCTGATTTGTGTGGGCTCATGCCAACCACTCTGTTATCAGGAAGTATGTCTTTATTTCAAGAGTCCTTGGCAGTATATTTATTTCCTATTTTATCCATGGAACTTCAGCTTCATTCTGTGGACCAAATGGATATACAAGGCAGCAGAATTAAGGTTCCATAGGGAATAATAAATCTGGTCTGACCTATTTTTCAAGTGCAACTTGAATTATCTTCTATTAACAGAGAGTACAAGGAGGAGAGACTGTCAGTTAATTCATTCTTATGTCATTAAATCTGTTGTCCTGAAAAATAACTGAAAATAGTGAGTAAGCAGCCTTACTTTCATTGTGTTTTCAGACTATACAGACCAGATTCAAACATTAAGACAAACAGCATTTCTATGACCTCTAATGCCTCTGCTTAGGTCAGTGTTGGATAGAGTTGTGTAGGCAGCTTCTGTTCTTCCACCTGCAATGTAAAGCCAGATTTAAGCTTGAGACAAAGCAAACTGCAGGTACTTCAACATGCTTAGTGTATCTTCATTTGCTTCATATGTATTCTAGTGTTTCTGTAAAATAATTGTGCTACAATTTCAGGGGTAACAGGGTTTGCTGATGTTATCATGGAATGCATTGTGTTTTGTACAGCATCTGTCTTTCTTACTCATACTGTATCTAGCATTACTGAGTAAAAACCTATTCCTGTAGATAGCTGATTTTATTATAGGTTAAACAACTATCGGATAAAAAGATATGAAAAGTTCCAACTGCTGTGGAACCTTTCCATTATTCCAGATTTAAAATAATATAACTTTCATGAAGAAACAAAACTTTGTATGTCGTGTCTGAGAAGGTCTAAAGAAACATGAGGCTGTGTCCCTTCCCCAGTGGTACTTGGGACTGAATACAAAGACAGGTACTAAACATGTTCCCTCTGACACAAAAAATTTCTGACCATCCTCGCTGTGCCACTGCCTGGTCAAATGAATATCCTTAAAAACCTCTTGCATTTTTAAGGTAGTTAAATGTTTTACGGTAATCTTTAAGGTAAACCTCTTTGGAGAAAAACCTCAGGGGCTTGCCCAGCTGTCATGGCCAAAGTGGCTTTTTGCATACGAGTTTTCTGGAATAAAACCTGTGTAAAACCTGGTGAGTGTTTTGAACCTTTAGGATGTTGAAAACTACTCTAATTTCCCAACAATCACTAGTTGTACAGTCCACATTTTCTGAAAATTTGAACCAATAATGTATTTTCAACCAATATAGATGTTTGTGTTTGTATTTATACTCCCAACCCAACTTTTTGCAACAATTCTGACCAAAACAATACCGTATTGTGCTCAGGTGTGGCAGGGACCACAGGGGTGTCAGTGAGGTGAGGTCGGGCTGCTCTGCGCTGGTCACAGCCAGGCACAGTGGCCCCAGTGTGGGGCACAGATGAGCCCCTCAGCCGAGGCCACAGAGGTGGGAGGGAAAATGGGGGAGAAGGGGCCCTGCCAGCTCCAAGGGAGAGCAGAAGGAGTGGCAGAAGGGGCTCTCTTCCCCTGGAGAGCTCCCACAGGTGGGTCTCCCCTGAGGGAGCCACAGCCTGTTCAGAAGAGCCCATGCTGGAGCAGGGGAACAGTGTGAGAGGGCAAGAGTGGCCAGGAGGGGCTGGTAGAGACACTGACCACAGCCCCCAGATCTCCTGCATCCCTCAGGGCAGAGTGGGGGCAGGTAGGAGTTGGGAGTGAAGGAGTGAAGGTGAGCCTGGGAGGAAAGTGTCATTTTAATTTTGTCTTTGTTCCTCACTATCTAAATGTATTTTAATTGGCAATAAATTACATTAATTTTCTTGAAGACTAGTCTGTTCTTCCCCAGAGGTATTCATACGTGATCTTCCTGTCTTTATCCCAACCCATAAGCTTTTGTCAACTTATTTTCTGCCCAGGCCTGTTGAAGATGGGAGCGAGGCTGTGACTGGGTGGGGGTGTCTGGCAGCTGACCAAGGTCAACCCACCACATCATGGCTAGGCTTCGCAAACGAAGATTTAGGAAGGGTCTATCCACATTTGTTACAACAACCCACCACAACACCCTAAAAAAAGGACTATGAAATCAAAATACTCATTTCAAATCACATTAAGCTGAAAAAGTACATTTTCAGGACCTTGGAAGGGAGACTGAAATTAATGCTTTTTCATAACAGATTTTTTACTGGTAGCTTGTATGTGTAATGAAATCATTGTATTAAAGAAGACAATTACATAACTACACAAGATTTGTTCAACTTTTTCTTCAGTTTATATTTCCTAAGTGATTGTCAGAGCTTTCCCCCCCACCCTCCAGAAAGTTTTGCTGGCTTCTCGGGCTTACCGGACAAAGCATTTGTCCTGTGCTGTGATCCCTCACCTTTCTTTAAAGGATTCCGTTTGGAAATGCTCCATGAGATTAAATGGCATACTAGGACACCACCCCCAAATTAAATGAAAGGGTTTCAGATCATGGCTGGAACATAAGGTATTCATCCCACAGTAGCTATTCAAATATGTCATTCACCATGAGTAATAAAATTTTATAGGACAGCAAGAGACACGGTATTCTAAGCACCAATGCATACACCATTATTTGAGAGTAACCTCCTTTACTCTTGTTCTAGGTCAAAAGTAACATTGTGCTGTCCTGGGAGTTCTGGGGAAGAGGAAAAAAATGCTAATCTGTAGGCTCATTTAAGATCAGGTATTATGAAAAAACAAAAAAAAAATCAGATGAGGAAAAAAGAAAAGAACAAGATGATGTAACAAGGTCAAACTATACTAGGCAGTTTTGGTCAAATATTTTTGAATTGGGACTCAGTCTTCCACAGTGTCAGGCTTTCTGTTGGACAACAATGACCTACAGAAACTGGGACCTTCACACACTACAAAAAAAGTCAAAAAAAGGGAGACAATAATAGCCACTATGCAAAGCTATGGCTTTATCTTCTCTCTTGTATAAAATATAGGAAAAATCTGAGTCTTCCATATACATCGATAATGATGTATACTTTATAATTCTATATGTATTATTTTACTTCAGACTCATGACAAATTACCTTACACATAAAATAATAGCATATGACTGTTTCTTTGTGTCTGCTTTATGTCCATGAGTGGAATGAGAAAAAATAATTTTAAGAGATAAGAAAAGCATATATTTGACCTATTCTTAGAAAAATAAGGCAAAATATTGATTTTGGTAAAAAATTGGAAAAATTAATTACTATGTATGTGTCTTTAATGAGCTACCTCTTCTTTTCTGGAAGTTGTTCTATGCAAAACTGAAATAATTTTAATACTTCAGTTAATTTGAAATCAGATGTGTCAAGATACTTCTGTGGCTCAGTTGAAGGACAGTAATATCTTAAACCCCTGTGGTTCTTCCCAAAGAAATTGTTTGTTTGTTAAACACCTCATTGGAAAACACTATAAAGAAAACATACAATTGGTAAATATCAAACCGCAGTATTAAATTTCATTCTATGATTAATATTTTCTCTTAAGGAAAAATCTGCACTCCAGAAAAAAATTTAACATCAAGATTTTTGTGAAAACCTCTCCTCCGTGTAATCTTTACTAAATGTATTGTAAAAATTAACCAAATAATATTAAAATGAAATTGGGAATATTATGCTCTCTTTTTTAATAATCATTGATTTTATATTTTAAAACTTAACAACTGTAATATTTTAATGAAAAATCCCAACTATGTGTTTTCAAAATATAAAAATTACAATATTAACATGTAGGGTTTTTGAGTTTACAGACCTTGTTCTATAATTCAGAACTGAGCAGACTCCAGGTGGATTGTCTAACTTTGATATGCTTTAGCAATTCAGAAAGATGTTGGAATGTCATGCCTTGAAGTGAGGATTTACATTATTCATATTTTTCCTTCTTTATAGTTTTCTTGTTTGAAGACTAATAATTATAATTTAAGGAGGGAAATATTATCTAAAAAGCTAAGTGGTTCATCAAAGGTTGTAAAATAACAGAAGAGTAGTACTTTTTTCTTAACTTGAGTCTGTTCCTAGACTGATAGACTGATAAATGCTGTTTGCTTGAGGAGAATTTTCAGGGTGGGAGGGGAAGCGTAGAGGCTTCATCTTCAAGGAGATTTTAAGAACTTGTACAACCTCATATTATTGCTTGTGTTGTGGTATGTGTGGCAGGGGTTAGACTAAAAAATGATGACAATAAACTGGCCCAAATTTGTAGTGTTAACCCAGGAATTACAGCACTTTCTTCCCTCCTATGTCCATTTTGTAGACAGAGTAATAGAGTTTGAATACCAAAATTAATAAGCAGGACAATATTGAAGTATGTGGCTGTCCTGAAGATCTCACTCTGGCCTGTAAACTTTTACTTTTAATTTTGGAGCATTAGTTTTTAGGTCTTAGTTGTATGTTCAGCTAACTTTAATTGTTATGTAACTAACCTATAATGTCGAAAATGTTGTGGGTTTTTTAATGAGATGGGATTGAAATTCAACCTTTGAAATCATAATTTTGAAAATGAACTGATGAAAATAATAAAAAGTTGAAGTCCTTTTGTCCTTTTGTGTTCAGGATCATACTTTCATAAAGGCAAGAGATTTATTACACTTCTAACTCCTGGTAGCTGTGCTTATTGAATAATATTCTAAATGTTTGAGCTGGTTTCTAATGTAGAAGACAAATCATCACTGTGAGAGTAACTATGTTTTAATTGCAGGCCTCAGATGTGCAATTTTTAATGCAATGTTTTAGTCCAGAATGATGTTCCTGTAGAAACTGGTGGAACAGCCAGAAGGAGCATATCTGAGACTTATCAGAGAAAGATGTAAAAAAAAGTAATAAGAAAATTATGGCACTAATTTAAATAAATAAATAAAATTCTGCCCTCTTTCTCAAACCCACATGTGTTTTCAGCAAAGGTATGTTATTTTATGGACATTTTAACTCTCAATGTTAATTTTAGAACTCAATGAGGACCACTTAGGACTTTCACAGTGTCGTTTCTATAATAAAAGAGAACCTGAAAGTGATCACTAAGCCACAAATGACCATTAAAAGGGCACTGATGGTTATGGAAAGTAAGAAGTGAATTCTGAAAGGAATTCTAAATACTCTTCAAGGTAGATTATTTAAATTGAACTGTTCCACTCAGTGGACTATTTATTTGAGGTAACCTTAATTTGATTGAGTTTATTTTCATTTCCAAAACAAAAGCTGATGAATACCCTTTCAATTCAAATCTTCCATTGTTTTTTCTTATGTCTTACAATAGAAATGGCAGTGCTGCATAGTGAGGAGGTTGGGCATCCCATCAGCTTCATCAACACTGAAATGGTAAAATAGGTGATATAGCTGAAAAGACAGATCTGTATTACCTCTAAACTGTTAGCAAGAGATTGTGACTTGATATGCAAAGGAAGGCTCTAGTGTTTGACTTTGTCCATGGCTATACAAAGCCAGGTGCTGCTGATCTAAGCAGCTATGTTAAAAAAGGGCTACCGGCTAAAATTCAGTCAACACAAGAAATACCACAACCCCTTTCAGAGGTTCATCTTTAAACTCTTAGTGATCCAGGTTCTCTATTATTAATATCAAAGATGAGGAAAACAAAAGATGCTATTGCTGCTTTGAGAGTAATGAAACAACGTCAGGCGTTAAGATGTCAAACACGGCGCACTGCACAATGCAAAGAAGAAAATGCTGATTCTTGGAAGTGTGTGAGATTTTCTTAAGAATTAAAGATGTATTAATATCCGTATAAAAATACTTAGTAAAATTTAATTTGTGTACTTACTGCGTATAATTCTAGTCAATGTTGCAACCATGGGTCATTTTGATTTGTGTGTTCATTATTCATGAGGTTAAACCTCTTTTTTACATATGTCACGCATCTACCACTGCAGTACACTGAACTGCATGAAATCGGACTGCATCACAGTTTATGTTAATATTTGTAGAGAGCAAACACCCCTTACTGTAAAGTACCAGCAGGTACTATATTAAAATAATTACAAAAAATTACAAATAAAACAATTCCAAGAGGACTTTACTAACATGTCTTAATTCTGAAATAGAGAAATGGTTGCAAGATGAACAATATGGTTGGACCTTCTAGCTAACACCATTTATTCCGGTTGCTGAGGGTGACAATAGTGGTTTATTCTATATTGTAATGCAGTAGTGGAGCCTGCTTTGTAACCATAAGATGAATCAATTAGTTCGCTTTTTTCATAACAAATTAATCAAATCATAGTATAGAAAAGACTAATAGTTCGTTTAAAAAGATGATCTGTCCTTTACATATAAGATATGCTTTTAAATCTATTTTTTTTAAAATATAAAATACAATAAAAGAAATTATTCTTAAGGAGGGAATGCCATTACAATACATCAGGTTGGTAAGACTCAATGTTGTGGGAGACCTTTTGTAGACAGTATGAGCGAAATGTGTTAAATGCTCATCTGGCGATAGAAGAAATTGTACTTCTGGAGAAAGTTTTATTAAGGAAGATAGGTAGATAAATGCACCCATTCATAGTCACTTTAATTTCTTTTTCTCACATTTTATTTACTCTCTTAGCATTAAACAGGGGAAAGGTCCAACAACCTTACCCTGAGAAATATGGCGCAGCTCTGGTATGTGTAGGAAAACAAGAGTGAAAAGGCTAAAGGAGTAGGTTAAATTTACCAGGGGAGAATAGATTAAATTTATGATTTAGTGCATCACTGTCAGTAGAATGGAAAAAAATACTACTATCCTACCACAAATCTTTCCAAAGATCTTTAGGGTGTGTCCTATATTGTTATAAGTACAGACTGCAACATCACTTCACTGTTTCAGTGTTGGTGTGTGGTATTCTGCTACATTAAAATTATTTTATTCTTCCATTTCTATGGTTATAAGAAAGAGGTATTGGGATGGAGAAACAGGTGCAAAATGTCTTACCATTTCTTTTATGGATTTTGTACCAACAAACAGAATTCCACAACGGAAATCTTCGTGGATAATATTTGACGTTTTATAGAAAGGATGAAATTTTTTGAGTGCTTTTTGTAACTAAGAAATTCAGTGTGTATATTTCATAACAGTAACAATGGGCAAGTAGTTTTTCAATATTTATTTAAATGTTAGCTGATCTCACTGCTTCTCTTAGATCTGAGTATTGCAAGAGTTCTCATGAGAAATCCATGTCATCAAGTGAAATCTTCAGCTTGTTAAAGCCAATGGCAAAATTCCCCCCGGAGCAGCAAGGGCAGACAGGAAGGAGGGATAAATGCTCATCATATGGGAAGTGTGGAGTGGTTATGTCTAGGCATAGCTGTGGTTTATCTAGGGTAGCAAAGGTGATGCATCTTGTACCTCACTGAAGCCACAGCCAAGTTTGACCAGTATGTGCCCATAGGGAAGTGGTCAGTATAGGGCTTGCCCAGGGTTGCCAAATGGTCTCACAGTATGTGTTTTTCCTTGTCCTCTCTGCATACAGCCCTGTTTGAGCTTTAAATAATGGACAAAGAAAGTACTGCTTTTTCTTCAGTCTCCAGAAAAACAAAATTTAGTTTCCTTAAAAATAAATCTGTCATAAAAGGTTATAAGAGAGAGAGGTGAATGTGCAAGGAGAGCTTAAAGCAGGAAGCCATAGCAACTGAACCTAAACCTGATCCAGATCTGAATACAGATTACTGTAAATCAGTGTCTGGCAGACAGCTATACAAGTTAAAAGATCACGTTTAAATAAAAAACTCTATAGTTTTTCTTGTTCTTGGAGGCTGAGTTATTATCTTTTAACTTTGGTTTAATAGTATTGTAGACCCCTCTACAATAGTTTGGTAGGTAAGAAACCTACTATACTTTCCAGATAGACTCAAGGAGCAATTGCTTCAGGCTGGTTTGTTTGGGTTTTTTGTTTGATTTGATTTGGGTTTTTTGTATTTATTTATTTATTTATTTATTTATTACAGTGATAATAATAATTTTTAAAAACCCAACCCTAAACCTTTTTCATGAAGTCTCTTTTCTGGTGTAACACAGAAACAGAGCCAGAACTGACATATTATAGACACGGAGGAACTGTTAAACTTAAGAGTTCTAGTAGCAGTTTCAACTGACATACATTTACATTATTTTTTTATTCTGTTACTGACTTTCTGACCCTTGTAGCTACCAGACTTCTGAAGTACTGTACTCCCAGACAGGTGAGAATCTATGTCAGGACATGTGATGGCAGTACGTGCCTGGCACATCAGAAGATGTGATGAGAACGGGCTGCATAATGCTTACCCAACATGTTTGATATGTGCTGGAGGCAGGAATCTGTGAACTTTAACTCCTCCACGGTAGCCCAGATGCAACACTGTGACCCCACATTTATGCCGTGGTGGGAACTGGTCAGATACCATGAGCTCATCCATAACAGAAGAGGGTAACCAGTAGTGACTTGTTTGAGAATGCACACAGGAGGGCTGTCACAACCTGCCACAGTTGTACAACACACCAGTAAGGTGGTAGTCAGCAATATGAGGCTAGTGCAGAAGGAATGTACTTGACAGGTTTGTGTCAAATGATGATTGCAAAAGATCACGCATCTAATATGTACCCTTTAATATTATTTTTGCATTATGAACGTAAGATAACGTCTTTGGAGAGACATGAAATAAAATTGTATAGAATGCGATACAGTTCTCATGCCTTTTTCTTGCACAAATCATGGGCTAAACTAAAGATAATTACTTCAAGTAAAACAGAACTTCTAGCCTGTGCCACTGGACCACTGTCCTTTAAAATCAGTGGTAAGTTTATGTTTATTGGGTATACAAAGCCTGTGTAAAATTGTGCAACGAGATTAGTTACATCAGTAATGCAGGTGGTTGAATATATGTAGGAGTATTCACTGGACCAAAACTATACTCCCAAGGTCATAGTTGCATCATGGACTTAGTTTAAGCAGTGATTACATAGGATAAAAAAAAAAAATCCGCTAAAAAAACAAACCCCCGTTAATCAAGTAACTCTTGAAATTCTTGGGAAGGACTGCACGAATTGCAGTTGTTTGTTACTGCTGCATTATAAAACATAACTGAGTTTGTAGGAAGTGTAAAGTTTCTTGCTGGTGGTGAAATAATTGCCAGTCTCCGATTTCACATTTCAAAAGGGCAAGGCATACTATTCAGTGAAAGAAAATTTTGCCAAAATACTTGTAGTGTTCACTGGGTAAAAAACTGTCTAGGTGGCCAGGCCAAGGGAGTGGTAGTGAATGGAGTTACATCCAGTTAGTGCCTCAACATAACACTACACATCCCCAGAGCTCAGTATTAGGACCAGTTCTATTTCCTCATCCATGATCTGAACAAGAGGATCAAGTACACCCTCAGTCAGTTTGCAGATGACACCAAGTTGGATGGGAAAGTTTATCTGCTAGAGGGTAGGAAGGCTCTGCAGAGGGATCTGGACAGACTGGATTGATGGGCTGAGGCCAGTTGTATGAAGTTCAACAAGACCAAGTGCTGGGTCTTGCACTTGGTCTCAACAACCCCAGGCAGCACTACAGGCTGGGGGAAGAGTGGCTGGAAATCTGTCCAGTGGAAAAGGACCTGCAGATGCTGGTTGACAGCCACAATATAAGCCAGCAGTGTGCCCAGGTGGCCAAGAAGGCAAATGATCTCCTGTCTTGTATTGGCAATAGTGTGACCAAAGGACTAAGGGAGTGATTGTCCCCCTATACTTGGCACTGGTAAGGCCGCACCTTGAATCCCATGTCTAGTTTTGGGCCCCTCACTACAAGAAAGACATTGAGGTGCTGGAGTGAGTCCAGGGAAAGGCAACAAAGCAGGTCAAGGGGCTGGAGCACAAGTCTCATGAGGAGCAGCTGAGCGAGCTAGGGTTGTTTGGAGGAAAAGGAGGCTCAGGGAATACCTTATCACTCTCTACCAGAAAGGAGGTTGTGGCAAGGTGAGAGTCTGTCTTTTCTTCCAAGTAGCAAGTTATAGTACGTGAGGAAACAGCCTCAAATAGCACCAGGTTTAGATAATATATTAGGAAAAATTGTTTTCACAGAAAGGATTATGTCTTGAATGTGTAGATTGACTAGAACAATCACTCAAATATGAAAATTAAGGAAATTTTGATTAGCACAAGCGCTTAATTTTTCCAACTGCTGTGTATCAAAGTACTTGTAAGAGATGTTATCTGGGTGATTTAAGAAATTGATGAGCTTTGCATCTGTAGTAAATGTTTTTAAACTTTAATGTAGGTGATAGATGTTTTATATATGCCTGTTACAAACATGAACGCTACTAATTAGAAGCTTTGGCAGAGCAGTTTGTATCTGTAGCTCAGAAAAGTAATCAGACTAACTGTGCATACCTACTATATACGAGTATTTCTTGCTAGGTGCCCTAAAAGGTGGAAAGATTAATGACTTGCTGTTTAACATAGTATTAAGCAGTTTGACAATTTAACTGTTTGTACTTATTGACCATAATCATATTTTCAATCACCCCGTATACTCACATGTTCCACAGACTTTTTTTAGTTTCCAAACATGTACCTTAGACTTTAACAGGAAGCAGATGGGGAGTCTTGTCTTTTTGCTAGTCTGAACAAAGGCTGTGTGCCTAATTAATTTTTCATGAACTTTCTTTTTGTCTAGTTCTATTCAAAGTATCACCATTTGACTGTTGCAGTTCAGATCCAGAAGTACAGATGAAAATTGTGAAGAATGTAGTAGCACTTTGGGAGTCAGTGCCTGTCAAGTTAGATGATTGTACTACTTCTAATTGCACAAGGAATGCTACTTACTTCTGCAAGGATTTGGATATCTCCAACCTGTTCACAAGCTTAGAAACTGCAGAACAAGCAGTAAAATTCAGGATTATCTCCTGGTTTATATCATATGAGTGAGATGGGATTTTTTGTTTGTTTTGGTTGGTTGGTTCATTTGCTTTTGCTGGGTTTTTTGACACTATTTTTTTAATAACGAAGATGGTGATCTTTTACCACAACTGTAATGAGGCCAAGGTATTTGTGAATATTTCCAGTCTATTGCCAATTATTAACTAGAACATCAGATGTGCTATTTAAGGAAACATTCAAAGAACAGTGTGGCAAGACCACAGCTTTCTGCTGAAGTTTATGCACCTCTAAAGCAGGGGCAATCTGCTTCTGCATCCAAATTGAAGCACAAAGAAAAAAATATTACAGGTTTTCCACAGCTGTGAAGTCTTCTCTGGATATCTGTTCTCTTTCATTATCATTCACATTAAATGCGTAGCAATGGATTCCTGCTCTTGATCTGAGTATGTATGTGTTTATTCAATGTGTTATTTTTCTTGGCTCTTTCAGTACAAGCTTATCACATGGGTCTGGGAGAAGGGGAAAACAGAAGTGTTCATTTGATGCCTGCCTAAGAGCAGACCATCATGGTTCATAATATCACACAGTCTTCTTCTGAGAGCTGAGTTCCTATACTGTGCTGACAGTGCAGGTGTGGCCACAGTTTACAGCAGGATGAATTACAATCAAATAGGATTTCTCCCTGAGACAGTTAACACATCCATTCTTATCAGCTCAATACAATTCTTTTTTATGGACCTGCTTGCAACCCATGGGATTCTTTGCCCACAGTGTATTAACAAGATTCTCCATCTTTGTGTGATGTTAACCATCCTGAAGGCCTTCCAAAATGGTTGAAAACTGAAGGCACTGAGCAACGTGTCAGTAGCTCGCATGGACAGACCCTTTTCTGATATTAATAATTATTAATTAATTATAATTAATTATTCCTACATGTGGATAACAATTCTTTAGTTAGGACTTCTCTCTTTCAACTTTTGCTTTTTATGAAACCCTCTATCCCGGAATCATGAGTACCATTCTAAAAACTAGTGTAGTGGCAATTCACATTTGGGTTATGAGCTATTTTTAAGGTGCTCTTTTAAGAACCTTGATCCCTCCTTCTCTTCTGTAAAGAGCAGAGAACCCACGTGACCCAAATTTAGATTCTAACCTCTTTTCTGTCAAAGGCTGTCAAAGGATTGAGCTCCAAGTCGTACAAGCAAATGTATTGGCGTGTTTTTGTCTCCTGGTTGGAGGTCCTGAGACCTCTTTTTGGTCATGTGATTGATGACATATGAGGGATGATTGACATTAAAGAAAAATAAAAAAGAGAACACATGGGATCCTCATGAGAGAGAATGGCAGATGGTGTTTGCCAGAAGAGCTTATATTTGAAGGGTCTTGAAGCACCTCTGAAAAAGAAGATGACAAGCTTATGGTATATATCAGATAAATGATTTTTTCTGGTAGGTTAACCAAGTCTGTATCTTGAAAATGCCTGACTTAATTTAGTCTCCATTTATGGCAAATGTTTGTTGCCCTTCAGAGGAATTTATAATCGCCACAGCTAGCTCATGCAGTTGACAAGTGGGTGTACATACCTTGCATTTCAAATATAATAACAGTCTTTCAGGAGAACTATTTTGGGAGCAGGTGAATTTGCATACCAATAACAAGAAAGAAAATTGCATGCACTGTTGAGAGAGAAGAAAGTAGAAAGAAACAGAATTGATAAGGAGAACAGAATAGTCTGGCTGTATGGTTGGATTCTGACCGTAATGATACAGAAGGTTTGATAATAAGGTCTACACCTGAGTCAGACAGGCAGAGTTGTCTGAGTACTTGTATTCTCTTAGCATTCACGATGACCTGAAATTGACTTTTGTGTGCTTTTGGAATGGGCTTGGGCTGTGCTGGTATACTTTGCATCAGTATCAGTTACAATAGAAAGATGATAGCCTGTGTATTATTTTCTCTGCTATTATTTCCGTACAGGTTTAGGTAAGGTGATAGTTTTTACAATCTTAGGAACTAGCAGGGACTCTATAGCTTTGTAAAATCTAAGGGCAAAGTTTTGGTGTTAACCTCTACTGAAGTGGACAGTTTTAACTCATGCTGAAATAGACAGCTTTACTTCTTTGATCTTATCCATTCATTTGTATAAAGTTGGATTTCAAATATATAGCAGGGAATTCCAACTTCTTGGAAGAAAAGAGATTACTTGTGTTAGATGTGATCAGGTAGTTCTCAGAGGAATTGACTCTACTAGAGCAGTCTTCTTTTTAGTTTTTTCTTGTATCACACTTTTTTGGTGTCTGGCTTTTTTCCCACATCTGCTCGGTGTCTGAGCTGTGCTCATTTTGAGTATACACTCCATGCCAAATTTTCTAAAATGTACTCCACCAATTACGTTCACTCTTATCTGTTTTCAGTTTGCTCTCCTTATTCACAGTCATCCTTCTTTCTTAGTCCAAACAATTATCTTGTATATGAGCCCTTGTAGGCTGTTTGTTAGGAGGAGGAATGGGTAAAACTAAACAGGTACAGAGTTTGGTGCAGTCCTGATTGTTGGTCAGTCTTGCTTACTGGTCAACTATGTGGATATATGGCATTCAGAGGGACAAACAGGTATTTATTCTCAGAAATGACCTGTTGGACTCTAAAATGTTAACTGTGCCCCAGAAATCTGTCTTTGTAGCTCTGCTAAAGAACCTAGTTCCCTGAGGTAGGGTTATAACTTGCTTAGCTCTGGGGCATACCGCAGTGGCCAGCAGTTTCTACTGTGCCCAGATGTTCCTGTGATTAAAGAGGCTCTTGAGTAGAAGCATTAGCCTGAAAAGGCTGTGCTCAAGTATCTCATCCATTTCAACACTTCAGTGATCATCAATGAGATGATCATCAATGCTTTTCCAGTATACTGCCACCACATTCAAGTAAGTTTCTTGCTACACTGTTTTTCATGAGCTGTTATTCCCATGTAGGTATGGTCAGCTGATAAAATTTGCGGATTTCTCTCTCCATTTCGTTTCTCTCTTTGTTGGAGTGTGATATGGTTTCTCTCTTTGCTAAAATGCAATATTCTTATAAAACGTTCTCTTAGGCATTCAGTCTAGTATATATTTACTGGCAAGTGTGCTGTTTATACTTCAGAAGTAGTTAAAAACTGGAAAGTGGAATCCGCTTGGATCCATTTCAAGAAAGAATACTTTTCGTCTGCAGTCCGGCAAGTAAAGTTCTATTACGCAACTGAAGATGTTCTAAAATTTCCTAGAAACAATGCACTATGAAATGTGGGTAGATTAGAGAAGAAAGATGTTTAGTCAATAAGCTTCTTTTTTGAAAGTTAGAATGAAGAGAAAAAAATCTCTTTTCCTAAAATGATAACAGAAAAAAAAAATAAAATTGCAGGTCTGTAAATACAGTGTCTGTATATGTATGTTTACATGTATTGAAGTGTTTCTCCATTTGACAGAAAGAAAATGCATATTGTGCCATCTTCCATCTGTAATCAGACAATGTGGTTAGAATAGTATAATCAAAAGATGGTAAAGCTC
Organism: Lepidothrix coronata; assembly: GCF_001604755.1. Lineage (NCBI taxonomy): Eukaryota > Metazoa > Chordata > Aves > Passeriformes > Pipridae > Lepidothrix > Lepidothrix coronata. The sequence continues at coordinate 8,519,989 of NW_016690183.1, forward strand.
TATCAGCACACCTAGACCACTCCTTGTCAAGGAGTTTCCTCTTTGGTATATGCCTATATTTTCTTTTGTTTAATTTATCACTGTGCCAGGCCAGCAGGTCAATTTCTTCTTCAGATTTCAGTGTCTCTAATCCTGCCGAGTTCCCAGTCTAAATTTTCTGTTTCTGTATTTCCTGTTGTTACCACTGTGGGTTTTTATTATCCTTTTTTCCCTTAAACCTTGGCTGATGGCATGAGATCGGAAGCTCTGAGATTGTTTGAATGAAAAGTTAAGCAGTCTTGCAGAGAAAACCTTGTCATTGTGATTCACATGTAATTATTGCTTGCCTGCCAGTGTCTAAGGAAACGCAAACTGCCCCTTTCATCTGAACTCTAACTGCTGATTCCTGATCACACTCCTACTGTTTTGTTATGGGCAGATCTGTGGTGCTGCAGACAGACATCTTAATAGAGTCAAGACTGGTATAAGTGGGAATCCCCTGCACAAAGTTCTCCACAATTTCATAAAAAGAAAGGAATTTCCTCTCTACTGGAGAGTAATGACAAGTTTTTCATCAGGCCAGCAGGTAGAATTGTTACCAGACTTTTGGAATACCTGACCACTATGTGCACATGACAACATGCTGTACAACACCTGTATCATGCAAGAACCTCCAAAATTATCAAGACCAAACGTTGTTATAGCCCAGAATCCTTTCCCTGACAGTGTCCAAATGAGAAACGTGGGAAAAGTGTAAGGAAAGGGCCAATCAAAGCTGATAGTTGGAGAAGACTCTTTCAGCCACCAACAAACTGGGGCAGCTCAGGGATTTCTGGGATGATTTAGTAACTTTCCCTCTTCTGGGAATGTTCTTAATGTAGTAAGACCTTGTTATTGTTTAAACATCACAATTTCAGCATCTCAATGAGAATATTGCTATGAAGCAAGGGATAGAACCAGTTATGGAAGCAATTAGGAGAAAAAAAATAAAGAAATACAGGCAAAAAGGTTTAAGTCATATCTGATTATTTTCTTGGAGGTGGTTAGGTTGGGGTAGTATATTTCACATTACACAAAATTGAGTCATAGATCAAATCTAGTGCAGCATTAGTTTTAGCAAAGCCTGTTATCTTAATGAGACTATTTATTTCTACAGAACTGAGTTTACAAAAAATCTTTGCTGATTTGAGTGCTTTAGATAGGCATTCGAAGACAGAAAAGATGTAAATTCTGCAGATTTATTATAAAAAAGTTACTAATGTTACCATAGATAGATATGAATTAGCAAGGCAATCATAAAGATTGTAGGAAAATATTTCTAGAGTAGATAAAGTATAATAGATTCCAGTTCTCTAAGAGAATTTAATGGAACTTTTTAAAATTAATGGCTTATGTTGGTACAAAAATAAGTTATCTAGGAGTCAAATTTGGTTTTGATTCAGAACTGAGTCCAGGTAATTCTAATTTCCTAAATTACATTTTCATGAAGCTTACCATAACTTCAAGATTAGAGATATTTTTTTTCTAAATTGCCATGAAATTTTTAGTAAGTTGATAGCTTATTCTTGTCCTTCTCTCAATGTAAAAGAAAAAAGATGATAAACATATTATGTTTCTGTTTGTTCCATTATGTCTCCTATATGCTAGTTACAAATAATTAAAAATATATATATATGATTCACTCATAGGATGTTATACTTTTCTCCTTCAGAATAATTGTACAAAAATGAAACACATTTTTCCCAGATGCTGTTTCCGTAATATTACTATTTTTTCTGTCAAAGTTTCTTTTGTTTATGGGTTACATAGGGTTTTTGAGGTATTTTTGGTGTTTGTTGTTGTTTTTAATCAGTTTTTTCTTCCAACATTAACTGAAGCTTATAGAAAAAAAAAAAGATTGTTTCCCAAATACAATTTTTTTCCAATACATATAAGAAAAATTCTGAGCTAGGAAGCTTGAGGATAACTTTGTGACTTAGTTGAAGGAAGGGTTTGTTTGGCACCAAACCATCCTCCCACATCAGTTATATATTTGCAAATGGAGCTGGATGCTTGGCTACTATATTGACACTTCAACACAGTATAGTTTCTAAGGTGATAGTTTTACCCTTATGAGCTGCTTTTTCCAAAGTGCCAGAACAGTACTGACAAACAGCACAGAGCTACTGGTGATTTAGAAATGCTGTTTCACATTTCTTCTTTTCTATTGATGATACTATTTTTAGTTGAATATGTTAATTGAAATGTCCACTCCTGAGAAAAATAGAACACCATGTTTCTGATCTACCTTTTCATTTATAAGATCTGCAAAGAGTAATTTTCTTCGCATTAACCCTTAAACAAGAGTCTGTGATTATATTGAATCTTTTTTTTCCCTTAGATCAGTTTATTTATGAGGAAGTTACTGTAGCTGTTGTGGAAATAAATTTGAGTTTGCATTACTTTTCAGTCAAAAATTCTTAGGGATTGCAGCTTGTGATATCAGGAAACTGTATAGCTCTGCCTTTGATATGTGTGCAAACTGTGTAGTGCAACAGTTCAAAACAAGAAGGAAAAAGCTGTGATTCCTTCTTTCCTAGGGGCTTTCCATCATTTACATTCACCAGCAAAAGGTTGGCATGTACCTCAAGGACTAATGATAATGAAAAATGTTATATTAAAGAAGAGAAATCTTTCATAACTTGCATACTAACACACTGAACTCATTACAGCTTGTCTTACTGCAGCATGCTCTTTTATGTCTGCCGTAATGCACTTCATTTTCAAGAGACTATGACGTGCACTGGTTCTGTAAGCGTTTTTTCTTTTCCTTGTTTTCAAAAGCTGCCTTTGGTTGTCATAAACTACTCGCTTATGGGATACAAATTAAACACTAGGGTTTTCTGCAGTTTCTGACTAATAACAAGTTCTGAAAAAATATATTTAAAATGTATCTGGGGCAAGCAATTGTTTTCTATTTTCCTAGAGCAGAGTACTTGTGACGTTGTAGCTCAGGAGCTGCCAGCAGCCTCAGCATTTTTATTAAAATAGTGACTTGTTTGTGTCATTGGCTGTCTCTTTTGATGTTTTTTGTTTTTTTTTTGTTTTTTTTTAGTGACTTGTTTGTGTCATTGGCTGTCTCTTTTGATGTTTTTTGTTTTTTTTTTGTTTTTTTTTTTGTGACATTTGCAGGGAAATTGTGTTCATGGTTTGACATTCTAGGCATTATTATGTTATGAGAGTTAACAAACCCCATACATTTATAAAGTCTTTGTAGATAAATTGTAATAATTCACTCCAAGTTGAAATTTGTAATTTCTTAGAAATAAAACAGGGTTTTGTTTTTGCTCCATACTATTTCTAAAGGTGTGGCCAGAACTCTGCGATACACCTCCAGCATTTACCATAACACCCTCATTTGCCATTCAGTAAGCTGCTCAGCCTTTTTGTTTCTCTCCTGAAAAAAACCCACCAGTATTAATATTCCTAGCTGCATTCATTGGAAGTATCACAATGAATAATTCTTTGCTCTCAATCTGCCTTCTGTTTCACAAGCAACTCCCACTGAACTCTTGACTCAATAAAATACATAAACACTTTTGACTTTAAACCAATCTAAAATATGGAAGAATAATGAAAATGTTGGAAATGAGCTTATGAACATCTGTAGCATGTCTCTAAAAAACTATTTCTGCAATTGATTTTAAGTGACCTGTGTCAAAATCTTGATGAAAATGGAAAAAGTGTCATGTAGACAGTCAAAAAATAATTGAATAGTAGTTGCAGTTTTGCAAACAGCTCTGCTCCAGTAACTATGAAAGCAAATTGCTCTGATTAAGTCATGATAAAAGTATGTTTAAGATAAAAAAGCACTCCATTTCAGTTGTCCTAAAGGATTTTTCTGTTAGACATATACTTTGTATTTGAATATGTATTTTTACATTTTGAATTGAGTATGTCCGACTATTCTTTACAGTTCTATGAACTCTGTTTTCTGTTCTTTCAAATATAACAAAGCCTTCTTGAAAGAAACTCAGCTACTTGACATTATGCTTTAATATAAAATTATGAGATTGACCTAGACTCATGTTCTCAATAGAAAAGTGACTATAAAAATGATATGATGAGTTTTCTGGAAGGCGAAAAGAAAATTAAAATTCAAGTTAAATAAAGGCTTAAACTGTCCAAAAGCTATCTTTAGAACACTGAAAATTGAGTCTTATTTAGTGTCATCTCAAACTCTGCAAGTAAGGTAAACATAATTCAGTTATTCCTATAATTGAACAGGAAGAAATCTACATAAACTAATAGTACATTTCAACATACTGCACCAAAAGATACTTGTCACCTGCTCCTCTTTTAGATGGCATATGCCTGAGCAATAAGAAAAATTTTCAAAAACCATTAAGAGGTCAACATAAGTTGAATGAACAGTGCAATGGCAATAAATATCATGTTACTCTAGTTCACCATTAAAAAGAAAAGAAGAAAACACTCAGTAAAACAGTAGGAAACTCCTTGTCTTTTAAGCCAACCTGGAAAAGAAAAGATGTAATTGTTGAGAAATTATACATTTCTCATACTAAGTTATTCCTTTTGTTGAAAATAAAGGCGAGGGGAAGAGTATGATGGAAAGAATAAAATGCAAGCAAATAGAAAGGTCAGATAGGATGAGGCTGAGGGTGAGGCTCTTTGGAGAAGAGTTTGGAAAGAAGTGGAAAAAACATTTTAGTAGTCCTCAATTAAACACTGATGTTAACTTCAGTGTTCATAGTGGTATCAGAGGTCTGCATGTACAGGTTACCAAACAGTTCAGAAATATCAGTTGTTGATACTACTGCACTATTTGTGACATTATTTTTGTGTTACTCATCTTTTTCTCATTTTTAGACCGTAACATGTAATAGACTATAAATTCTAGTAAATCCATTGTGAATCTGAAACCTGCTTTTTTTCTGTCCTGTACACCAAGACAAAACCGTGCCAGATGAGGCTTATCAAAAACTTGGTATTGTTCTGAATTTGGGTGGGACAGAGCTGTTTTCTTCCCAGTAGCTGATATAAGTCAGAGAATAACATTGATAACATGCTGATGTTTCGGTGTTGCTGAGCAGTGCTTACCCTAAGTCAGGTACTTTTCAGTTTCCCATGCTCTGCCAGTGAGCAGGTGCAAGAAGCTGTGGGGGAACATGGCCAAGACAGCTGACCTGAACTGGCCAAAGGGGTAATCCATACCATAAAACATCACATTCAGTATATAAACAGGGAGGAACTGGCCAGGAATCATCAGTCCCTGCTAAGGGACAAGCTGGACATTAGTCAGTGGGTGGTGAGCAGTTGTATTGGGCATCACTTGATTTTCTTGGGGTATCTTCCCCCCCCTTTTCATTACAATAACAACAATTATTAAATTTAAATTTGTCCAATTATAAAACAATTCTTATCTCAACACATGAGTTTTTACCTTTTTTTTCTGATTCTCTTCCCCATCCCACCAGGATGGAGGGAAAGAGTGAGCAAGCAGCTGCATGGTACTTAGTTCCTGGCTTGAGTTAAACCACAGCAAAGTTCAAGAAGAGGTAAGACAAATAGTTATGGAAGCAGAGATCACTGAATTTAGACAATTCAGCCTCTCAATATCAGATGAGGATTGTTGGATCTGGTGTGGTTGCCTTCTCCAGTCTGGCTGCACATTGTTTGAAGTTGCTTGCAATAGAATTACTGTCCTTTGCATGCCTGAATTTCAGGTAAACTAAAACATATGTTTGTTTACCATGAAATGCTCTAGTGCCTACTCTGTCAGCTCAGAGGCTGAACAATTAGCAAAAAAGACATATTTGTAGTATGCCTGAGAGTGAAAACTGCAGGTGGTAAATTGGTCAGCCATCCCAAGCCTTACCTTGACTTTATGAAGGCAAGTTACACTGCACATAGTCACTGCTCATTGCACATAATTACCAATGCTCAACTGACCTTTGGATAAGCCAAAGCTACAGTGACTTAGTCAGCATATGTAACATCACATTTTATTTAAAAAAATGACAAGTTAAGCCAGTGACAGATCTTTGGATCCTGCTATTCACAAATATCTCCTTGTTAATTATATATCTTATATACTTCAGTGAATATGAGTACACTCTGCACATTTTTAAATTGTGAGTTTCTATTAAATTTTGAACTCAAACCAAGATAGGGACTTAATCCTTCAAACTCTGATGATATTTGCAGGTCTAGGTCCTTTACTGACTTCTTTTTTACTTTATGGAAATTTAATGCAAAGCTTATTTCAATTCAAGGGCTACATGCCAGTGACACATCAGAAATAGTTATGACTTTTCTTTTTATTAAGAAATAGGAAAATCAGAATCTGAATTTCAATGAAAATACTGAAACAATTTTAAGTATTTCTTAGTGGGAAATTAGAGCATGAAATTATATCTTCATGTAAATGTAAATTTCAACTTTATGTTAATGAAAAATAATGTTTTAACTGCATCAAAGCTTGTCTGAGCTTAGTATGAATCCAGTAAGTACATTTTACATAAATATATTGCTCTGGTGAAATACCTTTTTGCTCTAAAAAGTCATAATAGAAGAATAATTCTGAAATGTACCAGGTCTGGTTTACTATTTCCTCCACTCCTTCTTCTAAACAAGCATTTAAACCAACCAATATAGATGAAAGCAATAATGTTATAAAACAAAGGAACAGTCAGGATACCATCAATTACTTGTAATTTTTGAGGAAAGAAAAAAGTCACAGATATTTTTTAACTTTGCTGTTAATAATGTTTGAGGTGACTAAATCAAGCTGAGATACAGAAAAGTACAATAATTTCATGTCCCATAAAGGCAATTGAAGATATTTTTACCAAACAACTTTGGTGATTGGAAGAACAATCAGAAAATGGAAGCATTGTGTAAGATTGAAAGTAGTCTGAATTCAGCAGGATAAAGATGAATCATGGAATTATCAGAAACAACAGCAGGAGGACTGAAAACACAACTGGCAAAAATGGTTTAAAGTTCATGCTGCAGTGAGGCAGGACAAAAACTGTGTCTTCAGAGTAGTCATAGTTTCCTAACTGGAAAGATTGAGTCACTCAGAAGCTCATAAAAACCCAAAACAAAAAAAAACCCAAACCAAAACAAGCAAACAAAAAATCTAAAAATACTGTAATCAAACATAGTGTTCATTGTTACCTTTTACTCTATTCTGAATTATAGAATAACTGTAGAAATATATTTTTAATTTATTTTTCTCCCACTGAACGTAAGGGCTAGAAACTTGGCTTTATTTTTTTAATAAAAGTTATATTTTCGTGTAATATCAGGACTGGTAAAAAATAGACATGAAGGCAGAGATGGGGACCAGGGAAAAAGAATAGCTAATTGCATTGATTAATGCTGCAAACTGGCAGCAGAAAGGACATAACTGTGGTCCCACTATCCTTGTTCCACTTATTCCCTCATTTTGAATTAATTTTCAGACATTTAGAGACACTTTAAAATTGGAAAATCAGTAGACCATAATAGAAAACAATAGGTTAAGAGGTAACTCAGCATAAGGTGTTTATAATGACAGAAAAAAAAAATTGTCTGGTTGACATTTATACATAACCTGGATAAATCTACTGTATCTGTAAATAGTAATTCAGAGATTTGCACAGGTCATAGAATCACAAAATATCTCGACTTGGGAGAGACAATAAGAATCATAAATTTCAACTCCCTGCTCCTCAGAGAACTACCAGACACTAAACTATCTGACTAAGAGCATCATCCAGACACTCTTTGAATTTTGGAAGGCTTGATGCCATGACCACTTCCATGAGGAGCCTGTTCCAGTGACCACTCAGTGAAGAACCTTTTCCTCATGTCCAGTCTGAACTTCCCCGGACATAGCTTCATTTCATCTCCTCACATCCTATTACTGGTCAACAGAGAGAGGAGACCAGCACCTCCTCCTCTGTCTCCTTGAGGAAGTTGTAGTCTGTGATGGGGTCACCCCTCAGCTTTCACTTCTCCAAGCTTAACAAGCCAAGTGACCTCACTTGCTCCTCCTCAGTCTTGTCCTCAAGGCCTTTCACCATCTTGGCTGCGCTCCTCTGGACACACTCTAATGGTTTGATGTCCTTCTTATACTGAGGCGCCCAAAAACTACACATTGACTGGTTTTCCTTAATCAATTAGATGGGTGACCTTGTCATAAAAGGAAATTAATTTGGTTAAGCAGGACTTGACTCTCATGAACCTGTGCTGGCAATGACCTATGGCCGTGTTACCTCTCAGGTGTTTTTCGGTAACTTCCAGAATAACCTTCTCTCTAATTTTATCAGGCATTGAAGTGAGACTGACAGGCCTGTAATTACCAGGGTCTTCCTTCTTATGCTTTTTGAAAACTGGGACAAGATTTTCCACCTTCCAGTTGACTGGAAACTTGAGGAATCCCAAGACTGTTGAAAAATTGTATGTTAAATAGTAAAAAAGCTTTAGAGACTACAAGGGATATACAGCCCTGAAAGGCAGAAGCAATTAGCTGGCATAAGGACAAAGGGATGCCTTAGATAAATACAGATACAGAAAAAAAAGCTGCATTGTTAGTCTTGTAGCATCTCTAAGAATAGACAAATGGCCTCTATTTGATAGGAACACAACAAAGAACTCAGTGTTATGGACACCAAACTATACTGTAAGTTTACCAAGATACTGGATTTATGAGTTTATTCTTGGCTTTTTTATGGACCAGACCTTTTTTTAATAAGCCATATAATGAAATAAGTTTGTTTAAGACAGCTGAAAAGATTTAAATGAAATTCTGAGCAATTAATCTTCAAATTTTGTTAATGGTTCTTTACTTCAACTCTGTATACAACAGAGTGTTTTGGTTTTGTACATTTTTAGGGAGACAATACCTGTCTGAGGGAGGACATAAGTTTTGAAGCAGTTGAATCAGTTTGGGGTGGGTTTTTTTTCTTCTTTAATCTTTATATGTGTTGATTTCTTCTTAAATCGATATAAGCTCTAATGAAGAAATTATTATTCTCATTAAAAAAGAAGAAAAAAAGCTTTATTGTGCCATTGCTCAGACATTAAATTAGTGAAGGAGACTCAGGATTGCAGTCCTCTGTCAGTGTCACATGGTGTAGTACACTTGTTCTTCTGATGCGTCAACTGTTAACTAAACGCATGGTCATTCATATTCACTGCATACTCCCCTTTGTGTTCTTTTCTTTCTCATTGGAAAATAGCTATGATATTATGTGTGTAACTATCCCTAATCTAAAGAGTCATCACTTGAATTATTTAAGAAAGGATTTAAAGGATACACTGAAAGAAAGAAAACATGATAAATTTGAGGGTATTTTTGTTTCTCAGGGCATATCCTGTCTTAGAAGTACTGATTCAGGTCAGTGGAACTACTCAATGTGTAAAATAAAGCATGCATATAGGAGTGAAGTCAGAAGTTGCAGCAGCAGATAAAACAAATACATTCAACTTTGTACTGAAGGGGACTGGGAGCAACTGGAATGGCATTTACAATTTTTCAGGGGGAAAGTAATGATTAGCTAAAATATAACTTCTGCTGTCAGTGCCTAAGGTTTACACACAGCAAGACTAGTTCTTACTTAGCTCCTAGTTTTTCATTTCATTGGGACGGTAACCTAGATGGGAACTAGCAAGTCGAATATCTTACTGAATTTGGGGTTTCATCTTCTTGGAATCAGTGTGATGCAGGAAGTAAGGACTAATTATTTCATTTTCATCACTCAAGAGCCACAAATATGATTTAGATGTCTGTCTAAGAGTCTGAGTACCAGTGATAATTGGGTTGCAAATTACACTCCCCTTTGTTTACTATTTGGTTTATCTTAAGTTTCTTCTGCTTTGTTGCATATGTTTACAAGTGAAGGATAATTAGTCTACCATTTGTTCTGTAGATAACATCAGAATTAGGGATATGCTGGCACAACTGTTTTTGAAAACAGAAAACATTAGCAACAGTGACATTTGCTTTCTGTGTTTACATATATATAGTGAAAATAAAGATATTCTGATTTCACACGGTAGCTGGTATGGGCTGTCTAATACAGAACATCAGCAGACAAAGTAAATCACCATTTCACTGTTATATTAAGAAACATGCCTAATCATTGACACTGTTCCACACAACATAGTGCTCATGAATATTAAGTCTGCCATTAGAAATACAGATGACTGAAAGAACATATTCTAGTGGTAATTGCTGTCTTTCTCTCTGTGTATACACACACACATGCATAAAGCAGTTAACTACTATTAAATGTTCCTATTGTGCTCTGGTTGCAATTTCAGCCTTAGTGGAAGTAAAGATCCCCTCTATCTCTGAGGCTAGATGTCACTAATCAGCTCATGGGTAGTATTCTGTTTTCGGGAAAAGTAGATCCAGAGCAGATCCCTTTGGAGGGACTCAGTAGGTACATTTAAATCCTGCTGAATCCCTGTGACAATACATAAACATTATGAAATTCATGAAATTCATTCACACTAGTGAATTTGGAAACCAAAAACTTGCAGTTCTGACTTTGCTTTGTTTGCCATTTTTTTCAGGGCAAATTCTGTTATCAAAGGATCCAAGTTCCTTTAAGGTCCATTAACAAAAAGATCTGTGATTGCCATGTGTACTGCATTGTTTTTCTATCTTACCCTCTTTCCTGAGAAGTATGAGTTTAGTATTTCGAAATATATTTTCACTGGGGCCTTTTTTTCCCCATGTTGGGGAAAAACACTGTTAAAGGGTGTTCAAGGCTAATGAAGAAAAACGTTTCTTACAGTTATGGAAGACATTGAAGTTTATGATGTCCCTTATTTCTTAGGAGAAACTATTTCATGGTTTTGATCCACCTCCTCACTAAATGTCTTGTCTTATACAGGTGAGCTGTATCTTTATGGTGGAAGGTTCTACTGCAGTGGAGTAGATAGTTTATGACTGAAATATTTATCTTGGAACTTCAGGTCATCTATTAGCTATGCTGGGCTTATGCCACGAAGCACTTTAAGCATAAAGAATATAGTTTGAGACCAAGTCATTTAGTCTATTGGGTCACATTTTTCCTATGTAGAAAAAGAACAATTTTTCACCTAGACTCTTCCATTTAATTTGTCATCCTCAGGCAAAAATTAGTATATAAATGCAGCAATATTATATGTTAGCTTATATTTGGCAGGGATTAAAAGCAGCAACTTGCACAGTATTAAAACTTAATGTTTGTAATATACTTGAGACCTAGGTATAGTTAAGGCTGTGCATGCAAACAGAGAGCATCATATATCTGCTGTAACACATACACACATACAAAGATATTACTATATAAAGCATATTAAAATTATTGCCTTTTCTAGCAAACACCATGCTTTGCCAGTTTATGCTTTGGCAAAACTGTAGATGAGAGAAATATTTTACTGTTTTTTTCATACCTGGAACAATCTTCTTGACTGTTGAAGAAGTNATATAGGAGACTTTTGTTCCAGAAGAAGTATTCAGGATGAATCAATAAATCTTAATGTCATCTGTGCTGCTTTCTGCAGTCTCCATTTCCTTCTCAGTCTCTCATTGCAAGGTTGTTAGACTTCTGCATTCCAGCCAACTGAATTAACATAGGCAGCTTTTTTTTTCTTTGTGTCTGTAGAAGGCTGGTAATCAACTTCGAGAATTCTAAGATTGCAACATCCTCATTCTGTGATTTGTATTGGACCTGAATATACTCATTTGCTTGACAATATTAATTATTGTTTATGAGATAAAAAATAAAAATTGCATTCCAGCAGAATTATTAAAAAGCTCCTCTGATAAATAATAAAAATAATATACATTACCATTCTGCAGAGAAAGGAAGGAATCAGTCTCTACTTTTCTTACTGCATTTGAGGATGAGCTTGTGATTCTATGATGAAATCAAGACAATTTTAGATTCCTGCTCCAGATAATATAAGCTAAAGTCATGGGATGCTAAAGTCTGATCAAGTATAAACTGAGTATTGGATCAACAATGCAGAAAAAACAAAAACAAAACTCGTGATGCATTTACTTCAACTTATACACTTTACACAGAATCAGGTATTGTCCAGCAGCTTCATTCTAACTTGATTCTGGAAAAAAAGTCACCTGTTGTCTCACAGCTGACATAAAGCCAGCACAAAAATAATGCCATTTACAGTGGTAATTTGACAGAAATGCAATTGTATCCACATATATCTGAACTAGACTGAATGTTCACTTTCGAGTTGCCAATGCAGATATATCAGATATCAGGAAGTGTGGGCCACAGCCTGTAAGGGACTGTCCTTTGGCAAGAAACAAAATATGACCTAGCTACAAGTAAAACTTCCATGATCTCAATAGAATTATGTGACTGTTTTTCAAAGCCACTCTCAAAGAGTGCTGTAGAAATGTAACGCTATTTTTTAACCACTCTATCCATACTCCAACCTAATATTTATTTGAGAATCCTAACCTTGGAGTTTAAAGAAGAGGGGAAAAAACCCACAATGTTTACAGCCATTTCCTTCCCATCCCCTAAGAAAAGTAAGCTTACTATAACAGATAGCAGAGGGCAAGGTCTGCAATATTACCTCTGCACACACCTATCAATTTCAGAATCTGAATTGCCATTCTCTTGCAAAGGCAATAAACAGAGTAATATGTCTTGGATGAAAAGCAAGGAATAATAGGATTTGCTAGGTAGCAAACAAAAAATCTGCCTAGAAAACATGCAATAGGGTAATCTCATTACAAGAGAACATACAGGAAATTAAAACTAAAAACGCAATGTGAATATGTTTAAGCTAAAGATTGTTAAACCCCCAAACATATTTGTATCAAGAGTAAAATGACAAATGACTGTTACATTGTGATTCTCCTCTTTTAAAGAAGTGGTGGTTTCTAGTGTTCTAGAAATGGATTAATTTTCAGTCTCTTGATTAGTTAAGTCTTCTGCATGTATCTCACAAGGTCTGTAGTAGCAGCAAATATATTCTGGTGGTGAAAATGTTGGGAGGAAGAGAAAAAATTCTGTATAAAAGAATGTGTCTTTTTATGTAGCTTAACTGTCACAGTAAAAGGGCTCATGTAGAAGTTCTTTGCGTTTTATAAAGCATATTTTCTTTGTCTTTTATTGAACTCTAGAAACACTAAAATAAATAAAATGTTTCTGACAAGAATACCAACCAGTATTTGTCTATGCAATGAAGTATTAAAAATCACTGTCTTTACAATTTTTTCATTTTTTATACTTCTGTAAATGGAAATTTGTACTTTGGCTAACAAGCTTCTCTCTTCTTGAGCACGTTAGTTGTCCTCAAAAGAAATAAGAAATATTAAACTATTTAGAAGTAATCTGCTTCTACTTTTCTCAATTTTTCCTCTCTCAATTCTTCTGCCTCAAAGAATCGAATGATGTGGAAATGATCGACAGCTTAATGAAACTTAAATGGACCTGTTGTTTTATGTTTTATAGGGGTTTAAAATGTTTCCAAGAGCTGTATCATTGTGCTGGATTTTATCACTGAGAAGTTCACCCGCTTGGGCTTTTTACCCCATGAGTCTGGCTGTATCAGCAATGACTGGATGTCACCCTGTGGTTAAATGCTAGCATGCAGCCACGTTGGTTTTGTTTTCACTGTTCCATGAGTCAATTTGGCTCTCAGCCACACTGACCATTTCTCCCTGTGCTTCCACTGGGAACCACATGATTCTTGGAGCAATAGTTTGTCAGTAGTACCTAATGTCTCAGTTCCCTTCAGTTTTGCAGCAAATTTCTCAGCAGATGGAAATTAGGTTCCCTTGATCTCATCCTGTCCAAATGTGTTGGTGCTGCACTGCTCCAGCCCACTCTGTTTCTAAGGACAAAAATAAATTATATTTATATAGATATATGTCTAACCACAACTATATGTCTCCTTGCTCCAAACTTTAAAACCAGATTTTTCTAGCTTTGGAACAAACCCCAGAACCACAGAATCACAGAATATGCTGAGTTGGAAGGAATCCACAAGGATCATTGAGTCCACCTCTTAACCCTGCACAGGACCATCCCCAAGAATCGCACCATGTACCTGAGATCATTGTCCATACACTTCTTGAACTCTGTCAGGGTTGGTGCTGTGACCACTTCCCTGGGGAGCCTCTTCCAGTGCCCAACCACCCTCTGGGTAAAGAACCTTTTTTTAATATCCAAACTAAACCTCCCTTGATACAGTTTCAGGCCAGTCCCTCAGGTCCTGTCACTGGTCCCCACAGAGAAGAGACAAGTGTCTGCCCTTCCTCTTCCCCTCAAGAGCAAGTTGTAGACTACAATGAGGTCTCCCCTCAGTCTCCTGTTCTCCAGGCTGAACAGAACAAGTGCCCTAAGCTGCTCCTCATACGGCTTCCTCTCAAGGCCCTTCGCCACCTTCATTGCCCTCCTTCAGACGCTCTCTAATAGCTTAATATCTTCCTTATGCTGTGGCTCCCAAAACTGCACACAAATTCAAGGTGAGGCCTCACCAGTGCAGAGCTGAGCAGGACAATCCCCTCCCTTGCCCGGCTGGTGATATTTTCTCTGATGGTCCCCAGGACACGGTTGGCCCAGGGCACACTGCTGACTGAAATTCAACTTTCCACTGACCAGGTCTGCTCTAATCTTCAGGAAAATACCTTTTCCCACTTGTAAATCTGCAGTCACCATGGATGATTCTAGAAGGATTGTATGTTTCTTTCTATCTAGCTATAATTTTTTTCTTGAGCTCAAAAGTGATGCACTAAACTCTTCTAAGACAAGGATTATTTTCTGTCTTAAGTAGTACCTACTTCTCTTCTGGCTTTCTAATGTCGTTTACAGTCAACTAGCAATGAAAGGATAGTTTTGGCTGAAGTTACTACTTCAAAAAAATTCTACCAAAACTGAAAAATCTGCCTGGTAGAAACCTGTCAGATATGTATGGCTAAGGGACAATTTACAGAAGTGTAATAGGGGACACAGCAATAGTTTCCTTTTATCTCAGTGTGTGTCATGACAACAAAACTGTATAATGTCTAGAAGGAACATACTTACCTTGGGCAAATACCTTCTGTCCATGCTTTGAGCAGTGTCTCACCACGAACAGGTGGGACAAGGCCTTGAACAACCTGGTCTAGTTGGAGGTGTCCTTGTGAGTGGCAGAGGGGGTTGAGACTAGATGATATTTAAGGTCCATTCTAACCTCTTAAAGTTCTATGATTCTATGAAGTCAGAACTAGCTGTATGAATATAGTTTCGACATACCAATTAATTCAGAGTAACTGTACTAGCAAATACCACTTCAAAATTGATCTTTTGTTTGCATGTCACTTCACTGTATCTTATAATTGTCCAAGACTTTGTACAGGAGAGCATACCATAACAAGTTAGCCTATGCAAGTTGTTAAAGACATGTAACACTTCAGGCAGCCTTGGAAACAAATATTTGGGGATTGTCACTTCAAACACCATTGATTAGCAGTTCAAAGGAATGGATGACCTTAGGATTCACCTGCTTATCCCAAACATTTCTTACTGTGAATTAAATTAAGCTGAAAGCAAATAGAAGTACACAGATACAAAATCCAGAAGAGGCCATAAGAATGCAAGAATGGAATGAATAGAGAGGAGAAAAAAATAGAAAAGAAAAAAAAATCCCTGCTTATATCTGTGTAACACATAGGTTATCTCTGAATTTTTCTGTTCTTATGATTCTGCTATCAAGCTTCTGTATGATTAGGGCAACAAGCAGGCAAATACTTCACAGTATTCATAGCTGAGGATCATGACTCTCATCCAACCTTTGCTTTTTCGGGCTGTATCATGGGAATAGATCCTAAACCCAGCTTATCCTACATCATCTTCACAGTCCAGCTAAGTCTTTGGTACATGATATCATCTAAACTCAACTATCTCCTCCTTATATATAACTTTACATTAACCTAGTCATTAATTGTTTATTCCCTCTTTGCAGATGCTGATACTAGAGTCATGACCAAAAGACAGTTTTCTCCTGCTTAGACAAAGTGAGATTCATTTCACCTTGTTTAGACATTTAGAATGGTAGAAAGATGTAGAAATCTATCTCTTAGATACCTTTGGGTTCTGTTGTGAACAAAGAACAAAATACGTATTTTTAGGGAATGAGTAATCTACTTTATTTTAGACATCTACATTCAGACAAATTATTCTATAAGAGTACTACTTCCTTTCAAGTGAATATAAAGAAACCCCAGGGTGGCTTACTGGTAGACATTTGCATTATTGGTCAATAAATCCTTATTTGAACAACCTTTCCCATGGTTGGTCAAGCCTTCAGCAACTTATTTTAGCTGTACAAAGCATAACATTCTTTCCTACAGGTCTGGGAAATGTTTAATCCCAAAGCAAATCTTTCTTGTACATGAGCTTCATGTACATGAGCTTTCACATGTTAATCCTAATTGTTCAAATTAAATGATCAACAGTTGTGCATTCAATAAACTACAGGGCTTTGATTGTAAAGAGACACAATAGTGACCTGTGCTATTGTCAGATCCTGTGCTGATAAATAGGGTGCATTTCAACACCTTTCTTGCTTCAGTCATTCGGTGCCTCTTTGTAACTGTAGTTCCTTCTGCCTTTTCTTGAACTAAAGGTAGCACAGGTTTTCTCCTGCTTTTGGTCATAAAATTTGCACTCCAGATAGTTTCACAAAAAGAATCTGGTGCTTTATGTGTGTTAACTTCAATTGTCTTGTTATAGTGTGAATTGCAGCTGCAGCTGTTATCTATGTTTTGTCTTTAACTGTCATGCAAAGTTTTATATAGAAACACAACCCAAAAGATATTAAGCTAAAATGTCAGTATACGAGGAAGGAGCACACAGAAAGTGTAACAGTGAACAATTTTTCTGTGTGTTTAAAATAGCACCCACATCTTATCTTGGGGAGAAGTAACGAGAACTTAAAAATATATATCTTCAGTTTTTTCCCTTCTCCTTTTTGCTGGAAATTACTTTTATGAAATCAGTATAACTGAAACCAACTTCTTCCTCAGATCATGTTTTTCATCATAGCTTGGGCATTTCAAGAATATCATCACTTTCCCACTCCTCTGAGAATATCTAAACCTTGGTTGCAACTTACATACCAGGTGAAGAATTTTATGTGAAATAAATATTTTTAAACCAATTTAAAGGGACTGAGAAAAATGTAAAGAAAGTTCAGAAAAGAGCACAAAATTAATTTAGATTTTTTTAAAAAAGCCTTTGCAGATGCATTAAAATTAGAGGTGAAATGCTAACTATTATCAGAGAGGGCATCTGGTTGTAGGAATTGGTTTCTAAATTTAGACCGAGAAACATCCTCATCTGTAATTTGTAATTCAAGACAAAATTCTTGTCTAGAAGATATCACTCTGAACATCCTCCACTTCCTTCCTCTTTGCCCGTTCTGTATGCTGAGCATGACGCCATTTGCTATGGAATATCACTTTGGTCACTTGGGATCAGCTGTCCTGGCTGTGTCCCCTCATAACTTCTTGTGGACCCCCAGTGTTGATGGGGTTAGAAGCAGAAAAGGCCTTGACACTGTGCAAGCAATGCTCAGCAGTAACTAAAACATCCCTGAGTTAAAAACACTGTTTCCACCGGCACAAATTCAAAACACAGCTCCATACTAGCCACTATGAAGAAAATTAATGGTAAGCCATCCAAACCCAGGAGGGTTAGTTTTCATAAATCTGGTTTATGTATGAAGTTATACTAAAGTCTTGTACAAAGAGCCTGAAATTTGGTATGACTTAAGTAGCACTGCTCATAAAACCATAAATGATTTTAAATTCTGAAAATACATTTAATTATGGCATTGAAGAATTATAGTTTTATCAAATATTTTACTATATTGCATTCAAATAGTCATTTAGAGGTTAATTGAGCAGATACCTGTGGTTAATCTTTGTTAATTTGGAAAACTACAACAAATAATTTACAGTTATTTTAAGCCTAACACTTTAATCCGTGAGGAAATATTCTGATGAGATTGACCATTACTTTTGTTATACAAAAAATTAATTTTAGATAAAACTAGTGTTTAAATGATGAAAGGAATTATATTTGTTAGCAGCTGAATTAACTTTGATTCCACTGTTTTACCAAAGGTCATAGAGTTTAATTGACATTGATGAAGTCTTATATTCAAGTGACCTATAGTTGACACTAATAATGACAAAATCTTCTTTCTGGAAGAAGAGGATTACTGTGGTAGACCTTAAATAACTCAACATTCTCAGTGAAATGACCTTGTTATTTGCATTATTCATGGCATTTCTGATCGTAAATATAAAGGAATATCAAGAAATAGTGCTGACAGTGAGATGCCCAGATCCCATGTAGAACTCACAAGCATTTAAAGGAGCAAGCAGTTGACATAAGTGTGCTGCAATGTGCTATGGCTGTGCATTCTGGTCTGAATAAATTTTTAGGAACATTTCTGAAGCTTTTAATATCTTGGGTTGGGTTTTTATTATTGTTCTTTGCAGCTTCTTTGCTATGCTCAAAACTTGCAAGAAATAGAAATTTGTAAAATGCAGTGAAGAGATTAATTGACCAGTGGGAAGAAAAGACATATTTGTATGCTTGTTGGAACACACTTTGGTAAATAAATGACAGAAATACTCAAAATATCATAATTTTAGGTGCAGTACCAGAACTTAGTATCATAACATCATTGACCCTATGAGAGAAACATGAAGGGAGGTGCTGAAATTTTACAGCATATGACAGGAAGGAGTAAGGAAGCTGGGAAAGGAAGGAGTAACAGTGGTCGGCCTTGGGGACTTAATCTGTACTTGTTCAGTATGTGTTGAAGAGATACAAGACCTTGCAAATCTTTGGGCACTGCACAAATTTTTCTTTTATGTTGGTTTAACCTTTGGACCAGATGTCTGCAAAGTCAATAACATGTGCTTACCTCACCCTGTACACGCAGCAGTAGTGTTCAACACTAAAACACCTATGTCTTCTTGGGTGTATGTATCAGTAGCATATCACTTTACTGCACTTTGTTTTAAAAACAGTGTGGGGTTGAGGAGTGGTGAGCCAAACAACATATTTTGTAAAGCTGTGCTTCTTCTTATATCCTAGAATATCGAGGATGTGCTGGAATACTTAGACATTGCAATATTTTCAGGATTTTCTCTGTAGCCAGAATATCTAGAAACATAAAAAAAAAGGTTAACAATTTCAGATGATAGCTAGATGCTAGTACTGTTTATTTAAGAAACCATTAGCTATAAAAGTCACATAAGCTATGAATATGAGCATCCATATGCTTAGATGCAAATTACTGCTCCTATGGCAAATGTCTCTCATGGTCTTACTCAGGCAAATGAATTCAAAGTGAGTTTTGTTGATGACTTAAAAGGGGACTAAGAACCCATCCTCCAGAATAAGTCTATCAGCATCTTTACATTTTAAACCCATATGCTCATCTCCCAGAGTTAAGCAAACTGATGCACACTGTCTATTGGAGCACAGAAGTTAGAGTTAAATCCTGTACAAGAGATCAAGCCTAATTTGTTTGAAATATACCCTTATTGTGTAGTCTTCAGCATAAAATCTCTGCCACCATTACCATAGAGTCTCTGTTTTCTGTTCCTCTGTATCTCCTTTGCTCTGTGTAATCTGTATAGACAAACATGGAAGAATAAAAAGGCTTTTGGGGAAGGGCTGTGTTTTAAAGAGGGCAAGGAATCTGCACACGGCAGTGCATCATGCCATCAAAATAAAAGAGTATCATATGAAAAATATAGATATAGGCTCTGAAGTACACCACCCATAGAAGGAAAAGCAAAGAATGCTGTTTGAGGATGACCTCGAAGTTAACCCAAAGAAGCAATATAGATAGAACCTTAATCTGCACACTGCAAAAGTAATTAAGCTCATATTTTAAGGCACCTTCACTAGGACCTTCATTTTCACAGTATGTTAGTATCTGACGAATAAAACAACTGTGACTTTTCTGGACATCATTAACAAATCTTTTTTGTGTAAAACAATGTTGTATTGTTCTATCTGAAAGGAAACCTCAACAACTTAGATATTGATAAACAGTAAGATTTGTCTGTAAAATGGCTTAAAATGTAATTAAAACTAAAATATTATATTGCAGAGAAAATTCTAAGTGTGGAAACAACAGTCTTCAAAATTGTAGCAATTTGATATCTAGTCTGTCAGACAGAGGCTGGCAAGAACTTTTTTTTATAGAAGAAAATGATGCATTCAGATAGGTGTATAGACAGATGTAACATTTTGAGGTTACATTCATCCCATACTATTTCCCTGTCATGCTTAGTTTACCAGCAAAACTACAAATTATTTTTCATTTGTTTTCTGTTATTCTTAGCCCTGGAGGGTCAGACTACTTTATGAAAATCAAACTCTATTGTCTTCTCAGCTCTATCTATTATCATTCTGAAATTGCCAACATGAAGATGACCCTGATCATACTGGTTTTTATTATCAGGTTGTTTTTGTTTATAATTTATGAAGCAGAAGGATACTGGGGGGGGTTTGTTTGCTTGTTTTCCTCTCCATAAGCTTCACTGATCCTGTAGGCCTGAGAACAATATTAATTTTGACTGGTAAGCTAAATAAACACAATTTTGCAGTCGTAGGTGGACAACACTTATCAATACCAGGGTGTCACTTTGAAGAAGTAACTTTTCTAACCTAATACTTTGAAGTTGTCTTTCTTTTCCAATAGTAAATACAATGCATTGTAAATCTCAGGGTAGATTCAGCCATTAGCATTTACAGGTTATGACAGCAGCATGATTCAGTTTTAGGGCAATAACTCTGCTTTGGTGAATGCCTGCTCATTTTTTTTTTTTTTTATGTCTTTTTGTCTTGTAAACCTACTCTTTGGCTTACTAGCAGCTTCCTGAGCTGCAAATACTTGTCACTCAAAATGTTCATTGTCAAACACTGTACTGACTTGGCAGACAGAACAGCAGTGTGTTTTCACGGGAAATGCAAGTTTAGGGAAGTCAGAATCCCCCGGACTCGAAGTTGGCACATGCTAAAACAGAGCTTTCTAGGAGAGGAATTATATAGTGTTTTGCAAGGAGCTGTGAAATACTTATTTATTCTGGAGCAGTAATAATCTTTCACTTGGGACTAGGTTGCAGATCTTTAGTGTGAAGCCCTCTGGGTCTCTTAAAAGATTCTGCAAATCTCTTACTAATAACCTACATACTCCAGTGACTCTTTCTTGTGTGTCACTATATATATATAGATGTCACTAGATAGATAGATAGGTGTGCTGACCAAACCCTGTCATGAGCAGGTGGATTGGAGTCAAGGGTTGGCATAGTTCTCTTCTCCTTGAGAAATGAGATGGAAATGAGACTATGGAGTGTGACAGAGAGAGAATCCAGGAAAAGATGGTGTGCTGCCACTATGAGAACTGATGCTGCCTGTAGTGCTTCTGCTATCCCAGGAAGCTCTTGGCCTGTTGCATATTGTACAGTATTGTACAGGAGATAAGCTCCTGTGAAACATTAGACTAAAATCTCGCAAATGTCAGACAACTCTTACGTGCATTTACAGAAAATTAATTTGCAATGGGGAGGAGGGTTGACATCTCACTCATCTTTGCTAGTAGAAGAAAGTATTTGACTCATCCATTAGTGTTTATTTTCACAGCAAGGACCAGGCTACATGTGTACATCTGCAAATAAGGGCACACACAGGTTATAAGTTCACTCAGCCCTTCCTCTGAGCTGTCCTAAGGATGTGTGACCTCACTGTGCCTAGTTCACTGGGGTGCAATTTCATGTTAAATGTAACTACAAGATAAGACTGGATCTATATGCAAGCTTGTAATCTCTACACAACATAGAGCAAAAATGAAGATAAAAGTGTATGTGCTCACTTAGAAAGACAAAAACTGTGCCTAACAGAATGCTGTTTTTTAGTTTTGGATGGGAAAAAATTAAGTCTTTGTCCTTGGTAGGGTCACAGCTATTCATAGAGACATACAGAAGTGTCTGGACTCCCTGAAGACTCTGAAGGTCAACTGGGAGAGACATATCTGAGCGAACGGAAAGGTAGCTGAAGTAGTACAGAATTTATCTCATCTAGCTGCTTATCTGTTCAGGGTGAGGTAGGAAAAGATAGTGACAGGAGACTGTAGTATCATGGTTTCTTGAGCTTACCTTCCTTTTTTTTCCATCTTGGCTGTGTTGGTAGGAGAATCTTCTCTTCCTTTTTTCCTTCATACTTGTGGAAATGGTCGTGTTTCCATTCTACTTTTCTGCTCTCTCCGTAAGTGCATCATTTGATAAAGAACAGGTTACATCACTTACCTTAATTGGAGCTATTGAAACAAATATGGATAATGTAAAATCAAATGGTAAATGGAAAGCTTCATTCTTTCTTTTCTTCTCCACTGTTTATGGAAAAATTTACACATTATGACTCTTAAAAAGTCTGCTTTCTAATGTTTAAAAAGCTAGCTGGTGCTACTGTACAGGAATTTTATGTTTGGCAAGTGTGCACTTTATTTTTCAGCTTCAGTAAGCAAACCAATATTTCTGACACTGAAAAATGTGTCTTTAACATTGTTACCATACCTTCTAAGTATACAAGTTTGTTATAACTATCTTCTCATTTTTTACATTGGCCTTCTTTGCCCTGGGTGAAAAAAAATAGAGCCAGTAATGACATGTATTATAAAGATTAATCAACCATAAAGACTATAATTGAACACACAAGTGTAGTCATTACTTGATTAATTACTTCAATAAAATAATCAGTCTTCTACATACATCAGAATAATATTCAGGTGACTAGAAGAGAGTGTGCAGAGACCTGGACTGCCTTCAATTCCTACATCAAACAGAATTTTCTACTTTTCCTTCAGTTTGGTTGCAGAACCTACTTTTATTTGACTGTTTAACTTGAATCAACTTGCTCATGTTCACAGCAGATTTTTTCACCCTAACTTTAACCTTAAAAATAGATACTGAAACCTCTTATGTGAACTTTTATATTGAATGTTATGTGGTGACCTTATAAGCCTATGTGAAAAATTCATTTCTAAGGAAGTATGTAGAAAATGTTACCCCTGTGATTTAGACTGAAGTTCATAGACAAAATTGCTCCATCTACTAGATTGAAAGTGCTATTCAGTGAGAGACTGTTGTATTCTGAAGTTTTCTTTCCTAAAGTATATTTCCTAAAACTGAAACTTGGCAGTTCGTATTGCAGTGCAGAAGTTCATTTATTGCTGCACATAGAGGGCTCTACTGGATCTCAAGCTTCACAAACATATGTTTTCCTGTAACCTGTAAGGGAAAAGTAGAACAAGTCTGCATATTCACTAAAAAGATGAAGATGTAAATCTAGCTCAAATGATTTTGAACCTAAGAAATTATATGTGCAAGTCTTCACGCTTTAGACTGGGAGATGTTCTGATATCAATTGCTGTTAATGTTTTTACAGAAGGAAGATGAATTCATTCCACAGTGGTTAACCACAGTACAGTGATTAACTAATAGTATTAACTAAGCAAGCTGAAATTGATATTATAGGGTTCAGTGTTTGAGCCGTGGTCAAAATGAGTAAGCTTTGAAACTGAAGAGGAAAAGCAGCCCATGATGGTTGATGCTTAATGCTAAGACTTCACATGAGGGTGTGAACTGGCATTTTAGAGGCCATAGTACTTAACTTACGTGTAATTTATATTTCAGTATATTTTCAGAAGAAAACATACATGCCTTCTGCAGCTGGACATTGTAATGTAGGCCTTATTTGTGTATATTTGGAACCTCAGTAAATGATTTATCTATGTCTTCAATAGCATGGACTTCCTGATGTACTTATTATAAGCTTACTATACCTCTGTCTAAAATGCCCAGTGCAGGGAATGCCTTGGTTAATCATTACCAATAGTAGTGTACTGCACAATACCTAATTTTCAGTTGCTCCTGAATCTTTTGGAACTAGGAAAACATGTTTTGTTTTGGTTTTGGGTTTTTTTTAATTGAGATGACTGTAATTGTCAAGCTTTCTACAAGAAGTCTGTTTTTTTGAGTTACTTAAGCACTAAAAAGTGCACACTTTTCTAAGCATTATTGATTATAGCACAGAAAATTTACACACTGCTGTACATTGATGTAGTGCTTCAGAAAACCTGAAGCAATATGTATTGTGTATACCTATATTTTTCTCCATTTTTCTTATTATTATTTAGGTTATTTATCCAAAGAGGAGTGAAGAGTTAGTTCAGCTAACTGTTTTTGCTCAGTCCTGAGAGATATCTGTGCAAACTCTGATAGCCAAACCTGTTCTACAGCATTGTGAAATTCAGCGTAAGTGAAGTTGCCCTGCCGAGACAAGTCCTCAGATGAAAACTGAGGATGCCCAAACTGCGTAAGAATGTGATTCAGCTTCCTCACAGGCTTGGTCTTTCTGTGGTCCTGTGACAAACCTGAAGAATCTGCTGAGGAGGATTTAATCTTAACTCAGTGTTTACCCTTGTTTCCTGAAAATGCCGATTTTAGACACATGTGATGATGTGGGAAGTATCCAGCAATTTGAATAATATGACATAGAGAATTCCCAGTGTATTCCTTATGGACCATCCAATCTCTGTTGCAAATAGATTGCTGGCAATCTCCCGAGGGAAGGTTAATAGGATTCTATGTAGGAATATGCTATGTTTATAAAAGGCAAGGTCATATTAACTTCTGTGTTTGCATATATGCATTGGCAGCATCTGCTTGCTTATCTGATCTGCTCCTCTCAGAGAAAGAGGTCTACCATTTTTATAAGAAATGTGTTGTTTCCTACATATCACTGTATAGCCTGGTACTCATTTATTTTGGAAGAAAGGACAGAGAGAAGCCAGAAGGATGAGATTTCACTTTTTCATGGAGAAAGCAGATTGAAAGAATAAGTCTAAATTTTCTTTGTCTTGCACAAGGCTTTTCTGTCCTTTCAAAAAGTAATGTGCTACTTAGTAGTTCGACTCTGATGGAGCCACGTTATCATAAAGTGAGGACCAAGAATCCCTCATGATGTATAGATAAAAGTTGGAATAGCCCTACAGCACTGCTATATGGTATCTCACTGGGATTCACCACATTTCAGGTAAGCCTGATCTGCAGTACTTGAGTAGGAACTAAGAATGCACTTTGAAGACATAGATGTAGAGTGAGGAAATTTGCCTTCATATGTCACACACTATTACTTATCTAAACCCAGCAATCTTTTCTTTTTGGTTTGGATAATCTCTACTGACAGCCTTCTCTTACAAGGTAGAAGTCAATAGATGAACAGCAAAACCAATGTCAAGGATTGGGTCTCCAGAATAAAATAAGGACAGAGAATGCAAATTATTACTTCCATTTATGGCTTTATGAAGTTTTTACAGTTGGTAAGAGAATTCAATTACTAAATGGACAAAATTCTGAAATTTGTTTCTAGACCATTAGTCTGATCTTTGACAAATTAAAATTATATCCACCATAACACAGTCACAGATTAATTTCCTTTATGTTGATGTAAATGATGTGCAACATGATCAATAAAGCAAGCACCTCAGAAGTGTATTGTTGAGGCAACAAATGTGTATTGCCCTAGCCCTGCTTAAACTTTGTAATAGAAAACAAATATCCTGCAAGTCTGTCAGTCTGCCACCTCTCATGAGCAATGAAGGCACTTAAAAATATAAGCACTGAATAGGGAACAGCATGCTATTTGTCACTTGTGCTACTTAGTAGTTGTGTATTATCGCTTTTGCAAAGCCTATAGAAATAGATGATTAATAACTTTGTAGAAATAGAACCTCTTATGAGTGTGCCAGAATATGGCCTATAGTGCTAAAATTCAATATGTTATTGAAGTACTCATCCTCAGAAAGAAAAAATCCCTGTTGTTATTTTTGTTACCTTAAATATAATCTGTAACAAATGTGGATAGAGCCTTCCCAAATCTTCATTCGCGAAACCTAGCCATGAGTGAGAAATATAATAGATTTCCAAAGAATTTAAATTATGTTCCCTATTATTGTGATTTCATCAGAATTCTTTGTATGCTCAAAACATGAAGATATGTTGAAATTCAGCACTAGTATTTAAGTAAAAATCTGTTCAGGGATTTAGAGATATATTATAGTATATTCATTCTCATGAAATCCTATGTTGCCTTTCTTACCTGTCTCCTCCAACTCCATGAAGTTGGAGGAGACAGATAAGAAGTCTTGTTGGAGTTAGAGTTGGAGGAGAAAACCTGGCAGTAGTTTTTGCTACGCCAAAAAGCAAAAGAAGTAATCAGATACACCTATCTTAATTATGTTTGCAGAAGGCGTGTTGCTATTGGTCTCTAAATTTGAATGAGATCCATGGAGGTGTACATTATTTTAGGATCTTAAGAACTTAGAAATAGAAGGAAATGAATGTTATTTTCAGTTAAGTTTGCAAATTAGTCCAATAATACCATCAGATCTTGTATAAAAGTTCAAGACAAGCTACTCTTGTACAGGACAATAACAGCTACTTAAAACTAATATTTTTTGTGGATACAAGAGTGTCTTCTGCCTCTATGAAATAATTGTATCAATTATAAATTAGCATCAATATATTTTAAAATCAAATTTTATATCCTGAATCTTCCTGAAATTATCCTCACAGGTCTCCGAATGTAGTATGAGGATGGATTTTGTTAAGTGCACAAGAGCAGACTTTAAAGCCAAGAATCCCTACAGAGATGTCCTATCAACAGCTTGCTTTACAGGTATGAATTCTGAATCTGCTTCCCATAAATCATTAATGTTAGGTTAACTTCAGTAAGTGAATTCATATTCCTCTCATAAACGAAGCAGCTACTTTGTGTTTAACAGGTTGCTATAATAATACTTGAGTGTTTTTCGTAGGCATTTACTGGATTATGATGGCAAAAATGCAAAGATGGAATGAATATGAGTTGTGAAGTAAATAGTTACATTGTAAGATATTCTCTTTCCCTAGACCTTTGAATAATATTATCCATCTTGATAAAAATTTCTCCTACTTTTCTTTTTGTGTTAATTTTTTGCTTGTGCAAAGCATAAGAAGTGTGCTATAGAATAAGAATCACAAGAAGGCAAAAAAAAAAAGGACCTTTAGGTACTATCTGGTCCAAGTACACAGTTAAAACAGAGCCATATTCAAAGTTACATTCATTTGTTCAGGTCCTTGTCTGAGTGCTGAGTATCTTGTCTTTAGGAGAAGTCTTGAATAGTTCAGAGAATTGTAATAGATTCACTTGCTTTGTACATATAAATAATTAAAGTGATCAGGGAAGAGTCTTATTTTACACATTCATCAATAAAGGTTAATCTTCCACTTTTCATCAGCTTGAGTCATTTAGATTCTCTGCTGTACACAAATCTTTCTGTACAAAGATTTCAACCTCTTGCTTTAAGATTGAATAGCTAGAGGAATAATGACAAATTTAAAAGGAGAGTGATTAGTTATTTGGCACTGCACTCTCATCATCAGATGGGTGATAGATTTTAAAGATGCAACACTGAAGCCAATCCAGAAAGCAGTTACGTTTGCTACCCAGTTCAATCTTTTCAAGCACGGTGGAAGTGTTTCTTCTCCCCCTAGAAGCTACAACTAGAAGCAAGACAATCTTGTGATTGTGACTAGGGGGAATGCAAAAAAAAATTTCGACATATATGATTAAGTAATGAAAAAGACTGTTCTCCATTGAAAATTTGAGGGAAGCAGACGTCATTCAACAATTTCTGAAAAATTAAATTCCCAATCAATTAGAACAGTTTTTCTAGTCTTCTGCTTTGGAGATGTTGGTGGGAATGCGACTTTAAATCATGCTTTGGTGAACAAAGCAATGAGTTTGTATTCCTCAGTCCAGTGTCTGTTGTACCTGATGCCAGACAATGAGATACTCACAATTGTGTTTGACAGTCTATTTAAGAAAAGATGGGAGGTGCTATAACAAAGAGTGTGGTAAATTAAAACTGTGCTCTCCAAGCCACACATGCACGTTGAGAAAATCCCTGATCACTATGAGTAGTGTTGGATGATGTTATTGATATAGACATGCTCTTATTGTAAGAGGCAGAGTATTGCATCAGCTGGGTGTTCACGGAACATGCTAAGTGAAATTTTCGTCTTGGAAATTGCAACTGCTCATCGTTTCTCTTTGGATAAGAATTTTCCAAAGTATTTTGTAGTTTAAGCACCATAAATCCTTTTCAATGCTTTTCAGTGGTTCTTGTGCTTAAATCATGCAGTTGCTTATGGTTTTGCTTATGTTTATGCTTAGTTTTAAGGTTACTTAAAATGTGTTGTTGGATCTAAAGTTTCTGTTTTCAAATGGAGCACTCTGAGGGAGTTGATGTGTGCCATGTAAGCAGTGCCAGGGGACTTGCCAGATGAGTAGGCACAACTCAGTGCCCTGGATACTTAAACTTATTAAGGATGAAAATGTATCTTCAAGCTCTCAGTATTTACATGTTGCTTTCTGATTTATTCTTGTAGCTTCTAGACAAGATTTAAAAATAACATAAAATCTATTAATAAGGAAAGTGAGGAAATAAAGTTTGGGCTATAAGAAACATCAGCTTGTATTGACTGTTGTGCTGGTTTAAGAGTTAACCAGCAGGGGTAATGAACCCAACTCAAAGGAGAGATTATAAAATCAGAATAACAATTTATTAAAATAATACATTAAGTACAATCATACAAACAAACAATTGGTCTTAACCCACAAAACCCAAATGTATAACCCAGTACCTTGGGGGCATGAACAAAGTGGTGTTCCCTGGGCCCCGCTTAAGTCCAAAGTAAAGGGAGAGGGGAAAAACCTGCTGGTGGGAGAGCTGTTGCAGTCTGGTCAGAAGCGGTGATTGCAGTCCAGCTGAGGTTGAGAGCGACGAGCTGCAGTCTTCCTTCTGGATCCCACGAGTGGTTGAAAAGTTCTGAAAACTCCAGGTTTATATATTCTCCAGTTCAGGTAGGAATGGTCAGTTCTTTCCCTCAGGGAGTTCCATAAAAGGTAAGAGCATCCTCCTATCTCACAGGCCTCTTAACACCTTGTTTATAGCCTGAGGAGTCAGGCTCTTATGGGCAGAGGGTGCGAATAGTCTATTGACAACAGTTTCTGGGAAATGGCATGGAAGGCTATAGAATACACAGTTTTGGGTTACACCCATACCATGATGAACTCAGCTGTCCTAACTAGGACAACTGTATAGTGGCATCACATGAAAACATTGGATTTCTATGCTATAGTTAGGTAGTTTCTTGCATTTCTTTTTCTGGAAGAACTTTTCATCCAATTCCCTTTTAATCACAATAATCAGTAATGGTTTGCAAAACTAACTGAAAGTTGGGTTTTTCTTCGCTTTATTGAATGACCTTAACCTCATGTTGAACTATAGTCATGAAAAACTGCTAGATATTTTCAAGGAAGGGAAGGAGAAAATGCCTTCCCCCCCGCCTCAAAAGCTGGAGAACTGTGTAGTGTGTGACCTTTCTGGGGATTTAAAACTTTTAATATTTATTACACCAGAATAATAGCCATGGTTCAGGACTCTCAAGGTGGGTATAAATGTGTGAAGTTAAAAAGAAACAAACTGGGAACATTATGAATATTTTTGACCTATGCTCTGATCAGTAGGCATATCATCCGTAATAAGTTAAGTACTTTGTTTAAGGCAGGAGTTCTGAGGAAGGATTTTAACTAAGGCACATATGTTCTGTATAAAGGGAGAAGAAAAATGTAACAATAAATATACCAGGAATTAATTGGTTTAGAAAGTTGAGGACAGAAACTCAGAGTGATCGTGGAGTGGTTCTGTAACTGAATGAAAGCAGTTAGAAAAGAAAAATGGGAAAAGGAGGGGAACTAGGAATAAAATAACTCCCCTTGTTTTTTCAGTACTTTTCTTTCTAGAAGTAAACATACTTCTGTATAGAAAACAAAAGTGTATAGAAAAAGATAATGACAGGGGTTTTTTTTTAAAAAAAAAGCAGTGTAGTGCAGCTAGAAAAGTAGAAAGACAAGCATATAGCAAATTTAATGGAGCAAGTTAGTCTGGTTTCAGGATTTTCATTTGAAACATTTAGTGGAAAAGCAAGAACAGTCAAGTAGATGATTGTAGAGAATTTAAGACTAGAAATAGGATCGCTCCCCTTGTATGAAGGAGAAAATGGGCCAAAGAGGCAGGAGGAAAGAAGCTATGAGCCAAATGTAGAAAATTAATGGAAGGTAAAGACAAACCAAAGGCAACTTCTATTTGCATTGATTTTGCATATTTCACTCCACAAATGCAATAACAGAAATGTCTGAGAAGAACTAGAGTCCTCTTCACCCATGGCCAAATTTGAAAGTCATGGAAAAGTTGAGTTATTAGCATGGCAGCACAGACATACTGGACTAGGTAATATCTGGAGAGAGAGAGAGCGCTGATCTGAGATGCAAAATAGGGATGAGGGAAGATGTACATGATGAAGGTGAGGTCACAAATCTTTCAGTGTCTGAAAAGGCAAACCAGTCTCAAGCTCCATCCCTATCCCTTCACTTCCATTACTGTATTTTTAATTTTTTTTTCAATTGTCAAAACCAACTCCCAAGTGTCAGATGCTACCTTTAAAAACAAACAAACAAACAAATCAAAACCAACTTCCAAGCTCATGTTGTTTAAAACATGTTTGAAGATGCATTGAACAGTTTCACCAGAACAAAATGTATGTGCTGCAATTGCATGACCCTAGAACTTTATTTTTTCCATGGGAAAGAGTTGCCTTAAATTTTTCATTCATTGGCCCATAACGTACTGAGATGTTAGCATTTTCTAACCTATTTTCTCATAGGAAGGAAAATTGTTACCTGGACAGGCTTAAGATCTGCAATGGCGAAGTATTGATAAGTAAAGGAAGTACAAGCAGAATTTTTGGTGTATCTGCAGTGAAATTAGTTTCTTAACTAGCTAGTGATACCCTACACTATGACAAAATAAGGAAAAAAAAATTGTTTTGACCAGCTGCTTCTTTTCCATGCCATTTTTGTGCCTTGTTTTGTTTTCCATACTTGCAACACCACACATACAAACCAAAACTACTCAGCACTCCTCCAGTGTTCAAATTCCTGCCATGCCTTTGCTTACTGCAGCATTCACCAGAACAAGGAAACTCAAAAATTATTCATATAAATATATCCTTCTACAGATTGCTTCAGCACTGTTATTTTTTTTTTATGCCAAGTATTTACTAAAACTTGCAGTACTGAATGGTTGTTTAGCGGGTTCAGAAATCTGATATATCAAGTATTTCACAATTGCCATCTTTTTCAATTTTTTCCCCTTGTATTCAAAGTCCTTAGCAGCCTGTTTCCTTACACAAACTAAAATCAATGAGCTTGATACCCTAGACTAGTCTTACATTTTTTTCTCAAGTCACTTACTTCTTATCTTGTGTTCTTAGGTACAAATATTACTGTAGCTGCTACACTGAAGCCAGTCCAGAAAGCAGTTCACTGCTACCCAGTTCAATCTTTTCAGGTATGGTGTTCCTTGGCCTAAATAAGGTTTAGGTTTTCCTTTGATGTGGTTGAAACAGAGGTGCTA
>NW_016690183.1:8551604-8599702 GCF_001604755.1 Lepidothrix coronata
GATGACCTTGCAATCAAAAACTGACCTTCTGGCAATCACTGTTTTCTTCTATAGTCTAAATTTTATGATGTGATTTTCCGTTGAAGTAAGTTGGCCACCACATTGGGAGTGCGTGGTGAAGAACGTCAGGAATCAAATAAGGGCACACTAAAAAGGTGTGTGGATTTTGTCTCCAGCTGCCTGTTAAAACTCTATGGTTTGACTGAGTAGAAATCACAGAATTTTCTTCTTTATGGTCTCTTCGCATAGAATTTAATGAATTTCTTTGATACTAAAGTATACTGCTTTTAATATCACTAAAGTGATACTAAAATAGTTCCAGGAAACTAGTTTGGAATTCAGCATGTTAAATACTTTAGAGAGAAGTCTTTAATTTTTAAATGTTTAGGTCCTAATTTGAATAAAGGCTAACTATCATGCCTCTTTTCTCAGTGCAACCATTTAAGGAAAAATGTGAAAAGACAATATGCTTAAGTCACTTTAAGGCACTCTCTTCAAAACCTGTGTGCATCAAAGTTGTAATCTCCAGTGAACTGTAATATGTGATTGATATATAGTAAATAATATATTAAATATGTACTAATTTACTTCAGCTTCCCAGGGATATCAAGGCTCTATTATTAGTGGAAATAAATGTATCTTTTTCTTGTGCTATGTAAAATTTTTAAATTCCATTTTCAATTCTACTAACTGTTATATTAAAATATTATTTGAGGTTTGATTTTTTTTGGTGTTTTGGGGGAATTTGTTCCCACTTAAATTTTATGACAGCCTTCAAGAAAAGTGAGAACTGGGGAAGAGATTCTAGTACATTCCTGTTAAAAACTACACATTTTAGTTGACTTTACACAGAGGAAATACGTGATATGGGAAGTTTTAGCCCATGACCAAAAAATCCTGAAACAAGTTAACAGGAGGCAATTCCCATGGTGGCTCAGATAAGAAAAGCCTTCTCACTTACTGTTGAAACAGAGATCATATAAGAGATCATATCAGAAATCCCAGCTGAGAAACAAATGAAAAGCACACTCACGGAAGCTGGGGGGAAGGAGGGGGAAGGGAAGAGTTTATTTCTGGTGTTCGTTTCTTGTTTTGTTTTTTTTTTTTTTGCAAGCTTCAACCAGAACAAGAAATTTCTCCTCAGCTTCTGATACAAAGACCTACTGATTAGTTTTATTTTGCCAATAATAATGCCATTAAAATCTTATCCAAGCATAATAGATATAGCAAATTTTACGCAGGAGAAAATATTTGCTACACACATCATGATATTTTTATTTTCCCAGTGAGTAGCAGTGTTTGAAATACAATGAATTGCAGGAATTTCCACATTCTCCATACAAGAGTGAATTAAAATATTTGCTTTATAGAAGTAAGCTCTTGAAGCCTGTCTTTCCTTCATAAAAATCAAATACTCATAAAAAGAAAAACTTATCAGTGATCATTTAATCTCAAGGACTGGTTCTGCTGGCCTAGTTCTACAAGAACAACTAATGCAAAGAAAGACTATTTTTAGAAGTGTCATTAGTATAGAAACAGCCAGCATTGCATTCTGTATTTCTAATTTCCAAAATGCTATTAAAAATAGCAGTTTGGACTGACAGTTCATCTACAGTCCTTAGGAAACCTAAAAATAAACAGCCACCTGGGCTCGAAATGCTAGTAACTCTACTTGTAAATCACTTAGATTACTTATTATTTGCAGATATTATTTTTTTCTCTGACACTTATGTACTACACAAATCAACCTGGTATATACAAATCAAAAGTTACTCAATTAACATAAAAATAGCGGATGTCACATGAAATGTCATTTAATGTCAGGTCTGGAATGAGCAAATAAATTGCCTCATCAGTTTAATTAACAAAAAAGGTAACCAATTCAAATTAATGTACTTCAAATTATATTAGATCTATTTTGAATTTTAATTGCAAATTCACTTTATAGGACAAGGAAATACTTTTCAATTCTCAATACTGGACAGACAGGCAACAAAATTTTCTGAACATTTTAGAGAGAGTGGCGTAAACTTTGCTGTCTTAGGGTCTATGAACTGCTATTTAATTATTATATTTATAATAAAGAAAATAATTTTTAAAAAATTGTAGATCTAAATTCTTGAGTGTTTTTGCAATTTTGAGTGTTCTAAAGATTATTGTTAATGGCAAAAGACTGGGCTTCACAATGCTAAGCATTGTACAGAGAGAGGAGAGAACCTTCGAGGAGCTCAGATTAATGGTGATGAAAAAGAATATTATTCCTCATTGTGAAGCCAGCTGAAGCATGGAAAACTCAAGTGACTTGACTGACTAACAGAAGTTCAGCAGGTATGTGGCAGAACTGGGGCTATATGTCACATCTTAATCTCAGAAACTTAACCTCATAATGATCTTTCTACTTTTAATTTTTCACTTGCTTTTCATGTGAGTAACAAAGAATAAGTCCATGTTGCTAGAGGGTTGTAATTAGAATAGGTGGTTTCTTTTTCTGAATACTGTTCTTCAACTGGTGGGAAAATGGGAAGAAAAAATGGTTAAGTGGAAGAAAGTAAAAACAGTAAATTGATTTTTGGAGAAATGTACAGACATTGTGATCAGCCACAGAAAGACCAGCAGAAAAAGAGATTTCCTCCTAGAAATTGAAAGTGTTCTCCCTTAACATATATACTAAATACTAGATACAGAGAACTGAATTTATGTATCATTTTGCATTATTTCTATTAATCTGCCTGAATAAGCTAAAAGTGAAGGAATCACTCTAGGACAACCTAAATACGTAAAAATCAGGAAAAAAGGTGATCAAAATTTTCCCAGTAATTAGTGCTGCCTGCCAGCATTCTGAATCATATTTTGAATGCAAGTTCAGTTAGCTGGCCTCACTATATTTGTATTTTGTAAAGGAGTACCTCAAATCTTTAGAGGTATTTAATACAATTACCTTATTTCCTGTTTGAAGTGGATTCAGTATTCCCTTTGCTTCTTTGTAAGGTTAACTGTTGTCTCTGAGAAATGGAAGTATGTTTTCAAGCATTTCATATAAACAGCAAACATTTAACATCTCTATGAGAGGAGAAAAGGACTTAATCCCTCGAGGTGTTATTCCTAGTTCCACTACTACTGTAGTTGTTACTAAAGCAAATTGTTTTCTGCTAAAAAGTTCTTTGGACAATCAAATTGGCATGCGTGCCTATACATTTACATAATTCAGTCAAAAAAAAAAGAAGAGACACACTCACTACTATGGAAACCTCAGTTACTTGGAATATTTATAGAAAACAAGTTGGAATGAATGGAATAGCACTCCTCTACACTCAGTACTTCCATGTGAGATTTTTTTCAGTAACAAAAAGGTAGATTAATAAACCTTTCTGAAAAGAATAAATGTTCTAATTTCCAGGGGGAAAAAAATACTTTCCAGAAGTTAAATTTCACCTTCAGAATCTTTCTATAAATCATTGTGGATGTGGTGGTATAATGTTATTGGCAGCAGCCAATGATCAATGAATTCACTTAAAGCTTTTGCAAGTTTTCAGTAACCAAACTAAATAAATAATATATTACTTGGGTTTAGCAGTTAACAATATTCTAGATATTTCTAGCTGGTAGCATAACAGAAGTGCTTCAGAGTCAGTGTTTGAAATTGTCTACTGACAGGAAAAAAAAAAAAAAAACAAACAAAACTGGAGGCTTTTTTCCTAAAAGAGACTTTCCAGCAAAGAAACAGATTGTAAGAAAGCAACTTAAGGACACTTTACATTGACTCAACTCAAAAAATTTAACTAGGCTAGCTTGTTTAGTGTAAGTATGGTTTTCTTATATATACCAGACCTAAGCACCTTTTCTAGTTATGGAAACTCTAATCTTTAATTGAACTAGAAAAATCTGTTCATCCCTGTCCAGATTCATATTTTCAGCATGTATAAAGAAATGGATGAGTTTCTCTTTTTTCTTCCCCAGTGATGGCAAAATTTTCAGAAAGTTTAAAGCTGACCAGGAGATTACATCATCCTGTCACATTGAGAGAGAGAGAAAGAGAGAGAAAGATCTCAGAACCCAGTAACCTTCTCTACATTTCAAAGCATATTCCCTTATTTATATTCAAGCTGCTTTATTTGGTTTTTAGCCTTGCTTCTGTCTGATAATATATGAGTAGTATAGAAACAATTAAAACTTTCTTATTGATATATTTTTAGTCGCAATTTGTAGCCTTTTGGCATATTTCAGAATTAGCAGAAGATCTCACTATAAACAATCATTCTCTGAATTAATTTATTGTCTGAAAAAGAGCAACTTTGGCAGGGTTGTTAAGCAGAGAAAAAAATAAATGAGTTGGATGAAAATATAAGCATATGTTGCTTTAAACTCACAGCCAATGGTATTTAAATCCTATTTAAATTAGACAAAATTTCCCATAAGATTAAAGAAGGAGAAAGAAGCAAGCGGAATGAGTAAACACAAAAATGTCAGATAAAGTTCTTTATAGTTTCTGTTTACAGTGGCATGTGATTGCCTTCTGCGCAGTGTGGTGTTGGCTATATAATTATGCTGCATGAATAAAGAGCTCTAATTGCAGCAGATGAAGTTGATTATTTATCTGCCTCTATGCTGAAGATATTTGATTTTACATGCCTGCAGCACAGAGGTGTGTACAAATCAAACAGCTTTGTAAGGGTGTTGTGGCACCCTCCTGAACTGGTTCAGCAGAGAAATATTTCTGATGTATTTAATGCTAGTAGTAATGGAGCTTCCTCCTCACCATTTCTGTAAGTTTATTGTGGGACTCGCTCTCTATTAGGCTTCTACTCAATTTGGTTTTCTTCCATGATTCACATGGAAGTAAAACAGCCTGGGCAGTTCAAGGAAAGGAATTAACATGCACAGAGTTTCCCTGCTCAAACACGGTTAGGTATGATTAGGCCAAAATTAGGAAAAACAACCTTGAAAGTTGGCTAAAAGCAGGAAACCTGTCCAAATAGAGATCATAAAATTTTCATGAACAAATGACATGAAATGTACAGATTTTGGTCTGTCTACAACTACTTAAAAACAGGTCACTGTATGTTAGAGCTAAGAGGATGAAATGCATGAAAGATAGGTCGGACAGGATGTTGTCAACCATATTCCCAACAAAAACAGCAGAAAGAAAGGGAAAATTAGGTAAAAAATAGAAAATCTAAGATTGACAAGCTGAAGGTTTTTGCTTTGAAAAAGAATTCTTGATGAGAGAATGTTCCTATCAACAGTTGTGAAGAACCTGGTTTTTTATAATTTTCCAAAAATCTTATTTCTTTGATTTTGTTTTTCTAGCACAAATTACGCTTGAAGTTAGTCTTTTTAATAGTGCTTGGATTATAATGGAGACAATATACACACTTTTATAAATTGCTATATTACAATTAGGGTGACTTGTTGAATATGGGTTTTTTCATAGCAAAAATTCTTTTTTAGGATCTTTTCTGTGATAATTCTGGTGTCCTCGGAAGAGCATTTTTATTTCAGTTGAGGTTTTAGCCTTGTACATTCAAAGTTACTTACAAGGAACCATATCTGTAACTGTTATCAATTCTTCTTAATATGCCTTTTTTTCCAAATACTAAAAACATATGTTATTTTTTTCCCTCTGTATATCTATGGTATATTTAATATAATTGTTTTCAAACTTTAACTTATGAGAACTTAAGTAAAATGGATTCTGAGTCACATGAACATATACATAGCCATATGTTGCAGAGATTAAAATGCACTTGCAAGTAAGATATAAGAAGGCTGTAAACCTGTACTAAAATAATTTGTTTGGTTGCATATGCCTCACATAAATTCCATAAGGTATGCTTTAAAAACATTAATATCCTTTTTTCTAATTAATTAGGAAAAGATCAGGTCAGAATTGCTCATGGATTGCAATACCAATTCTTGGGTAGCTGAACAACTACAGAGGCAGAGTTTTAAAACAGTGTGCATTTACCTACCTAGTTCTTCTTTTATGTATGATATGTTTGAATATACCTCTTGGAAAGATACTTAAGGGAGACAAATGCATTTAATTCCAGGCAATTCCCTTTCTTAAATAAAACCAGATGAAATAAAGACACTATTTACTTAGCTAGAGTATGCAAGTTTGGGAATTGACTATTACTATACCTGCACTTCTGAATAACTGTGTATATTGAGTTTGAAACTAATTTTTATTACAACTAGTTGGAGTTTTTAAGCTGCCAAAGTCATTGCTGCACCTTTACCTATCCACTAAGAGGTTATTTAAGTAAAATGCTTTGTTTGTGGGAACTTGTCTGTGGCATCACATTAGCTATTTTTTCTTGTGTATTCAGGGGATAACTCTATTTATTTTTATGCCTTTTTTATTTTAAAGTACCTGTTTGTACTGAAACGGTTTCATCATTATGACTGTCTGGCATTAGAGTTCTTCATTACTTATCTCAGTATTGTGCTAGTGAAGGAAGCACAGGGTGCTGGGCATCTTTGCTGCTGGGGTTTGCTGATGGCTCACTCCCAGGAGTGGTGAGCTGCCTGCCTGGGACTCTCAAGGCCTTTCCAGCACAGTTAATCTCCAGCCTGTGTTGTGGCACGGACCTTATAGTCTAGGGGGGTGATGAGCAAGGTGGAGAAACATTGGTGGAACAACCTTGAAGACCCAGCTACTCAATGTGTTTTCCAGGTATCATAAAAACAAAAAGTGGAAGTTTTGAGATGTTAGGGAAAATATTCTGGGTGGTATTTACTGATTGAATAGCTGAATAGTGATGGGTGTTTGAGATAAATAGTATTACCTATGCCATGCCATAACATGCTACTGTCTGCTTTGGAACAATGCTTTTCTCCCTTGTACATGGTTCAGAAAACATAAAAGTATTAGCAAATCAGTAACATGATTGGCTAGGTCTAGTGGAAGGTCTGAATACCGTAC
This sequence comes from Lepidothrix coronata, assembly GCF_001604755.1. Taxonomy (NCBI): domain Eukaryota; kingdom Metazoa; phylum Chordata; class Aves; order Passeriformes; family Pipridae; genus Lepidothrix; species Lepidothrix coronata. The sequence goes on from NW_016690183.1 coordinate 8,558,530, forward strand.
TGTATTAGGAGAGTTTTCCAAGGATTGAAACATCTTTTGTAACAGGACATGAAGCATCTTTCAAGACATGCTTCCTTGTAACTGTAGACATTGGCTCCGACATTGATAAATATCTCAATTTGTAAATGTTCTTTCAAGACCAATAAAAGTTATTGTAGTCTTTCTCAGCCGACTTACTGAGCCAAACACATGATACTCTCTGAATCAGTAGGTGAATTTCCCCTTCTCCCATACCAGATACAAATTTCCTGTTGGCTTTCACATTGCCTTGTATTTTTATCTCTCTTTATTTTCAAAGTGGTGATTAATCGACCTACAGCTTTTAATATTCAAAGCTGCATGACTTTTTCTCATTATGCAATCAGTAAAATTAATGAACGACAGCTCTACACCACCAGGAGGTCTAGCTGAATAGCAAAGGGACTATAGAAACAGGTTATTTGTGGGTCACTGCCAGGATGGATTTAATTTTATAGCACAGAATATTTATTCTAATATAGAAAAATGTTTAGTGAATATTCTTCTGTTAATGAAAACTGTTAAATTTATGCTGCTTCATATTTGGCATGACTTCAAAACATCACTGCTGCACTTTGTTAATTTATTTTTAAATTCACTTCAGCACATAACAACAAGAAGGGAGAAATTAGGGAAACTTGAAATCTTGAAGAGTGAAACTGATGGCTCTTAGAAATGGCAGATCAGTCTGGATTAGGCTGTAGATCCAGGATATTCAGAGTAAATACTTAAATGTTTCTCCTTGGAGATTTGCAGCAAGCCTTAAATCATGTTCACCCCTCTTTAGTTGAATCCAGGGCTGATTCTCAGCTAGATAGAAATGATCATTTTCCTCAACATGTCTCTGTAGCACCTTCAAGTTAAGGTTCACAGTGAAAAATGAATGTGAATGATGTTTGTGTGTTCACATACACAGTTCTAAATGCATTACTCTAGACACACAAAGTAGAAATTCTGTATTGAGCACAGCTGAAATTAACCTTATGTAGTATTGCCATTATTTTGCCTTCTACCATGTGACAGAAGGTAACGCTGTGTTCCTGTGTGTTGGAGTCATTACTCACCAGAGATATACATAGATGAAGGGTGATGTGATATAAGATGCCAACTCCAGAAGAAAGCCAAATGGATCATCAGATTTATCAGAGCCTACATGGTGCCACTGACTTTGCTGCTCTGACTGTGGGTTAGAAGAACATAGTTTCTGATGATAACCATAGTATAATGGTAACATCAGAAATGTGATCTAAAAGGTAGGGAAGTACTATTCAGCTTATCTTGGGAATATTTTGGTATAATAAAAAGCAGCCTGGAAAAGTGAAGAGGAGATACTTAGGATAGTCTGAGAAGAATGGAGAAATCTCAAGGAATTGCTGAGAAATCACTATACTTGCAGTACTCTCTGTGGGATTTACCTTACCAAAAACAAAAGAACATTATTATCATTGGATCTCTGCCATCTTCCAAAGGAAGGACTAACAAAATAACAAAGCAGACTTTTTTTTATGGAATGAGAATCTTCTGTCTCTGCACAGAAGCAGATAACATTGCTGGTGAAAAAAAGAATAAATTAAACACTAGGTAAAACTTTAAAGAAAATGAATTGCTACTAGGAGATTTAGGATTATTTATGCTGGAAAAGATTACCTTGAAATTTCAGTTTATGGGAGGGACATGTGGTTTTGTTGTATGCAACAGCAGCATGTAGGTGATTTTGAGGAGTGGAAATGACTAGAAGAGATGGGAAATAAAGAAATAAGTATAAAAAACATGAAAAAACAATATACCTGCAGTCATGTACTTTCTGGTCATTAAAATGAGTTTTTAAATTTAGTTATGATTGGAAATGAAATGCAAGCAAATATTTCAATACTAGTAATACTAATCTGTCAAGCAAACCCTGAATCATTTAATATCTGGAAGGTAACATATACCAAACCTCATGCTGCTCTAATGCTGATCTTTTCCTTAGAAAATAGTGTATCATTAGACAGAAACAAGGCACTATAATGGCTTCTATTTTTAAAGTTCCTTTTGACAGAAAATTATATGTATATATATATATATATATTAATATCACTTATTCTCTTAAGTCCTACTAATAGTTTACATAAAGGCCTCAGTCTTAAAAAATTGTTGTCAGACTTATAATTTCTTGTTTCCATTAATCACTAGGGGATTCATTCTTTGCAGTATTGCACTCAGAGTGATGAAAATAAACTGAGGCTGTGAGATTGGAGTCTGAGAACCAATAAGTTTTATCTTCTCCTGCATCTCAGTAAACAAAAATATATAAAATTTCCACCAGGCTAAGAGAACAGTGTGTGTAGATTTTCTTTTTAATATTTTTCTTTTTTTTTTTTAATGCTTTGTCACTGAATCAAAAAATTGGAAAAATCAGTCAAGGTCAAGCCAAATCAGAATTTGTCAATGAAATTAATACATTTACTTGGGTCAATTAAGTATTTCACATAATCTGAAATTAAACTTGAAATTTTCAAATTATTTAACCCTCTTAAGAATTTTTGTTATCTTTAATTAATTTTAAAAACAAAAAGAGACATTTTAAAATATGCATTTTAACATTTTTTCTTATGAAAGATATCACAACAAGAATTCTGGACATTCATGACTGATAACTTTCTTTTATCTTGTCTTTACTGCAAGCTGTTTTAGAATTTGAACAGACTAATTTTTTTCCTGTTTGCAAACTGATCTTTCCGTATGGGGGAAAAAATTGCTTAGATCTACAGCTTGATCCTACGTATAATTAGATGATTCAAAATTCCTTGTTTGTGAAGGAGAACCTTCTTCAGCCAAAGGACATTTTGGGTCCAGTCCTGGCATATGAAAAATTTTTCAAGACTGCTGTTTGGAGAGTGTTTGTCACTGAATACGAGAATTTAGACTCCGCTCAAAAGGCCAAGTGATGATAGGTACAGAAGGCTGAATGCAGCCCTGAATCTGGAGGTGCAATTGTTTCTTGGGTCCAAGTTCTTGCCTTCACTCATCCACTTTGTCAGTCACTTATGAGATAGTAAATATGAAAGAAAAAAATATGAAAACTTTGATCACTCTCAATAAAGGATCAATATCCTTTCTCATCTCTCCTGTTCAGAAAGAGTAGTGGTATGGGATATCATAGGAATAGTATTTTCTCCAGCTCTTCTGCTTCCTTAGTAAGATGGACATAGAATCAGGACCATTTTACTGTACATAAAATTGGAAACATTTTCCTAAGTTTCACATGATCTTTTAAAATAAAAAAAAAATTAAAAAATCATTGTTCCTGAACTTTCACCTATTTTTGAAATATCTCTAGAAAAATACAAAAGGTAAAATGTGCCATAATTTATAGTTTCAGAACTATCTTAGTTTTGCCACACTTGTAAAATGAAGACTTCCTTCTATAAAATATTCCCTAGAGCACAGTCAATGAAAGTAAATTGTTTACAGAGATGTTTACATAATATGAGATTATAAACTAGTTTAATTTAATTAATCAGTGGGAGAGGAGAATAATGACATGTTATGTATAAATTTCCTGCCTCTGACCACCCAGACTCAGCAGCGAACAGTGACTTACTCATACACCCAGCTTGCTCAGTTCTATGTTTGGTGGCTTTTTCCTTTTCAGTCCTACATGTGCAGAGAATATATGTTCCCTAGTAAACGAAGCCTAGAAAATAAGTAATATATTTTCATTTAAAAGGGAAGTAAAGAATCATCTATTGTGGGTATTTATGAATTCCATATAGTCCCTGCTATTATTTCATGCAAGACAGAAGACTTAGAAGTAGTTACAGGTTTTGTCAACCTGCCCTTCAGAGGTCCTTGGAGTGAATGACTTGTATTCAGTACAAAAATAAGAAATGAAAACAAGAAGTTGTGATATAATATAGAAGAGGATGAACCATCCCAGACAAATTTTATTCAGTAGTAGGAGTAGTGCTAAGAAGGAAGGTGCGTTAGTGTCATAAAAAAGTACAGTTATGCAGAACTGTTACTAACCCAGCCAAACTGTTCCAGTAGAGGCCATTTTCCATCCATATGCTTGTGTTAACAGGTTTATATTGTCTAATATACAAATGTAGTAAGAAATGCCAGTGCAGCTTAGAAATGAGCTACATAATAGACAGATCTTTTAGAAAATCACCGTAGGGCCTAATGATCTGGAAATGGGTACAAAGGATTGTATTACACAAAAATGGATTTACCTTAACTGCAATGTTTGAGGTCATATTTGAAAGCTTCCAAAATTCAGATGATTTTTGATCAAGTGTCCTTATTTGGACGTCTACACAGTAGATGCCCAAACACAGATGCCCAAAGAAGAGATACCTTAGAATTTATTTGAGAACTTAGCTGACAGTGTTGAGGACAATAATCTAAGTTTCCAACTCCAGTCTGTCCATCAAAAGAAGTGAAACTCAGTCAGAGCTTACTGAAGAGAACAACAGGAAATAATTATGGGTGTGAGAATACTAGGGAATAGAGTATTTGGATCTGTAAGCTTTAATTTTTTTATATTATTTGATCGCTGTTACACTGCTACATTTTTGTTAACAATGAGGACAATGTATTTGAAAGAGAGAACACAGCTTTGTAAGGACCTAATGTATGCCTGACAAAGCTTATAGTTAGTGCAAATAAATTAATTTATTTTTTTTAAAGTTTTTTTTAAAAGTATGAAAAACCCCCTGATTTCTGGTAATACTGTTGAGGTAGAAAGGAATAATGTGCTCCATTTAAAAAGTGGAAGCTGGAGTGCTCAGTAGATGTCACGTCATACCAGGTTGGTTTAGATATGTGCATTACGTATGTTATAATGGACAGAGCAGGTTAGTTTTCCCTTGTTTCAGGGTCCTTGAGCCCCCAGGGAGATGTCCAATGATAGACTGTTACAAAATGTCATCTGACAGAAGACAGAAATGCTCCTTGCCTGCAGAACCTGATGTGCTTCTTCTACCTGAGATATTCAGAAGTGTGTTTTAGGAAAGTATGCAAAAAAAAAGAAGGGAGAAGCAGAGTAAGAAATCAAGAAGATCATCTTGTCAAAATATTCAAGGAAGACAGTTCGCCCCACTTCGAGTGAAGAGGTCTGTGTCATAAAATCAGTGACTGTAGATTACTGCTTGTAAAAAAAACTTTTTAAAAATCTCTTATGGCCATAGATGCACATTTGAAACCTCTGTGGAGACCAAGCAGTAAACAAGGTGTCCAAATCTGAAGGTGAGATTCAATGGTCTCAGCAGCAATGTCATGAAATGCGTTCAAATATTTATGTTGGGTTTTTTTAGAAAATAACTGCACATAGAAATGTGTGTGAACTTTTCTTCAGAATATTTGTAAAGACACTACTATAGTTTTTAGAAAATTTATATTTCTGTTTCTGTGAGAAATCTACAAAACTTAGCACTCCTTTTGTCAGAGGAGACAGCAGAGTATTTTGAGCAGGGCTTGTTTGATTTGTCAGTGCAATGAGGAACTCCTAGTGATGTGAAACTACGCAAGCTCAAATATTATACACTAAGAAAGGTACAATACAAATCCAAAGTTATGTAGGCTAGGACAGATTGTGTTATGACTTTCTGTAACAGTAATTATGGGGCTGCAACCTCTACATGAGGAAATCCTGGAACTACTAAATGCAGGAAACTGAACTGAAAAAGAAAAGTAAGCAGGGAGTTTTAGAAGAAAAATCTTCTAACCCGCTCCATTTCATATTCCTTATCCTTCCACTTCCAGATGGTGGAAGAAGTAGGCTTGATGTGTCTGGTGTGCCTTAGCTAAGTAGTTTAACAGTAAACTGAATTTTCTATTATGGTGTGTATTCAGCTTTATCCTAACCTCTTTGTGAGGCTGCTTCCCTCATAATGCAGTGCAACCCCTCTTTCTTCTTAAAGGAAGGTGTATATATAACAAATGTAGACTCATAAAGGACTTACTCTAAGGGAAAAATGGTGAATTCAGGCTTCTGTAAGGCAGCATACGTTAAAAACAAAATCAGCTTTGAGTTGAACTGACTTGAATTGAGTGCTTTATTTTAACAAAGAAAAGAGAAGCAGCTATTTAAAAACACTTCATGTTTACAAATGTGTAAATATACAATGTTTCATTGTTTTAGTTGTGTTAAAATAAATTGGTACTGGATTAGTAAACAGGAACTGGAACTTGATTACCATATAGAATCTAATCACATCTTTGATATTGATGGGTAATGTAGGAATAGAATTAGAGTTGCTTAGACAGACTCTGTTCACCTATTTTGGAACTTTCACAGTACATCCATTAAATACATACATGGGTTCTTACACTGACAAGAAGGATTATTTTCGTAGAGGGGCCCTGGACTGTGATTTCACACTTCATATCGGTAATGTCTTATTTTTTGAAGAGTTAATTTGCAGAAATTGGATGTTGTTTGTGGTGGTACTACTGGTATCTTGGTACCTCAGTCTTCTGCTGGTAAAATGTGTGTGTTGGGTGGCAGGAATTTCTCAAGCCAGAGACTATAAAATTCCAGATGTGGTTCCCTAGTTTTTGCTGTGTCTGAGCTTTGTCATTTGTGATGACAGCTAATAATTCAATTCTCGTTATATGCCATTTGTTGATTAGCACAGATCTCTTATGTTGATAGAGAGTGAGAATTCCTTGCATAAGTTCACCTGATAAAAGATTTTCCCAGGCAATTCCATCAGTAAATATGATCCCATTTTTCATAAAAAGTGAATAGTAACTTTGGACTTTGGTTCAGTTTTTAGCAGCCATGTTGACACACACTTTCCTGACTCTAGGCCAGCTGTAATAACTGCTAAGAGGAGATTTTGGCTTTTGCTACATTTTAGTGCGCATTATCAAAGCCATTATAGGGAGATTGTTTCTTCTTCTGCCATCAAGAATCTAAGCAACAATGTAACCAATGACTAATGCAAGAGAACAATTACTGGTTTCATCAGCTGCCAATCGAAGCCATATGGTCCAGACACTAGAGAGGTGCTAAGTGTTGCACTAGTAATTCAGATACAGATGAAACCTGTTTTATGGTATAACCTTCATGAAAGGAAATTATACTTGTTTTACAATTAATCAACACATTCATTTGTGTGTGGGTGAATGACCTTTCTGGGGTAAAGACTAATATATCAAGTTTCTCACTCTTGGTAATAAACTAATCCTAAAACTATACTCTTTTTATAGTGTGTGTAGTACTTTGATTACCTTTTAGTGTCATAGAACATGAGAGTTTAGTCTTTGCAATTAAGTAAGAAAGAAAAATATGAAAAAATATGAGTCAGGTTAGACATCTTTCACCTGATGCTTTGGAAGACAAGACACAGTAGTGTTGTTTGAGGGTTTTTGTATTATTTGTTCCTGACAACGAAGTCCTTGATAGTTACTTAGGTTAATAAAGATACATATTGCCTTGATTATTAACTGCAAAACAGTAACTGCTCTGAAAAAAAAGGGGGGGACCAGTAGTTAGAGGCAGAGTTCTCATCGGTACAAACAGTACTAGAGGATAGTTTTTATTTACTCTGGTAATTAAAAATGGTACTTAACAGAAAACCCAACTGTATCCCAACCACTTTTGTATTATCCAATGAAAGATTTCCAGTGCAGTGCCTCAATGCAGTCTTTTAATGCAATGATAAAGAATTCTGTCTAGATCCATGTTGTTTTATTCTAATAGTGTTTTCTACACACATTTGCACATGTCAAAGGATATACACAGTCATATAGCTGGTGTGTGGGTTAGGGTAAAAAAGGATAAAGATCTCTTGCCTTAGCTGTCAAATCCAAAAGGGAGCCTGAGCCCTCCAGAGGGGGCTCAAAGAAAAACCTTTCCTCTGCATTTAGTAGAGAAACGGCAATGTTTTTTTCAGATGGCTCTTGCTGACACTCCCACCCCCTCCCTCCCCCTTTAAGCTTTCCATGCAGCAGATCATTTTTATTTTGAGTACAGCTTCCCATCACCTTCTCCGTTAAAAATGGAAAAAATAAATCCTCCTTCCATCGTAAGAGTACATCTTAACCTCTCCCTGGGTGGAAAGCTGACCACTAATCCTGTGTTGTTCTGTACTTGTTGATTACTTATCAGTCTTCTCCTTACTTACTGCTCTGAATTTATAGGGCAGCCACATTACTGACGGCTTGGAAGCTTAGTTTGCTGATGAACGTGCCTTTGGGGAAGATAGTGTGAATGCTGAGCCCAGGAAAGGCTCTGAGTGTGTATGTGGGAGTTATGAGAAGGGAAATTAGTGAACGGGAAAACTAAGAATCTTAATGTAACTTTAATGTATTGCATAGTTTCTCTGTGTAAATGCCTGGCCATCTTTTCTGTATGGTGAATGCATAATTGTGAGTTTGGCATTTGAATAATTTTCCCCTCAAGGAAGCCCTAAAGGTTAAAAGCTTGAGGGGGATGGAAAATGTTTTTATTCTCTCTGATCTATTACTTAATGGTGTTTAAAGTGATACCACTCCACCAATATTAAATATCATGAGAACAAAATTTAGTATGTTCTTGAACTTGGGATTTTTTTTTACCATACATTCAGTAACTGTTAATAAGAAAGGGAAAAAAAGAGTTCAGTGCTGTCAACATATTTTTTGCTTTAGGGGTAAATTTTTGCACCTTTGCACCAAGGTGTTTGGAAAAATAAAGGAATTAAACACACTTAATGTCTTCTTCATCCATCAAAATGATATCTGAAATATGACGTGACCCGAATTCATCTTTAGTATAAATCTATGGAGTTTAGAAAGGAGAGTGAGTAAAGCAAATGGTAACATCTGCATACTTTTTCATACTCCAACTTATTTTTAACTCATTTCTCAGTTGAAATTAATAAAACTGGAAATACAAAAAAAAGGCTGGATTGGCTGTAAACTGTTCCGATTATTGTCATAAACACAGCCATAGTAGTTATGCACATTGATCTTCCAGAGAATTTTAGTATTGGAAGAGCAAGATCACATCTCAAACTTGAGTCAGGAGAAATGTCTTTCTAGCATGAAAACTGTTTGGTTTTGCATGAGTATACTTTCTTTTAGAGCTATGCAACCCGTAATGAAGTGTAATTCCTAGTTTGGAGGCTGGTACAAATCAAATTCCCATTTCATAAACACTTGTGGAAGTGAAAATCCAAAAACTGATTTTTCCCAATGCAAACATAAAAACTGCTGAAACCTCTACCTGAGAGAAGAGTTGTTTCTAAAGTTCTTATGTCATCGTCCTTGAGAGAAAGACAGAGATTTATTATCCCATACAAACTTTAACTTCTAGCTGTTGGTTGACATTTCTTTGAGATTCATCATAGATTTAGGAGCTGAATCAGTCTTTACTGAACACCATATAAGCTCTCTTTTCAAGTTACTATTCAGAATGAAAACTTTCACTTCTATGCACCTGGCTGCATTAACAACAAGGCAAACCTAATGAGAGGTGTTTAGCAGTCATGACTGCAAAAGGATTTCCTCTGACTGAAATTTCATTACGGGTGCAACTGTGCAGCTAACTTCAGACATGGAAACAACCCAAATGCTCTGGAAAGACCTGATTACTCTTGGTCTAGTCTGACATATTCCACTCACTCTCTCATTACAGCAGGCTCTCAGGCTGCAGTCCAAACCTAAGTAAGTGAGGTGGTTCTGCACTGCTAAAATAAGGCCATACACTGCCAGGCTCACAGCCTTTTCAGGATTAGTTTGAACTTCATTGCCCATTTAACCTTGAACCTGCAGTAACCCTGGATTTTGCTTGTAACTTGTTGATCTACACTACAAAATAAGAGCGACATCTTGTAGCATCTCCTCTGCCTGAGTTAATCACTCTGCCATTAAAAGTTGGAAGTTATTTTATTGTACAACACATGTAATTCCTTTTTTGCTCCTGAAAAATTACAGTGCTGCTATAGATGAACCTATGAGAATACCAGTAGAGCAAGCCCAAGTTTACAAAAAAAAAGCCCTACATGTGATAGCTAGACACAGGAACTCCACCAACATATTTGAGATCAATTTAATGTAGAAACATCTTTTTGGTTTTTTCTTCCCCATTTCTTTTCTTTTTTTCCCCTTCTTTTTCTTGAATAGTATGAAAGCACTTGATTTTTGTAAATTTAAATCTCATGAATTATGAACTGCAGTTGAACTCTCAGCGAGATGATTACTACAGTGATCATACTGGACAGGTACTGATAGAGGAATTGGTGGAAACTCCTGAGGGTATTCAATGGGCTGCCACACACCGCAATTAAAAACTCAGCTTTGGCTTATGCTGGTGGTTTTGTTTTGGCTTATGCTGGTGGTTTTGTTTTGTTTTGATTTTTTTCCCCCATTTATATCTGACTCTCAAGCTTTTATCTTGAGCAACTCTTCCCTGCTCCTGACCTGGATGCCTGTGGTAGTCCCTACACCTGATTTAGTTCATATTTCTGCTCTAGTATTGATATTTCTTCCACCTTTCTACTCTGACTTCTGTGCTGTCCTGTACCTGCATTGGTTCCTGCCCTTCCTGCCCTTACTCCTTCCCAGTTCCTGCCTATTTTCTTGTTTGTTTGGTTTGGGGTTTTTTTCTGGTTTTTTGGATCTAATCTTTACACCACAGAGCTGCCTTGACCCAGGCTTGAACACCAAGGAAATAAACTTTGGGCAGACCAAGTGCATATCCATATCTCTTTGATGACTTGCCAGAACAGGGAGTAGTGGATATGTTAGATGATTCTGTGTGGTCTCTGGTGACCTGTTTTATTTGAATGCAGTCTTACATTTCTCACATCCTAGGGAGCTTAAAAATGTCAGCAGTGCTGGAGGAAAATCATATGTTGTGATCTGAGGCAGCTGTAACTGTAAATGGAGTCAGCTCTGTTCCTGCATGTTAATCTCTTCCAGATATTACTGTCAAATCTGCAGAACAACAACATGCTGGAAGAAGTAAATGGTAGCTCGCAGACAAAAAAATTAAAACTCCTATAATCTAATAGTCCGTTCTGTGGAAGTGAATATGAATCCTGTAAAAAGGTGGATGATCTGCTCTGATTCCCATTCCTCCAGTGCTTGTGGCACTGCATGAGCAGAAGGGAAAGTGTACTGCTGCAGGTAGGCCTGAAGACAGCAGTATTGCAGGCCTCTTTAGAAGTACTAAATCTTCATAATAGCAAGTGCCTGAAGCTGTGTAGGCTATTAAGACCTCCCAAGCCACAAATTATGCTATGTACTGGCCACTTTCCAAAAGCATATGGAAAAGATGGAAGCACAAATTTGTTATCGTAAGAGTTGCAGAGAGCTCTGCTTCCATGTCCACTTCCTCTATTAGCGTGTGAACCCTCTGAGAGCCAAGGCAGGGAACTCAACCTCCAGTGCTCTAGCCTGCCTCAGAGGGTTTTCCGAAATTGTTTCAGCATGGGACTCTTCGTCAGAACTCCATCGCACCTAGGTGATAAGTATAAAGGGCCTGAATACAGTGCACCAAGAGAACCAAAAATAAAAACTGAGAGCTATGAGCAGTGCAGAATAAACTGTTAAAAAAAAAAAAGTAATATTCTCTCATCCATGTGCACATATAAAGAAAATGGCTAGGCACAGGGAACACAGTGGGGCAAGTATAGTGTGCAATCACTGTTAAACAGCAAACATTTTTATTTCTTCGGAGAGATCAAGCTAGACAGTGACTATTGGCATTCTGAAGCATAAATTTAGAAATCACTTGAATCAGACATTTAATTCATACATTCCTTAATTCAGTTTTTTAGACAACAGGAACCTGGATTGTTGTTTTTGTTAGAACTGCTGAAGTAAATTTGGGGAAAACAGATTAATGGAGATAATCCTCAGAACTCTTCCTCTTGCCCCCTTTGTCAAGGGGATTATATGGCTCATGGCTTTAATGAGATAATCCTAATTGTTCAGATTTCTTTGTTGAGCTGATATTCAGCCTAAATGGCCTTTCAATTCCAATTATGGATATTAATATGGCAGTTAAAGGTCAGAAAGTGCTCCAGGCTAGTGCTTTGTCTATCTTACACAGTAACAACCAAAAAATTTCTGTGCCAATTGCAATGAGAGGTGTTGAGACAATGGCTAAAGGTCACAAGAAATGCTTCTATAGAACAAATTGAGTCAGAAAGGCAAGCAGCTATAAATAAAGCTTAGTAATGTTTGTATCCATTTAGTTTAAGTGATACGACTGCTAAGTTGGGACATTTTGAATCATGTTAAGTCCTCTTAAATAAACATTTTTTACTCAGATTTAAAGGGAACAGATTGATCTGCTCTCCTCCTTTGAATTACAACTTCTATGCAACTGGAAGTTACTCCATCCACTTCTCCAACTACTTCTATCACTAATTGCATAAGCAAATCCTTCTGTTGCTGCATGCCCAAAAGGACAGTGGGCTGTCACCTATTTTGGTTTTTAATCTTGGAAAATTGAATATAGAGTGGGAAATAGATTGCAGAGAGAGGTGTTTCCCTTTATTTTTTTAACGTGCATTGATATTTTAAGTGTACAGTCCTTTCCCATACAATTGCACTTAGGTTGGGTTAGTGATTGGATAGTATCTTCACACATGTCTCATTAGCTGAAATCCTATTTGCTTTTTTCAGAGCCAAAAAAAAGGACTGTGTGTGCTTCTGTTGATAGGTGGTCATACTCATGAAGTGTGATGTGATTGATAGGTCTGGTGATACCTTTACAACATCTACTTCAACCTGTTTTGGAGTTGCTGTTTTGTGAAGTCTCTTGGGACTACAGTCTGCCACTGTCTTCACACTGGGAAGAAATTTGTTTGCCAGACAAAAGTTTTAGTTTACTGTTGTCTCTTTTTTGCAGTTACACAGGAAAAGTAGTAAGAATATAATCCTCATTAGTAAGCGCAAAGTATCCCTTTCTTGGAGTCTACTGCTCATAGTGCATACAGTTGAAAGGTGTGTTCCCAGTCTCTACTTGTTAAACCAATATGCCCTTGTCCTATTTTAACACCTATACCAATTTTAGGAGTTGGAGGACAGTGCTAACAGCTCTGAGAGTATTGTGATATGAGGCCCAGGGGCAGCAGTGCCATCATCCATGGATATCATACAGTTGAAATAGAAGTGACAGGATCTCCACGTCTGAGTTAGCAAAATGCTGATTAAACAATTCCAACTCCCTTATCCCTCTTGTAACTTCCCATTTCACAGCCAGTTAACTCCAGCAACTCTTTGGCTGTGGAGAGGATCTGTTCTCAAATGCAAAGGACAATTTTTTTAATATCCAGGCTTTTATGCAACTTGTGGCTTTCAGGAGGCAATGTAGTACTTCTGCAGCAAGTGAAACTAGAAACAAAGTCTTCCTGATGTGAGGCAGTTAAGCACAGTTTGAAAGGCTTCATAAACTTTGGGTGCTGATTTAGTAACTTGAGTTTGTACTCAAACTGCCCAAGAGGGGAGGAGGAGGCAGGAACACCCCCAAAATGCCCTCAAGATTAATTTTACCTCTCTATAAAATCTGTGTTTTCTCAACCAGTGCAATTTTACAAAGTAGGAACAATTTTGTCTGGAGTAAAGATATTGACAGAGATTAGATCGATGCCATCTACACTGTCTTAAATTATAACACATTAGTCATTATCTGTCTCAGTTTCAGTACTTTCATTCTCAGGAGTTCTTCCGAATCACCTAAAGGCGAAGAGGTAAAAAAGAACTGCACTTCAAAATCATATATATTTTCTAAATTTAAATCACTATTTCATCCTTTTTCCTATGAGGATGATCTTAAAGCTGTCTTCTAATCACCGATTCTTCTAATTTGAAATATGCTTTTGTATACATGGAACTAATTTCACGTAGCCATTTGCAGCATCATAAGGACATCCAGGAAAGATTTTTCCTTTGGTTTTCCCCTCTCATAGATACAAATATAGGTCATTAGAAAACTCTAACAAAGGCACCTTTTATTTTATGACTCAGTAGTACAAAAGATGTAGTAGTGCTGTCTGAAGGTTTAACTTTTATGAAAACTGATACACTAATTTAAGACTACTTAATGCTGGTAATTAAAAACCTGGGGGAAGAAGGGAACAGTTTTGTATTTTGTGGAGGTTTAAGTCTGTGCTCCCTTTAGAATGGAAATTTTAAAAAATATTATTTTCTCATTAAATTTGCATTTTTAATACAATCCTGAAAATTAGCAGCCAGTGCTTTCAGATTTGGTTGCAATGTAATCTATGTTCTATCATGATTGTCAGAATACCTTGATTATAATTCTATATCTAATAGGTTTCTCAAAAAGCTACTGCTTTTCCATTTCTACTGTCCTATTGATTGTTTATTAGAGGATTCTGGATTATAAACCAGAGATCCGCAACAAGAAGTTCAACTTTTCAGATTCAGATTTGAGGTTGTATCTAGGTGGTTTTCACTTTTATGTTTGGTGTGCTAATGCCCCATTTTTAATCTCCTCTTTTCTAAAAAACACAAAAAACCCCAAAGAAATTGTCTCTTATAAAAATAAGTGTTTTTTATGGAGTGTTTCTATTTGTGGACACTGATATTGTAAGGGACCAGTTATGTCAACTGAATGCTCACAAGGCCATGAGGCCTGCTGGGTTTCATACCATAGTGCTGAAGGAGCCTGAAGATGTTATTCAGGATGCCTCTCTATTATCTGCCAAAGATCTTGGGAGCCCGGAGAAGTCCCTGGCTACTGGAACCTAGCCAGTGCTATTCCAGTTTATAAGGACTTGAGAGAAGCTCCAAGGAACTACAGACCCATTAGTCTAACTTCAGTACCTGAAAAAATTATGGAAGAGATAATGTTGTGTGCTATTTAAAGGCATTTAAAGGATAATGCAGTCATCAGGCTGAGTCAATACATGTTCACAAATGGAAAATCCTGTGGATGAAAGCCTTGTGGATGAAAGGAAGGTGGTGGATGTAGTTTTTCCTGTGTTTTAGTACAACTTTTGATACTGTCCTTCCCAGCGTTCTTCTGGACAAGCTGCCCAACTCTGAGATGAGCAGGTACCTGGTACACTAGGTGAAGAATGATGAATGGTCTGAAGGGCAGGACTCAAAGTGTGTTAGTAAATGGGGCTACATATTGCTAGTGACCAGTGCTGTTCCTCAGGGCTCAATTCTAGGGCCAGTTTTGCTCAATATTTTTATCAGTTATCTGGATGCAGGAGTTGAATGCAGAGTTAGTAAATTTGTTGATGATACTAAACTGGGAGGTGCTGCTGACTCTGTTGAGGAACAAGAGGCCTTGCAGAGGGAACTGAATAGATTGGGCAGTTGGACAATCAGTGATGGAATGAAACATAATAAGAACAAATACTGGATTCTACACCTGGAGTGAAATAATGCTGGACATGACTCTAAGCTAGAGAGGAGTGGCTGCAGAGCAGCCCTGCAGAAAGCGGTCTGGACACGTGTCACGTGTGAGAGGAATGCACCTCATCCAAAAGGAGAGAAGTAGCAATATGTTTTATTGAGGTAAATTAATAATTTTCCAGAGTTCAAAGAATTGGATGGCATTTAACAAAGTTTAACAAGGCTGTACCAAGGTTCAATAAGATTGATGGTAAGGCTCGTCTTATAAAGTACTGCATGGAAGAAAAATTCCACAGGAAAATTGAGTTGGAATTGAGTTAAAAAGATTCACATAGAGACCATAGATTCAAAAGGATAAGAAGGACCCCCCCATTAAGTCATGGGGCTCAGAGTGGACACTCTTGCTTTCTAAATTCCTGATGGAGCTCAGGTGCTAGGTCTAATCTTACTCTCAGACTTGGACAACAGTTTATGTCTAATGGAATTATCTATACAAAGGGTGTAATAATTAATATTGAGTAGCTACCTGGATTAGTATTAATTCAACATGCTGTCAGTCACTTATAGAGGATCTGTTGTAAGTAAGGGATCTGTCTGCCTCGGCAAGAAAGCATCTCTTAGTCCCAGATAAGAAATCTCAACCCTTGAGAGGTGTTCTGACTCAAGGGGAGAGTTACCTGGTGTGCAATCTGGCTGCGGTTCAGGGAAGGCTCAAATGGGGTTCATCCTGATGGTAATATTTATAGACTGAAGTAGCTGGCTGCCAGTCAATAATATAGACAAGATAGATGTCTTCATTTTAGCTCTGGTATCTTGTTCTGTATGTTGGTTATCTTTTATTTCTGGACTTCAAAACCTCCTTTTAAAATATTTTTTTGAGGTACCTCCACTCCCTTGTACATGAATCAGGACCTTTCCAGCTCGCAGGTTCACCACAGGATATGAGCATTGCTTCTCCTTTAGCATTTTGCTTTTTTGGCTTGTTGGAGACTGGGATGTGTTCCAGAGAGCAGTGAAGAGTGTGGAAGTTCATGAAAGGGCTGGAAAATTAAGGCTGTCAGAAAGGAAAAATCGAGGTAATTTGTCATAAGTGGAAAAGTGCAGCATTGTATTTAATCTCAGGACATCGTTCATTGTACAACTTGCAAGTGGTATGTGAACTGGCTGGAGAAATACTAGAGTGGAGAATCCCATTCATCTGACATGAGATCAAAAGAAATTATATCTTACACGTATTTGAAAATGAAGAAACACACATGAAGAGACTTGTTAGTAAAGGCCTGCCTCTTTACTCCCTGTTTCTCAACTGTACTTGGCTAAAGTATAGACCAAAACTTACACCTGATGCACAGATGAAGTTCACTCTGCTTTTTAATATTCTTGTATTTTATAGTTGGAAATATTGTCTCTCACATTGGAAGATTTAGTAGGTTTGGTGCTTGTGTATGTATAATAGAAGATTCTTCACAGATCTCGGTCCTGGTCTTATATTTTAATGTCAGTATTTTAGAGACTAGGATTTAAGTGCAATCCTTTTGATTGCAAAGCATCTCTCTCTGTTGGTAGAGTCAGTCATGGTACAAATACCTCCTGTGCATTTAGAGAGTAATATTTCGAAATCTCTACTAATTCCATCTATTCCATCTACTAATGGAATATTTCTTTATCACTTTATACATTTAGCCATTAAATGGAGCAATAAAATTACAGGCTTATTCTTGGAACCTATTAAGCCATTGTACTATCTGTGTAAGCAGAGATGGGTGAGTACTGAGATAACATTTCTTAGTACATCAAAAATATTTATGCTATCTGTTCTTATTCTACTGAGCTCATGTGGTATCTGTTTGAATAACACATTCAGTGTGATTATATATTTATTTGAGGTGCCACTGATGGTGGTAGAAGTCTTCCCAAAGAAGTAATGTGTACATTTGAGCACCTGTGAAGTGTTGACTTGTGGGTTAACCTCTGTAAGGGTGCGGGTTTCCTTTGACCTCTGTACACACTATGCAACAAAATACAATAAGATCCTTTAAATAATGGATATACAAATGTCCTCTTACCCAGAAGTTCAGACTTTCATTGGATATTTTTCTCCATTTCACCTAGGATTGACTTTATTATATGAAGCTTCCATAGACTTGCAATAGCAACTGTATTGTTTTGATTTTGTTCCAATACAGATGCCATCATTAGAAAAAGTATTTGAATGTGACAGTAAAAATTGAAAATATAAAAGTACAATTTGCATTTGGAAATAGCATATTGACTTAGTTACTGTAGAATCAGGCAAATCTTTGTAATTTAAGTCCACAGTAAAAAAAAAAAGGTAGCATCACAGTGCAACTACTATGAAAAGAAAAATTACTATGCAAAAATTGCCTTGTAATCCTGGAAAGTAAGTAAAGTTTGCCTTCACCATTTGTTGAGATTCCATTTTGAAAGATGGGATGCTTTATGTTGCAATTTTTCTCTTGTAATTCCCACTTAGAATAAAATATAAACCATGTCAGTCTTTAAAAGCAAAACCAAAAAAACTTTAAAGTCTGATGATTATATTCTTTATTAAATTACTTTTTGTCAGTGATGCTGTCCATTTACATATAGAAGATACAAAATTATATGGTGAGTATGAACTAATTGATTGTTCCCAAAATGAAAATGTCCTTCATTTGAAAGTCATATGTGGCAGTTGCTCTGGTTTTAAAGCTGCCTTGGCATATAAGAAAGAAGGAACAATCAATCAAACAAGCTGAGTGCAACAGCTCCTTGTTAAATGGGACATTTTTCTCTGTGACATCCAAAGTTTGCTGTGCTCCAGAGTAGAAGTATATGATAGTAGTACATAACATGATGTTAAACCTAAGAATTTTAATACTTTTAAATTGTGACAGCAAGGAGAGTTATTCAGGTCTTTATGTGTGTCGTCCCCCCCATCCCCTCTCCCTTGTGATTGTCCTCTGATGGGCAATATGACTTCTCTTAAGATAAGAATTAGAAGTGGGAGCTCTCCTAAGATAAGATGACCAGGTGGGAAGCTCTCTGGATGATCACAGGATTGATTCATTCCAGAGATGGGAGAGCTGTGATGATTGCAATTGACTTTGGTACACATTGGCCTGCAAAAGGGCATAAAATGCTGCTAGAGACTGGGCCAACTGGGCCAACTAATCTCCCAAGGTTGCAGGCAGCTTTTGGATGGATCCTCTCCCTTTTCCCCCCTCCCCCTTCCCCCCAGCAGCGATGCCTGCAGGGAACCTCCAGCCCAAAGACAGGGAACACTCACTTTCACACAGGGGAGTAAAAGCCTAAGGTTGGTCATATACAGAGATAAACTCCTAAAGTATCTCTCTAGGTGCTCTGTTGCTTTGAAACTGTGCATTCTGCAAGGCCAAAGACTATAAACCTGTATGTTTCTAGCTGAATCTGATTATATAATGGCCAGTCTTCGCGAGCGAAGATTTGGGAAAGGTCATTAACCCTTCGAGCCTGCGCAGTGGATTTTTTAGGTGAGACACAGCGTGCGCTGAACTGAGCCCACCCTTTAATCCTGAGGTTCATCTGCCGGGGCCAAGCACGCTTGGACAGTGGCAGTGAGGGTCTCAGGACGTAGGTTTGTTTAGAGTGACCTTCTCTTAGATGGATTACCTCACAGGGCTAACGAGCTCCATCTGCCCGGGGGGCCGGGAATCGAACCCGGGTCGCAGCAGTGAGAGTCCTGCACCCTAACCACTAGACCACCAGAGGCCCCTAAACCTGATTATACTGTAATCCTTTAAACATGCTATGTTATATACTGCATTGGCAATATTTAGGTACTGTATTAGAAATAAACCAAACCATAAACATCCACATAATCAGGGTCATATTTTTCACGCCTGACTGACAGTCTTCTCTCTACTTCTCTGCTATGTAAGTCACAGAAATTTCCTTATTGTCTCAAAGTATGCTCTCTATTTGTGGTTTTGTTTGTTTGAAATTAGAGCATAATATGAGGATAGTGACCTGTGTCTGTAAGGTATGTTTCTTTTGGTCAACCTCTCTTGTTTTCAGCATCCTAAACCCCTGACACAACTTGCACAGAGACTAACGGAAGGCAAGTCATGCACAATCTTATTGCTTTTCACAGAAGTGTACCATGTAAACACGGGATTTAATTTTGTGCTTTTCCAGAGTCAACTTCAGAACTCACTTCTTGACAGACCTGCTTCACAGGGCAAATGCTGATGGACAGTATCATAGAAATGGCAAGAAAGTGATTTAGTTTCCAGGGCAATCTAAGTGAATTGGTTGGGGAGAAACTTAAAAATAAAAGTGAAATTCTGTCTAATAGTACATCAGGTATTAAAGTTCTATGTAATTTGGGAACGCGTGAGTTGTGATAATTTCCTATACAAAACCAGAAGACATGCCTTTGAAGACTGACAAACTTGCACATATGCTGTCTGTACATACAGGTTTCCAGCAACAGCTCAAGAAAAAATAGATAGTCAGGATTCATATAGGTTAATTTTTTTTTCTGCAGTGAGAACTATCTGTTATTCCAAGTACTTGAGATATTTCAGTGCTACAAAATAAAACTGTTAAGATTTTAAGTTGTTTTTCAATGAGTTTTTTGATAGTTTAAGTTCAATATGTTGTTCAGTTCCCCTTTGGGAAATACAAGGATTCTTTTCAACCTGGAAAATACATCTAAAAAAAAAATAAATCTGTCTTTTAGAAATTATATTCCTACACACAACCAGGTATTGTTCTGAAGTTCTTTATGTACAAATGTATATAAAGGTATCTGCCAAAAAAGGTCCTTAAATGTGGGTTAAGCTATTTATGTGGAGATTTCATATAGATGACCTAACATCATAAATAGTGTCAAAGAGAGGCTACATGATCTAATGAAAAACCAGTGGAATAGCAATCAGGAAAGATGGGTTCTAGCTTTGCCTCTTGCACTGACTCGTCCTTGAGGAACTGAACTTTATTAATCTTCTGTCTTTCTTCTCCATTTTGTCTGTCCAGCCGATTTATTCCCTTTCACTAGGTATTATGTACTTGAAAAGCATTCAGCCCAATGGGTCTCCAATCTTGACAGGATCTTGCTGCTGTAGTGCCAATAATTGTCACTGATATAGTGGAGAATGGGGAATTTTCACAGAAGTGAGTACTTTGTAGCTATAGTTCCGTGGATGCAGTAGGCAGTCTTTGAAATGAATAGTTCTTTATTCCCTTACAGTGCCTTGTAAATCATAGTACACTTCCAGTCCCCTGATTACTCTACCCTCTGAAGCACTGTACTCAGCATCTTAATTGAAAAAAAGCAAAGCAAAACTGTGTGATAGAGGACTACACATCAGTCAACTTCCTTATTTTTGCTCATGTGATAATCAAGCTCTGGATTAACCACAACTCTTTACAGTCAAATGGCCTTTCCATAGGTTCCATGAATCTCAATGGGCTTTTTCAAGATCAAATTAAGATGAGTTTTACATAGCATAAAGCAAATTACACTTATTAACTTTTTGTCCTTGTAACTACTTTCATGTAACTACTTCGACTCAATTTTATATAGAGAGGAGTAAAATCTCTAAAAATTTAAGCAATTCTGTAGCTTAACTTGAAAATATTTCTGGGTTTTGGAGATTTTTATTTTTTTGTGTGTGTGGGATGTTCATTCAGCCAATGAAGTCTTATTATTTTGGACAGGTTTAGTTATAACTTGTGCTTGATAGGATATAAAGGATCTGCCATATTGCTTTTTCTGTCCAGGGTTTTCCCTCTGCCTCCAAACAGAAAAATACTTTTTCACTAGTAAAGTGTTATAGATACAGTGACAGCACACAGCAGGAACTAAGGAACTGAAGTGGTTTGCTTGAGGAAAAATAGGCAGGAAATAAACAGACTCAAGGATGAGGTAAATTAATTCTCCCAGTGTTCGAATAATTACGGAAATTTCACTCTGACATAATGTTCACAACTTTAACATCATCACCTCACCATTTTGTCTAGGTTTCCCACATTCAAGAAGACAAAAAGCTGGAATAAAAAGGCAGTACATGTACCTACTTTAGTTGCAGAAGCTTAAGCAGTCCTGACTGTGCTGTCAAAATTGAGTGACTCCCTTCCTCTACCCTCACTGCTCTGTTACAAAAATCTTCTTGTCTAAGAATAGAGCTCAGAAGAAAATGAAAGTGCTCAGAACTCAAAAGGGAAAGATAGAGCAAAAGAATACACAGCTGTAAATAAAACATACCCAGTAATGAAAATGCATGTGCCATATGTGGCACTGAATAGAATGTCCTGCTGCAAGTCTTTGCTATGTGTAAAGATCTTTCCTTTTTTTTCCTCCAACCCCTTCACTATTTCTGCTAGAGGCAAAAGTCTTGGTGGCACATGTTCAGCAGGAGCAACCTCAGGTGTCCATTTTTAAGTACAAATGAATTGTTTGGGCTTGGAGTCTTAAGCTTAAACTTTTGTCTTTAGAAAGTACAGAAAGTTTTGGATTTTTTTGCTATGTTTGTTTTTGACACTGAACTGAAGAATAAATGCTAGTCTTTCTGGGACACCTTATTTAATGAGCAATTAGAGCTGACAAAGTGTAGTATTTGTTTTACATGATGATCTTATTTGACTGTGTGCATCTTACTGACCTCCAGTGTCTGAGCAGTCGTGAGTTCACAGTCTTAATTTACGTTCACAGCAATCTGTTTTGGAGAGGAGGAAGTAAATAGCTAATACTATTTCTGTTTCATAAGGAGGCACCTAGACACAGGGATTAAAGTTTTAAGGAGGTGTTAAGGCTCCAAGCCAGAGAAAAATGACGGAATTTTCAAAACTTCTCACAGATATCTACAGACTTCTTAAAATCCAATCCTAAATATTTTTGCCTGAGATTTTGGGGCAAAATAGCAAACTTAATCAGATTCATCTTCAAGTATATAAGAAAATTGAAATTACAAAACTTCTTGTTATACTAGGTAACAGACATTGGATTAAAAATTTGTTAGGCTACTGACCTGGTCAAAAAATCACTTTTGATGAAAGTGCATGTGTGAAAATATTAGAGGAATATTTTTGAAGATGTTCAGAAGTTCTTAACCTAGGAGAAAATAAGCAGTGCTGGTATATTTTCTGGTCTCTGCAGGGATAAATAACTAAATGCATCTACCTTATGTATAGACTAAAAAAAAAAAGGTGAATAAATATGAAAAAAGATATCTTTCTTTACCTACAAGGGGAAAAATTCTGGGAAAGAGAGTTGTTGTTCACTGTACTGTTTATTTTGTTTTCCTTGACAGATTAAGTGTGTTCTGCCATTGCTTTGCTTTGCTTCAGCATTAGTCCCTTTGGAAAATGTTACTGTGTCTACTTAGAGCAACAGTTTTAGTTGGCAAACATAAAATAATGAAGTATATTTAGGTGTGATCATTTTGAATGGCAGTTCCTATACAGTTTTGAAATCGCTGAAAGGAACTCAGTGAATGTTCTCTTTGTACTACAGACACTTCTTTTTTTCAGCAGGAGGGTATAATTTACAGAGTGAATATCATCCTGGGTTAAAACTGTTACTTTTTGATACACTCTTTAGAGTATTTGACAAAAGCTTGGTGGTATACACTTGAAATCCTGATTGCATATAAAAACTTGACTTAAGGAAGCAGAAGAAACCACAATCTTTCTGGTCTGTGACATGACATGAGCAAGAGGATAAAACCCCACGCAAAATTAAAAGGCTACTAGCACCAGACTGGTGGGACAGCAATACCTATTACTGATTGTTGTTATAAAGATGAATTCTCTGTAGAATTTTCTTAAGGAACCTGAGTGGTTACTCCTACAGTGTCAGAAAATAAATACATGATAAGCATGATCAATGCACGCTTTACTTAATGTGTTATCATAGAATCATCAAAGAATGATTTGGGTTGGAAGGCACTTTAAAGATTACCTAGTTCCAAACCCCCTGACATGGGCAGGGACATCTTTCACTGGACAGCTTACTTCATCCAGCTGGCCTTACAAGTGTTTGCTGCATAAGTAGGAACATTACTTGTCATTGAGTTCATGGTTGGCTGGGCAAAGAAAACAATGGAACATATTGGAAAGTTTTTCTTGAACCAGTGTGAACTGGCTGCTGGTATTTGGCTTAGCCTCAAGTTAAATGATGGTGGTCAGCAGGAACTCATCCACTGAACAAAAGGGCTCTGCCCGCTTTGCTGTTAAATTAATTTCTGACTAACCTATGCATCAATTTTCAGTAAGAATGAAATCACACAATATTTATTAAAAGTACACAGTAATCTGGCAGATTTTGTGTGTTTCAAATGGGTTTTTTTGTAATGTCGAGTTATTATCTGGTAAGTTACAAAGATGCTGGGAAGGGAGAACTTTACTGGAATTTACTTTTTTAAAACCTATTCTTGGAGCCAATTTCTTAGGTGCTAATTTCCTAGGTGCATCAGTCAACACTAGATAAGGGTAATTGCTGTCAATATTGGATTTTCTCTACCATGGAAGAGATCCAGACTTTTTTCCTGGAAAGGCAGCTCCTTGCCTGCCTCATAAAGTTAAGTCAGCAAACAGAAGTGTTCTCTCCAGCTCTTCTTGCTTCAACTTTTAAAGCATAAAAACCTTGATTTTCCTGCCATTTTTATCTTGTTTCTCCTTTTTACTCATTAGCAGGTGATTTTGTCTTGGTAACAATACAAAACTGATGAAGTATGGCACACCTTTACTGGCTAGAATGGCAATTATAGAGCAAAAAAGTCCAAATGTCTAAGTATAAGACTGCCCTGGTAATGACTACAATTTCTTAGTGTAATTCTTCTTCCAAAAGGTTTGGAAAAAAAGACAAATTAAATGCTGGCTGTCAAACATTATTTTATGATCCTCTGCTTCAGGTCATATTACTTCTATGAATCTTCCACAACAGTTAGAGGCAAGTGTTTGCCACCCAAAAGGTGAACTACTGATCAACCCACTGCGGTGTTACTATTGCCACTTCAGAGTCTCAGTTCTGCTGCTGCTCTATCCATTCATCACCAGCAATATTATGTGGATTAGACTGTGGATCCTGGTGGCTATTCATTATTTTTCTGCACTCAGCCAACAAGGACTGCAGTATTTTGTGTTTTCCATAAGAACAGCTTTGTATGGGGTAAATGGCAAGCTCTACCACATTACCCACACAACTCTGCGCAACTCCGTATATTTTTCCATTGAGGTTCTTAAGCAGTGCTAAAATTCAGTCTTTATGCATGTAAAGCTCTCCATTTGGTTAGTGAGATGCCTAATTGAATCTGGAAGTTTTGGTTGCAATTTTAAAATAAAGATTCTACAGAAATCCTGCTAGGGTATGCAGTGCTTTGCTGATCATAGTGCTTGTTTATGTGCAGAATAAAGAAATCTCCCCTTTGTCTGTAATAAAAGCACCCTGATTCAACGAGTTCTGAATAGGTAACACATAATAATAAATCTTATATAGCGGAAGAGTAGATTTTTATGGAAGATAAACACTGAAACAGAGGGCAGGAGTATAACACAATTTATATAAAGTCGCACCTCTTTCAGGGCTTGACTATGCTCCTCTCTATTTGTTCAGCTCCCCCAAAATATGACACCTATTAATCACAAATATGGGCTCCAAGCCAAAAATCCCCTATAAAACTTGCCTTCTTCCATAACTGCAAACTTGAAGTCAGTACGCAGTGATAATATTTCTCTGTGTCAATACAACAAACACAACCAAACAGTGAGATGAATCATGCAAGGTACTAGTCTTCTCACCTTAAACTTGCACAGCACAGTGGTGCTTTACCCAAATCCCTTGATTGAAGTACTTGCCTGCTTACAGTTATGCCTTGCTTGCAGATTTTGCTGGGCTGGAACATTCAGTGTGATCTTTAAGATTACACGATCCAGAAACAGTGAATCAGTTATTAAAATACCAGAAATTTCAAAACAATATATGTGTCATTGTTCCTAGAGTGTGTGTTTTTGCGAATCTCATACCAAATAAGGAGAGATACAGGAAAGTAAAGGAAATAATGCATGGTCATGAGTATCTTTTCTCTTAAAGTTTCATTTCATATAAAAACCTGACTGCTAAAATGAAAGGTTTTTTTTTTACAGTTCATACAATTTTGTAAAATTATGATCAATTTCAAGTAAGAAATACTAATATAAATGGAATCTGTGGAAGAAGGCAAGAGGTTTTTGGGGGTTTTTTAGTGCAAAATAATTCTTCCCTTAAACAGTTTTTTGAAAACCATTCCCTTTCCCCTGAAATGATAACGGGTTTAAAATCTATTATTATAAAATCTGTATATTTCTGTTGTACATCTGGATGTGACAGATGGAATCTCTTTTACTTGTCCATACATAGCAGATTGTGGAAATTTTACTGTGTTTTGCTAAATAAGTCAAGAATTGCACATTTTGAAACAAAGGTGGTATAGCTAGACGGTCTGTAAGGGTTTGTCTTTGCTACTGAAGAAAAGAGAATCCTAGAGTTCTTGCTATCTTTGAGACTGCATGCTCAGACTTACTGGTACAGACACCTGGAACAGACACCTTCTAGAGTAGATTAGTTTATTTACACCACAGTGAATTTGTGCAGCTGTCTCTAAATCTGAATTTTGAGAGCGTGTGTGAGGGGAGGTAGGGGTGAGGCAGGGAGGGACATTTCCAGTTCAAAGTGTCCTGAATGGTTATAAGATTGTGTTGCAACTTACCACAGTGATATTTTTTTTACCATGAAATTGCAAGTATGCATTGTATGAGGTCTGTAAAGCCTTTTGAGGTACTGTTAGAGGACAGTGAAGTGCCAAAACTGATGTACGGCTGTCCATATTACCTTTTGGTAATAATTTCAGGAGTTCCCAGGTTGTGCCTGTAGAGTACATGTTCTGGAGAGAGTTAGTTGAGATAGTTGAAAACACAACAGTCAAGTAACTTAGTTAATCAGGAAGACAATAACTGAGTTAATTTAATTTGTTTTTTTTAAGCAGATCTGATGTACCCTGTGAGACACTGAGTGCAGACAGCTCATGGTAAAAGCAGAGATTATGAGATATAAGAACTAAAATCTGAGTCAAATTTCACAGGAAATGGAAAGATGATATTGTTCCTAAGGTCTCAGAGAGGATTTTGTAGAGTTTGTTGCATTCAGGAAGCCACTAAAATGTTGGTGATTGAGAAAAAGTGTAAGGAAAGCAGGAAATACTGGGCTAATGCAGTAGGCAGGAAGGAGATGATGACATACTCCATTTTCTCTCACTTAAACTGTGGGGTTTTTTTAATTACAAATTAAAAAAAAATAATTTCTATTTATGGAATAACAAAACCTAATTTGCAAGATGTGAAGCTGCGATAGTTGACCCCAGCCAGCAGATAAAGCACCCACATAGTCACTCGTTTACTGCCCCCCACCACACCCTGAAGGGGTGGGGAAGAGGATAAAAAGAGCAAAAGTGAGAAAAGTTCTTGGTCAAGCTAAAGACAGTTCAATAAGTGTCGGAAAGGAAAAAAACCCCAAAGTGATGCAAAGGCAGTCATTCACCACATCACACAAGCAGACAGATGCCCCCACCATTCACCAAACAACAGCCACCTGGAAAGGCAACCTACACACACCCCATTTTGATTATTGCTGAGGATGTTATCTGGAATAGAATATTTCTCTGGTCAGTTTGGGTCAGCTGTCCCAGCTGTTTCCCCTCCCCATTTCTTTCCCATCTCCAGCCTAGTCTGTGCAAGGGGGACAGAGTGAGAAACAGAACGCGATACTGTTCAAGCATGACTAAGCATGTGTAATCACTGGTTTAGTCACAGGTCCAGAACACAGCACCGTACAAGCTGCTGTGAAGAAAGTTAGCTCCATACCAGACAGACTCAGTATGAAAGCAATGTTGCTAAAGCCTGGCTTTGACAAGCTCCTTCAGACACACCAGTAATGATTAGTAATAGCAATGTTCAGTCTAAAATGATGAGTCTGAAGTCTCAATACATATTTTCAATATTAAAACGTGCTGCTAGGTCTATGCCAGAACACGATCTGATTGAAGTGGCAGACTCCTTTTTGCCTCAATGGGAGCATGTTCAGATACTCTGTAGGCAATAATGAGAATGATGAAAAAGATCAACAATTTGTTGTAACT
This sequence comes from Lepidothrix coronata, assembly GCF_001604755.1. NCBI lineage: Eukaryota > Metazoa > Chordata > Aves > Passeriformes > Pipridae > Lepidothrix > Lepidothrix coronata. Next base: position 8,586,018 of record NW_016690183.1, read on the forward strand.
GCATATAACTGTGAGGAACAAATAAATCAAACAGGCACTTAAACAATCTGTGGTTTTGTTTTGGTTTTTTTCCCCAAAAAAAGTAATTGGGAAACTGACAGTTATGAATCTATCTTTCTTTTCATTCCAATTAATAGTCTTGCCTGTAGCTTTATGGAGAACATTTACAAAACATGAAAATTATGAAAAAAAGTATCTAAAATATCAGGTTATTCTGTCATAAGTTATCAGGTTATTCTCATTGAGGGTACAATAATATATAAACAAAAATCTGGTGGAAGGATCATATTCTGTTTGTACTTTCATATTATAGATACAGAGTAAAATGGCTTCAGAATAGAAATTATGGCGTGTGAGGTTTTTCAAAGCTGATCGTGACTTCTAGATACACAGTGTCACTCAGAACTAAGGAGAAAAACATACCTAAGATGCTTATTTAGCTTTGAAAACTTAAACATTCATGCTTAAATTGACACAAGAGTAAAAACAACAAGGGCTGTGACAACAGTTGTTTCCTCCTTTTGCATCCTCTGTTTTGTCTCTTGAAATTAAGTAGCACATGTCCCTACTCTTCTACTGTTTGTGGAATATTTTACATGTTTGTTTTCAAATTAAAAAAAAAAAAGTCTGAAAAGTGCTGAAGTTACTGAGTGCCAGACTCGAGCAGTTGTTTAGACTGTCCTCTCCTCAGCACTGCAATGTCAATCATTTAGACTTCAGAAGTGAAGTCTAACTTGGGTAAAATTCTTTGAGAGGATCCAAGGTGTCTTATGCTACCTTGGAAAAGCTGACTGAAAGTGTAATTTGGAGTATTCATTGTGAAGATGGAAAGTATGTTCTCTTTCTCCCCAGCACTTTTTCTCAACATACCTGTTAGGTACTACTGAGAGTATTTGTTTACTTGAGCAGGTTACATGAAGGGGAACATATTTCTTTTGCTGATTGCTCTTATTTCTCCTGCAGTAGGATTGTTCAAAGTAGTTATTAACTCCAATGTTTTTCTGTGTCCTCCTACAAGCAAGTCCACATACTTACTCTGCTTGAAATTTAGACTGAATGTTTTTCTTCACCTCAGTTCACTACATTATGAGACTTTGATGCTGCACCTTAATGAGAAAATAAATAGAAGCCTAGTTTTCACTGCTTTAGAATTAGCAGATGGAAAATTTATCTACTGTGTGTTCTACTTTAGTAGTAACTTGATAAATAAGTTTTGCTTATCCTCTGTGGTAGAAAGTATTAAAACCTGCTGATGCAATACATTAGAGACATCATAATATAGTCCTTCTTTTGGGGAAATTTGTCTGGGATTCATGATATTTCTAGGAAGCTAAATTGGTGGTTATTTTACAGCACAAAAAAAAAGAGAGATCTCAGGCTCCTTTGAAGCCAGTATATTGTCAAGAAATTTGTAGTGATTTGGATACGTTTTGTGTGTTATGATTTAGCTGCTGAATGTACTTACTATGTCTTTTTGTAAAAAATATCAAGTAAAGAATTTTGTGCTTTTAGATTAGGGATGTTATTTTATGTTATCTGTGATTTTATCCTTACAACAGCTAGTGTGAAGAAGCACTTTCAGAAGCAGAAAGCTCTATACCAGAAATCATAAGTAAAACCAAAACTACTTTGTTAAGTGTGCAGAACTTAGTCAAATTTAGACCATGTGTTTGCTGAGTTGCAGGGATTTCTCACACAGTTAAATAGATGTGATTGTACGACAGGAGGCAATGGAGGGGTTTGCATGTGGGCGAACAGGCAGTCTGTATCTCCTGTGATCTTGAAGTGTGGGTGGTTTGAGGAGGAGAGATTTGTCTCTCACGATCCATCCTTTAGTGAATGGAGGAGGGTGCTATGTAAAATGCCATCATGGTTATGCCAGCAACACTGCATGTAGTAACACTTACTGCAGCCCTAAAGCTCAGTCATGTCTGAATTTTGGCAGTGTTGGTTTGCTGGGATCTGGCTGTCCAAGACATTGCTCTAACATCTAGCTAGGTTATTGAGGCATCTCCCATACCTCATCTATTTTTTCAAAGTCTTTGAAGCCTTGGTCATATTATTTTTTAAATTTTCTCTGCTGTCATAACAGAAAAAATTAATCAAAATTCATGACACCAAGGTTCTGAAAAAAAAAAAGACAATAGCTTCAAAGAAGTGGAGCATGTGTATGGCTTTTGGCAGCACTCCCAGCACTAACTTTTATTATGTAGCATAGCATTAGGTTTTGCTCAGTTCCAGTTTAACACCTCAGTGTACAGCGATGGAAGGTACCCGTGTTTATGATTCAAACTTTAGTATTCATTCTTTTCAAAGAGCTGAACCTTCTAAAATTCACAGCCTTTTTAAAATGTGTGTTGAATGGGAGGAGAGAGGAGAGGCAAGTTCGGTGCTATTTAATTCTTTGTGAGTCTTGTTAGAGTGGACCAAATATATATAAAGTATAGTTTAAGTATTTTCTCTACCTTCTTGCTCACTTTTGTGCAGCTTTATCTTACCTTAAAGCACATACTCTAAATTGTTAGCATTGGTTTAGACTAATCACGTATTTAATTTTGGTGAAGACATATAGACTCTGACTAATCCGAGCCTTTCAGATGACTGATCAAAACCTTTCATGTTGAAGGAAATTTTAAGTATCCCGAACATATGTAGATCTACCTTTAAAGAGACAGATTCATCAATAGTTTCCAAGGGGCAAGTGAGAGACATATTTCTAGCTTTAAAACTATGGATGTCAAGTTTTAGTTCAGACAACAGCTTTATTGTTGATAAAATTGGTATTTTATACAATGTACAGTGATGCTTTCTTTGTATCTATCTACATGCATATTCCATAGTAACATCAATCTATGTATATGTATATGTATATATGATCTGCGTGTGCATGTGTGCATGTGTACACACACAACACACAAACTAAAAACTTGTTAATAAATGACTAGTATTAACAAGTTTTTAGTTGTAAAAATAAAGCTATATGTAGGGGATAGATTCTTGCTGCTTAACTTTAGGCATCTCACTCCAGCGATGCTATCAGGAAGTTTTTCTCTCTCCCCTGCTCTATTGAGTGTGGAGACACATTGGATCAGGATGATTCTGAGAATCCAAGTTAAGCTTTGACAAAATCAGCATTTTCAGCCAACAAAACCCATCATTGGCATGCTGTCCAGATTCTACCTAAGGCAACATTACCTATTGCTGTTCTGTTCTGCACAAGGAATTCCAATTAAATCAGTGGATCTATTTTCTTAAATAAGGATTCTGTAACTTATATTTCCGTAATAAAACAGCACATGACCTTTATCTAGACCTTTACTTTTTGAGTACCTCTTCTAGAAGCCTGACATCCTTTTAGTACTCTGTACTCACATCTATGCAACAGGATGCTCCTAAACTGTCTGTGCTACCTTGTTCCTTTGTAACATTCATATCCATATTTCGTGGGCTAGGAACAGGAGTCCTTTGAACAACTATGTGATAATACCACATTCAGTTATGTTAGGTCTGTTTCTTCCTTTACTTGTACCTTTGTGCACTTTCTTTTCCTCTTCTCATCTTTGGACTGTAGGATTTTCAGGGCAGAGACTATGGTTATTGCAGGTACATTGTTCATGGGGCCTGTTCTCAGTCCATAAGACTGGATTAACAGATCTCAGTTGGGGATAAAAGAAACAAATATTTTTCCCCACTTCTCAGGCATGTTGGACCTAAGAACAAACTGGAATATTAATAACCGGACTTTGAAAAGAGCTGAGCTAGTTCCCAGGGTACATTTGAAGGGCCTTTTCTTTACACTTCAGTGCAGAAAACCCTGTTCTGAAATATTTTCTGCAATGAAAAAGTAATCATTCCAGTCAAAATCAATAAAATTGAAAAGGCAACTTTTTGTAGAAAGTAATGTAAATATATTGTGATATATTTTACTTATGCCTTCATATCACACTTTTGTATTACAGATAATTAATTTGTTTCTATGATCTGTATAATATTAATATAGGAAGAGATGTCTGATTAGGGTATGTATATATTTTTTAAAAAGTCACATTTAAAGGGAAAATATCCATGGTTAGAAAAAGTTTTACTTGGTTTCGTAACATTGGAATGAGTGTATGTTGAATGGAGTAATCATTTGAAAAGTTTCAAGTAAAAACCTTTTGGAAAAATGAATGGAGGATTGGGAAATACTCTGTTAAAAGTAGGGGAAAATTATTAGTAATTTGAAACTGAAAAAGTTTGTCTACTCCATGCTCTGTTCTGCAAAAAAATTTTGCAATTTTTTCAGTTTGCTTTCAGCTCTCAGTGTTATCTGTTGGGGTACCTGTAGAAATGGAAAAGAAGAATGCTTTTTGCCCCTGGTTACCCATAAGAACTCATAATGCTATATCATTCCAATAGCTGTGTGTATGTAGGCAATAAGTGTACAGTAGAACCCATTTTGTTATTAATCATTTGCTGGAGCAAACACGCTACTACAGCATGAGCTATTCAGAGGCATAAACTGCATAATATTTATTATAATAAATCAATCTCTAGCAGAAACCCTAGGGGATCCCAAATCATTGGAGAAGATCCAAAAGATTTAAGTAAGACATCTTACAAATCTACTGAGAGATGAAAAATAAGGGGGAAAAATGTAATTTGTACCAAATATGTGAGACATATAAAGAGGGATGATTTATTATGTTGGCAAGCCATCATGTTATATATGTTCATGAAAGGAATCTGTTTTTCATTTAGGATGTTTATAAGTCTATGATGGACTATGGCAAGGGAAAGCATATTTGAGTTTCAACTTGCAGCAAAAGAAAACCAGTCATTTCATTAACTATATACTGAAAAGTTGTATAGCATATCTATTGGAAAAAATAATTATAAGTAAAAAAGGCATATAAAAAGCACCGACATAAGATCAAAAGAAATGTTGAATGTGCTCACACAACTTAAGCTTTAGTGAACCACACAAATTGGTTAAACTTTTTTGTTGTTTTTGTTTTTATTTAATACTTATGCACTCGCAAGCACACCTGGAAATTATTTTAAAAGATGATTTTTAATCTAAAATGTCACTTATTTATAAGCCAGGAAATGCCAGAATTGAATAAGGTTTCCTATGTATTGCATCTTTCCAGTTTGTTCAGGTTATTTATGAAACAGATTTTTATGATATGGTACCGTACTCTCTTTTCCCCCATCTCTTTAGCCAGATCCTTATCCATCTCACTACCCTCTGTTTTCTTTCCACATGAACTCTCTAGACTGCAACATTCTTATTAAATTATCTGAATTCTCATCCCATCCACCTAATCCAATATATTTCTTTCGTTCTCATATTTCCAATTTTCTCTTCTTTCCTCATCCCTTCCATCACTCTTCCTGTACAATTTTCTCTGGGTACCTCCTTCACACTGCTGTAGTTTCTCGAGATATTTATCTCTTCCCATCTCATCCCAGCCCTGTGACCCAGTCTATGCCATTCTGGTCTGATTACCAACCCCAGCAACTTGTTCTACTTTCTCTATTGTGTCCTTTAGCAATTAAATCCCAGTATCTCTTCTCTATTTTTTTATCTTAGCCTCCCCTCCACATGAATCTTAGTCTCTGTGTAATCTTTGTTCCAGTCTACTTCACTCTGCTGAGCCACCCGTTATAGTCTGAATTTGAACTAAGAGCTGAGTGCTTGTACTTAACTCTGCTTTCAAAATCAGCCCTAGATAAAGTATCAGGTACAGGGCACAGCCAGCCTCTGTTTGTACACTGGGTTGGAAATACATGATTTCTCTGTAAAGGAGGTTAGTTCTTGCTTATTTATGATATCCTGAACAGACCTGAGAAATTTGACGCAGTCAAGCATCTTCACTAATGACAGAATTATTTTAGACTTCATCTACTAAAATGCAATAAAAATATATTTTGAACATGGACAAACTCTCTTTTATTTCCTTGAAGATGTAAAGTTATTCACATTTGTGGACAGGATCAGCAAAGACACTTCCACTCGATCAGCCTAGTGAACAAGTCATTTTTTTTATGCCAGATTTTTTAACTGCTGTTAGGACAAAAGCTCTAAGTGTTTTCAGAAATGTGAGAAATAGCAGGCAAATGAGACAGCTGGGGCACTAGCAACTTTGCTTTTCATAGCATCTTTTTAGCATGACTTGATTTGGTGAACCTTAGAACAGAGGTCTGTGTTCTAAGTACATCCACATACAGAGACTTTAACTGAGTTAGTTGTGTCAGATACTTTATGATACATTACTAGGCTCGCTGATTGCACCTTCATCCAACTAGTATGAGTATGCAGGCCAGGTCAGTTTAATTACCTCTCACTGTGTTCTGCCTTGGAAATTCTCTCTTTCCCACTTACAATCTCAGCCCTACTTCTTCTCCGATTTTTAGGATTTTTCACGGTTTTGTTTGGTTGCTTTGTGTTTGAGTTTTTATTTTATTACTGGTTTTGGGTTTTGTATTTCATATCACAAAGGAACCCCCAGATAACTTTTGCTATAGTGAAACTTACTCGATATTTTCTATTTTAAAAATCTATTTCTACTTAATTATACTTTTGCTACATTTAAACAATTCAATTCGAAAATGCCCAGGTATCAAGAATTTTTCTAGTCATTTTTAGCCAAACTGGTTTAGTTGTTTATGAGACTGGGGAAAGGGGGAAGGGCTACAGGATCGTGTTAAACATGTGTGTTGCTCCTTTTTGTTGGAGAGCTGTAACACACTCTGCTTTGGAGGATTTTGATTAGTGTGGGGAATGGGAATGAATGGCCCATGTGTCAGGGATGCAGGAATGCTTTATTAATGAAAATTCACATAGCTACACACTCAATGAAGAGAGTAGCAGCTCAGTTCATCAGAGCCTACCTGCTCCAGTCTACCCCAGTTTTTTCTCGGAAAACAGACAGTCCGCCTCCATCCAGCAAACCAGGCAAAGTGATCATCTTCAGTCCAAGACTGCATGGGCTGAACAGGTCCTTGCCTGAAATTGAGCTTTTTTGTCAGGAATTGCCTTTTCACTAGCCATTAGAAATTAGTACACAGTTTTATGATAGGGGTGTAGTAATACTAGTTACCAGTTTAACATGTTCCAGCCCCTTCAGCAGCAATTGCTCTTCATTCCCACCTGTCTGTTGCTACCTCTTTAGTGAACTGATAAGTATCTATAATGTTGCTTACTCTCCTATTTCTGAACACAGGTGAGTTCGGGAATGCCATTCACAGTGTGACACCACAATTGTCATATTTGTTAGCAAAAAGCTTTATGGTCCCTCCAGTCAGCCAGAGGATTAGGGCCAGGAATGCTTTAAAAATACTGCAACAGCAGCACCGATATCACAAAAATTATTCACGCAGATTAGGGAGTTTGTGGCCCAGACTGTCAAGGGTTTTTCCAGCTGGTACCCAGGCAGCAAGGAGGAAATTGCTTGTGGCAAAGGTAGACAGGTGAAGAATGAGCTACTTAAAAAGGTACAGGTTCTGTGAAAAAAATTAACTAAGGAAAAAAAATTTTTCCCCTGGACTTCTCAGAATCATTCAGGAAGAAAAGAACGTCATCCACTGAGGTATCACCACCAGCATAGGGACCTCAGTCTGAAGCCATAATTTTAGGTTTTTTACTTTTGAGTGCTAGAGTTCGAAATCATGTGTGTGTGTGTGTGTATGTGTGTGTGTAATTTGGTTCAATTATTTTATAGATATTTTGAATAATTAATATTTTCTAAGAAACACATAAGAAAGAACGATCATAAATGAAACCAAATTCAAATGAGAGGAATACCATAATGATGTTATAGGAATCACTTAGCATACACTAGACTTAGAGTTTACTTCTTGAAGATTGTAGTTATGGATCAATTCAAAATGTATCAAAATAGGTAACTGCAGGTTGATGTCTGAACAGATACTTTTAAATTGAGAGATGCATTTACTGTAATGAAAATGTAAGCAGCGTATTTTTCTGACTTGCCATACTCTTTCAGGTTCTCATGTATTTCTGACTCATCTTCTCTGTCTATTCCTACCATTGTTTTCTAATCCATCACAAAAATGTGCTTTTTGCAGCTATACCATGTTATATGAACACTACTGCAAATATTTTCAGCTAGCTACAGGGCACCTCGTCTCTGAAAGGATTCTAAAGTCCCGTATTAAAACTTATATCCTTCAACAATAGCATAATTTTTGTTTGGGAGTCCCTTTTATGGCACATCCTCTTTTTTTATGTGTCTCATTACACATAATTTGAACATCACTTTTAAGAACTGCCATATGGTGTCAATAAATAAGTCTTTAGAGGCTTTCACTTATCTTCTAAATATGGTTCAATTGTGACTAATTAAATCAATATATTAAAAAAAACCACAAACAATACAAATCAAGCATCTTGAACTGGTTATTTTAATGTTTAGATCTTGTCTTATTAAGGACTCCTTGAAGATAGATCCTTCAAGAGAGAAATGAGCTATTTACCCAGCCCTAGCTTTTATTTTATATTGTACTCAGCAGTTCTTATTGTGAATAGCATATTGGTAGTTTCATTTTTTTTATTTCTCCATGTTTTCAGTCTCAGCTGGGGTCCCAGCAAAAGTTTCAAGTTACTTGCTCCCTACAGCAAAACTTGAGTTGGAGACTGGAAAAGGACTGTCCTCTTCATTCTTCCCACTCTTCTGCTTCATTGTGAGGTAATTTTGTGAGTGCTGTATTGTAATATTAAATTGTATATCAACTCATCACATAAGGGAGTGATGGCAATGGATGATTCAACTCTGTGCTCACCTAAGACATAATTTGTGTCCTGATGTCTGGCACAGAATGTATTCAGTGTAGTAACTCAGAACTTGGCCTTGACTAAATCTCTAAATGTTCAAAGAGATTTGATCTCTCATAGTAGAGGTTAAGCAAATGTCATCTGTCTTAGCAAGGAATTAGATTTTAAATGTGTAATCAACAGGGGATAAATTTTGTATATCTCAGAGGCCTGCCTGGCATGCTTTACAGCTGGTAGAGTATCCATCCTATCTCCTCCTCAGTTCCTAGGAACACAATGGGCTCCTTTGACTCTTTGGAGAATACAAGGTCCCCAGCCCCTTCACTCCCCTGTGTTCTTGCCATAAATATTTGTTAGACACTGTTGTTTGTCTAGATAGAACAAAAGATAATCCCATAGACATTAAGTTCATCTGTTTTTCTCTTTTAGACAAAACTGATCCTTCCCCCTCTGATTCCTCTCAAAGGACTGATTTACACGGTTGTGTATCAGTAGTGTGCTACAACCAAGACTCCTTGACCTTCCTTACAAGACAGGCTTGATTGTAGGAGAACTGCTTCTTTCTGTGTACTCTGATATCCAATCTGAGAACTCCAATTAGATATACAGACACTTGCTCCACACAGTCTTTTTGTTCCCATAGGCAGCCTTTAGTATTCTAGTGAGCCCTTTTGAAAATTGTTTGTATGGAAAGGTAGGAAAAAATAAAATCTAAACAACAATTGGACTTGGTAACTTTCAAGGCTCTCCATAAATCTTCTTCAGTCCTGCTAATCAAGCACAGACTGAAATGGTTACTTAGAACAGTCATTTCCAAAGTGGGGTGCATATGTCTCAGAGACGGTGCAAGACATTCCATGTGGATGTGAGAAGAAAATATTATAAAAACATATTTCATTATATTTCTAAAAACCTATGTGGTATTCATTTTCTCCTTATCTCATGTTTTTTTATTTTTACTTTTGTTTATGATTTGTAATGTAGATAATATATAAGTACAGTAAACATGTCATGGCTGGGCTTCGCGAACGAAGATTTGGGAAGGCTCTATCCACATTTGTTACAGGCACGTTGGTGGCTTATGAGCCAATACGAGATAGACATATCCAATTGGAAAAGGCACAGCAGAAAGACTCCTTAGGTGGTATATTCTGCAATACACGGTTCTTTCTGTGTTGCCTTTTCTCCTCGAGAGTGATCCTGCATGTGTTCTCAAAGGAGACAGCTGCGTTATAGATGGTGTGTCTCCAGGCCTCCCGATTTGAGGCCAGAGTNAGATAATATATAAGTACAGTAAACATGTCATGGCTGGGCTTCGCGAACGAAGATTTGGGAAGGCTCTATCCACATTTGTTACAGGCACGTTGGTGACTTATGAGCCAATACGAGACAGACATATCCAATTGCAAAAGGCACAGCAGAAAGACTCCTTAGGTGGTATATTCTGCAATACACGGTTCTTTCTGCGTTACCTTTTCTCCTCGAGAGTGATCCTGCGTGTGTTCTCAAAGGAGACAGCTGCGTTATAGATGGTGTGTCTCCAGGCCTCCCGATTTGAGGCCAGAGTAGACCAGTTCTGGTGATCAGTATGGCCAAGGCTGAGATGTTGTTTCAGGGAGTCCTTGTATCTTTTCTTTGGGGCTCCTCTCTTGCGGCAGCCGGTGGCAAGTTCACCATAGAGCAGGATCTTCGGGAGGCGGTGGTCCTTCATCCTGGAGACGTGCCCTGCCCAGCGCAGCTGTGTTCTCAGTAACATGACCTCTATACTTGTGACTGCTGCTTGCTCTAGAACAGATGTATTGGTCACATAATCTGACCAGTGGATGTTTAAGATTGAACGGAGGCAGCGTTGATGGAAGCGTTCTAGGAGACGCAGGTGGTGGCGGTAGATGACCCATGACTCGGAACCATACAAGAGAGTAGACAACACTATGGCTCTGTAAACATTGATCTTGGTACTTTTCTTCAAGTGTTTATTACGCCATACTCTTTTGTGGAGTTTTCAAAAAGCACTGTAAACATGTATATGGTTTATAAATAAATCTATATAAATACATGTAGGTGATACACGCTTTAATTTTTTTTACTGATAGGGTTGAATGATCAAAAAGGTTTGGAGGAGCTATCTTTTCAAAAATAAAAGTAACAGTAAACAGTTAAATGACTACAGAACTTATATTAAAAGATAAACATATTTTAGCATTTATTTTTCACAGCAAAAGGAAATATTGCTCTAATATTTTTTCCATAGTCATGGTATTTATTAGAATGTTTAAAAAGGTGTTCCCAAAATGATGACTAACAGGAGAACAAGAAGTAAAGCAGAGACTTTAAAAATCTCCATACCTTACCCTGTTGGGTACATTATCCTAAGGAAGCTCAAATCCTCTGCTTGTATTGACTTGAATTTTTTTTGCTGGACAAGTCACCTACTTTTCTAAGCCTCTCTTTTTCAATTGGAATAGTAGGAATTGTAATGTTTCACATGAGTGTTGTGAGGATAAATCTCTGAGTACCTTACTGTGTTCAGCCACCAACACACTATTTTACCTGAATAAGGCAGGTAAAAACCCAAAAGGAGTTCTCCGGAGAAGTGAAGATAAATAAAGTTCACCAGAAGGTATAAGTACAGGAAAGAAACACCATGTAGAGATAGGTATTTTAGCATCTCCTCCCTTCTGTGTTCTTGGCATTGCAACTAGACTTTTCCATGTACACATCCAGCCTAGCTGAAATCAGTATGTCCCTTTCTTGATGTTCCTTTTATTAATTCAATTATTAAAGACATATTTATGGCTTTTCAGTAAACTGTATGGATGATAAACCCCTTTTTATTTACCTATATTCCCAGGGAAAAAAAGCCAGGATCATTTACTGTCTACTAGGAGATAGGACAGCTGCCTTGGCATTGTTTCAAAAGCAAAAAAAATAGTTTCACCTAAAGTACCTTAAAAGTTCAGAACAAGTTTAGGTGACCTCTTGTGTAAGTGCAGCAGTAACAGCAAGTAGAAGTTAACATTCAACTTACTGACTCATAGTGAATTAAATTCATTTTTACATTTTCCTCTGTAAAGTCTGGGTAAAACAGATTAAGTGTGGAAAGATCTGCAGCAACTTGGTGAAGAAAAATGTATTACTAATTAATAAACAGAACAATAAAAGAGTTCTCATTTTTTTCATTGTTCAATATATAAGAAATAGTTATTATAAGCTGTCTGTAAAATCTTTTAAGAAATGAAAGGTAAGGAAGCAGAATCTTACATATTCTGTAGGAGAGTTTAGAATCCGTATTTTGTTCATTGTTATGTTGACTGATGGATAGAGTTAGTTTTCAAAAGTTTTTGTTTAATTCTTATGGAACATTTTGCACAGCCCACTCACATTTACAGTCAGAGGTTTCACCTCAAAAAGACTGACCACACTTTTACCATACATGTTCCCACATTGGAGTGCAAGATGGATCTAGAAAGTTTCTGCCATTCCAGTGCATGGGATGTTTGCCTTTGGAGAACATAGATGGAAAATATTAAGTTTCCTCTAAGCTCTACATTCTTACAGATGCTTAGAGCAGCATGCAGTGGCATCCACACTTGGAAAGTAGACTGGTAGAGTAAGGAAGAGGAACTTTTGAGTGTAGATACACCCCTAAGGAAGTTTAAAGTGTCCAAGGATGAGACAGCAAGACAAATCTAATTTAACAAGGAACCAAAACGTTATTGGGGGAAATTTGTTACTTAGAGTATAAAAGGTGCTTAAACATAATACAGCTGATGAAGGTATAGCTTGGTGTGCTTCAATTAGGAGTAATCACTTGTAGGGAAACCTTGAAATCAATAGCTGTACAATGATATGTGAGTTACAGAGGTGACATAGTCGCCTTCCGGAGAAGTGGAGATAAGGAAGGGAAGAGACAGTTCAGCCTTCGAATGTGAAAACATTTTCTGCTTTCTCAGCTAAGGGTAAATGAAGTGACCTGTTACCTTTTCAGCTACAAAAAAGGTAGCAATTAAATGTTAAATGAGGCATAAGTAGCAAAGTGAATTCAGAGGATACATGAAATAGCAAACATAAAATGAAAAACAATAATTTAAACTAATATAACTTAAAGTAATTTTAAAGACCAAACCTTGTATACTTTACAAAACTTTATATATGATCATTATTTAATGGTTTTTAAAAAGTGCCCAGAAATACCAAAGACACTAGTTGTCTTAGATTCATTGCTGCTGCAAAAACAAATGGGTAATTTCTTTCCAAAAAAAACATAGATATGTTCAACAATATAGATAGGTACATCAGACAAAGTTTGGAAGAGAAGTACTGTTCTGAAATGGGGACTGTACAGGAATCTTTAAATACCTTGATCAGGGTCACAGAATGACTGTGTCAAAACTAGCTATTTTTTGTCTCGTGGGACACTGATAATATAATCAACCTAGTACCTAAAATCATGTGATAGAAATAGGATCATAAAAGCTAGAGAAAAAGTTTGACTCTATCATAGTAGGAGTGGGATATTTTTCCACTGGTTACACTTGTAAGATCTGCCCTTAGGAGTTCCTCAAACCCTTTTCCAGGCCTGTGGGAGTGCACCTCAGCCTTTTTCATGTGCTTTGTCACTTGCCCCATTGAGCAGCAGACTCACACTTCGCTCAGCCTTCCTTCTCTTTCCAGTCTACCTACAGAAACCCTTTCTATTGCTATTTATATCCTTTGCTAGTTTGAGCACTGTGTGAGCTTTGGGCATTTCCACTACAGCCACTGCAAGCACTCTGTGTCCCTCCTGGGTAACTTGTCCCAACTTCTTACTCTGTGTACTTTGTTAGGTGTTTCCTGTTGACTTATGCTGAATCTCTGTAACATTTCTGTTACTTACAGAATCATAGAATCATAGAATCATAGAATC